>NW_015540991.1:59285-81705 GCF_001515605.1 Sinocyclocheilus anshuiensis | reverse complement strand
AAATATGGAAAAGCTCCTGCGGGAGCGGGAACTGCTGCGGCAGTGAGGAAATATGGAAAAGCTCCTGCGGCAGCGGGCACTGCTGCGGCAGTGGAGAAATATGGAAAAGCTCCTGCGGGAGCGGGAACTGCCCAGGCGTCAGCCACCTTCTCCAGCGTCCTCCTACGCTTCAGCCCTCTCCTCCGCCCCAGCTGCGGAGAAATGGACCGTGACCGGACTACGCCAGGCGCTCATTAGCTCCGGCATCAATGTCCCACGACGTTTGTCCCACAGTTTCCTGCGGGAAACTGTGATTTCCTGAGCTGGACAAAGGCTAGGAGGGCTTGGTATGGAGGCATGCTCGCGCTAGGGACAGTTCCGGGAGCGGAAGAAAAAGGAGGAAAAAGGAGAGGGGGAATGGCGGGCGTTGGGGCCTTTTAAAAGTATCAATTTGGCACTGGTATCGTAAGAAAACCTGAATGATAGGTACTCAGCTCTATATTTCTTTGCGGCCCGATGATACATACCAATTCGCAAAACTAACAGAATGCATAGCTGATATAAAAAAATGAGCTGGACAAAGGCTAGGAGGGCTTGGTATGGTAGTATGGGTGATCGTAGGTTGAAAATAAAAATGAAATGGTATATTTCTTTGCAGCCTGACAAAACATACCAATTCGCAAAACTAACAGAATGCATAGCTGATATAAAAAAAACTGGATGACTAGTAATTTCCTAGGTGTGCTATTTAGCAATCTTTTCTTTGAAAACCATGTTTCTAGCATTTGTAGTCGTGCCGCATCCAGTGTAGACCATAGATATGTATATATATCTATGGGGTAGACAGCATCACTGATTATAATGAGTTCTATAGTATTTTTTCACGCTGCGCCACTCGCGTCCGGTATAGACACGGTGTAACATTGGTTTTGCTTTGTTTCACAGAACTAATCATTGCCTGAGTTGCGTATGTATGTGTGGGGCGGAGCTATCAAAATAGGGGCAGGGGCGTGTTTGTTTTGGTGATTTCTGACCATATTAGCCTGGTTCTGTCATCTCTGCACTGGCTCCCTATTGAACATTGTATACATTTTAAAATCTTGCTAATTATTTATAAAGCCATGAATGGTTTAGCTCCTCAGTACTTGAGCGAGCTCATATCGCATTATAGTCCTTCACGTCCACTGCGATCTCAAAACTCTGGCCATTTGATAATACCTAGAATATCAAAATCAACTGCGGGCGGCAAATCCTTTTCCTATTTAGCGCCCAAACTCTGGAACAATCTACCTAGCGTTGTTTGGATCTAGATTAAAGACCCATCTCTTTAACCTGGCATACACAACACACTATAACATTTATATAATTCAAATTAAAGAATTGTTAGGCTGCCTTAATTAGGTCAGCCGGAACCGAGAACACTTCCCTTAACCCCCGATGTACTTGCTACGTCGTAAGAAGAATGGCATCTATGCTAATATTAGTCTGTTTCATTCTTATTCTGAGGTCAAAATTAGCCACCCAGATACAGTCCTTATCCAGACCAGATGCTGGATCAGCACCTAGAGATGACCTTTACAGCCCTAAATGTCAGCAGAGACCATGTCAACTAGATGAGCCCTAGAGACAGATCCCCTGTTAAGACCTAGTCACCTAGATGTCCATCGGGACAAGACTACGGGAACCAGACAAGTCCTCTGCTCAATCTGACATGCGTTGCAGCCTGGAATTAAACCACACTATGTTGGTTTCATCTGGCCAGAGGAGAACTGGCCACCCGACTGAGCTTGGTTTCTCCCAAGGTATTTTTCTCCATTTCGGTCACCAATGGAGTTTTGGTTCCTTGTGTTCGATACTAGGCACCGACCGAATTGTCTCGATACTATCGAGTATCGAAACATGTCTTGTCGTTTGGTACCAAATTTTGATATGTAAGGGGTTAATCTCGTCAATGTCAGTGAGCCAGTGAGCGTCCAGCATGCTTGATGGGCCTAAATCATGTGCTGGTGATTGGTTCTGGTGAGGCGTCAAGGAAAATGCATGTTACGTGATCATTCATTCACTACATAAGACAATTTATAAAATTTAAACTATGCTTTTATTCAAAACTCACTTTAAACCACCAAGTGTTTGTAATAACCTCAGATTGCGATCTAATGAGGGTTTTGTTCATACAATGTTGCAGAAATATGTTATTTGTAGCCTTTTATATCAAGCTAATCGCTACACCTGCTTAGCATTCCTCATATAAACACACTGTATTGTAATAAAAATAGGCAGAATCTCATGAAAATCACATACAAATCATATACTGTCATAATCGCGTGTTTCTTAGCTTCATGTTTCATCCCTGTAAATGTTTTTCTGGAAGTGTAACGCACGTTCGTTGTCCGAGACAGGGTGGGTTATGAATGCGTAATATCAGAATCAGAATGAGCTTTATTGCCAGGTATGTTTACACATACGAGGAATTTGTTTTCGTGACAGAAGCTTCCACAGTGTAACAGAATGACAGTGACAGAACAAAAAACACAGATAATAAAAAATAAAAAAATTGAACAAGTAAATAAGGAATAAAAATATACAAATCTACAATTGTATGTACGCTCCTGTGGCAGGTTGAATTTCCTCAGCTGGCGAAGGAAGTACAACCTCTGCTGTGCCTTTTTTGCAATGGAGTCTATGTGAGTGTCCCGCTTCAGGTCCTGAGAGATAGTGGTGCCCAGGAACCTGAATGACTCCACTGCAGTCACAGTGCTGTCCATAATGGTGAGTGGAGGGAGAGCAGGGGGGTTTCTCCGTAAGTCTACGGTCATCTCCACAGTTTTGAGCGTGTTGATCTCCAGGTTGTTGAGACCGCACCAGACAGCCAGCATCTGGTGGGACATGTGATGTGCTGTCTGTATTTTGGCAGTTCACGGGAGAGACTGGCTTTATTGAAGTCCCCGAGAATGATTAAAACAGAGTCCGTGTGTTGTTGTTCGGTCTCTGTGATCTGATCAGTGAGTTTCTGTAAAGCGGAGCTCATGTACGCTTGCGGAGGTATGTAAACACTCACGAGAATGAATGAGCAAAATTGTCCGGGAGAGCAGAAGGAGTTAGTCCGTTTTGTTGGGTAGAGAGCATAGGTTCGCCAGATGGATGCGAGGCAACGGAGTCCTGAATCCGCGCTGCCTGAGCTTCACGAGCGCGCTGGCTCGCTTCCCCCATCTGCGCGTCCTGAAGCGTCTGAACAGCGCCGCTTCTCCCCCGACTACAATGTCCAACAAAACATCAGAATAAATCGAAAACCGGTGAAATATCGGGTGGTGTGTACTGTCGAATGTCCAGCAATTCGTCTCTGGTGAAACTGATTGCAGGGATATAACTAAAGACAGGACAAACTAACAAAAACATAAAAACAACTGCGGAGCACGCCACGGGGCAGCCATCAGCGTCGGCGCCATCGCGAGAATAACTCAAATAACACTCCACACCTAACCACTTACAAGATGTAGTAAGATACTGTGCAGATCTTAAATAAACAATGTGATGCTTGGCAACGGCGTCCTGAATCCGCGCTGTCTGAGCTTCACGAGCGCACCGGCTCGCTTCCCCCGTCTGCGCGTCCTGAAGCGCTTGATCAGCGCTGCAGCTCCCCCGACTACATTGTCCAGCAAAACATCAGAATAATCGAAAACCGGTGAAATATCAGGTGGTGTGTACTTCCGAATGTCCAGCAATTCGTCTCTGGTGAAACTGATTGCAGGGATATAACTAAAGACAGGACAAACTAACAAAAACATAAAAACAACTGCGGAGCACGCCACGGAGGCAGCCATCATCGTCGGCGCCATCTCACAACTCATATGTTTGACATCTGAGCAGCGAATGAGCTTCCTCGGAGTCAGAACAACGATCGCGGAAGAGAAAACACAGGCAGACAGCGCTAGAAACAGTTAATGCTCATCAGATCGTGTAAATCAGTGGAAAGTGAATAGAAATGATTCCATCTAAGCTATGCGTTTTAGAACAAAAACACACTAGTGTAAATGTAGCCTAGGGACATTAGTCCTGAGGACATCATCAGTTAAGAGAGGGTTTGTCGGTCTCCTGAAAAAGCAGACATGCTCATTTTTTTGAAGAACTGCTGAGTGATTTTAAAAGATATTAAGCATCCAGCAGTGATCCTCACATACTGACTTAAAACTGTTCATTTTGCACTGAAAACTATTTGAACTTTATTAAAACTATTTGCACTGATTTATTGTGTTGGTTACATTTTGTTCCTTTGTGCAGTGGCACAGGAGATGAGTCTTTTGAGTCTGTAAAAACCTCAACAAACTGAAAAAAAAATAGTTTTGTGAGGTAGTGTAAAGTAAGTTTTTTTTTTTTTTTTTTTGAGGTTATGTGTAATGTAATATTGTTAAAATGGATTTAATAAAATTGGTATCGAAAAAAGTATCGTTCAGGGACCATTATCGAAGTCAAGGTATTGGTATCGATGTCTACATTTTTTGAATGATACCCAGCCCTACTGTCACCTTTGGCTTGCTTAGATGAGGACGCTTCATTTCTGGCAATATTGTCAGATTGACTGCACAGACACTATTGGAAGAGAGCTGAACTGGATGATGACATCACTGAATCAATGAACTGACCTGAAAAATTTATTTTGTTATTGTCCACTTGCATTATTGACAAATTATTTTCCTGTTTGACACTGTAAAGCTGCTTTGACACAATCTGTATTGTATAAAGCACTATATAAATAAAGGTGACTTGACTTGGAGGGGGCCAAGCATAATTATTACATCTTAGCACTTTTATTTTAAGTAACATGTTAACATGAAAATGTAAACTGTGTTTTGGTCTATATTTGAATGAATACTGTGTTTCTTTTTTTACTACAATAGTCATGGGTATTTAATTAAAGTTTTTTTAAGATCCGACTATAAATTGCTTTAAAAAGCACTGACTGGACATGAATTCACAGCTTTAAGTAACAAATATGTTTTGATGAAAATAAAAAATATTA
Source organism: Sinocyclocheilus anshuiensis (assembly GCF_001515605.1). Lineage (NCBI taxonomy): Eukaryota > Metazoa > Chordata > Actinopteri > Cypriniformes > Cyprinidae > Sinocyclocheilus > Sinocyclocheilus anshuiensis. The sequence continues at coordinate 76,709 of NW_015540991.1, read as the reverse complement.
AAGATCTCTTTTCAAATAAATGTTGTTTTTCTAAACTTTCTATTCATTAAAGAATCCTGAAAAAAATTATCACAGCTTCCACAAAAATATTAAGCAGCAAAACCGTTTTCAACATTGATAATTACAAGAAATATTTCTTGAGCAACAAAGCAAGAAAATGTTAAATTGTAATAATCTTTCATAATATTACAGTTTTTACTTCATTTTTGAATGGTAGTGTATTTATAGGCCACATTTTACAACAAAGAGTAAACCAATTACAAGTCATTTTTAATATCTTTTTTCTTTGTTCACTGTTGGATTAGTCTTCCAAAAGGAATGATGGTTAAATATAACATTTAATAAAAATGCAAAAAAATAAATAACTTTTTCATCAGTGATAACTGAAAGCCACTTAAACATGCAACATGATGAGGTCATGTGACAACAATGTAGCATACTACTACTCAAAATAGTAGTCAGTATACAGTATACTGCACAGTAAGCATCAAGTTAGTATTTTATTATGAATGTAGTCTTTATGTATTTATGCAGTAGGCATTGTTTGTATTGTACATAAGTCTAAGTAGATTTCTCTTTTGTTTCCTATAAAATAAGAACACAATCCTGAAGCAATCAAACACAACTGGATATACTATCCAGCATTGTGCTGGAATATTATTATCCATAATTCAGAGCATATTATAAAACAGATGCTACAATAAGTAACAAGCTGACTATTGATCAATGGGACCAAGTTGAGGAATGCATGGCAGGGCCTGAATCTGGTGTTTTGTAATGAAGGCTACCCCATCAGTCCACAATGTCAGCTCACTGGACACAAAAGCCACATCTACTCAATGGACGCCAGTCGTGTAGTGGTGCTTTGAGATGTGGGTATACTCTTAATTTATGTCCCCAATTTTTTTTTTTTTAAGCGGCCTAGCAAAGGATGAATGCCCTGTGTTATAAACAGTGACATGTAAAACTAGTCTGCTGCTTGACTTCATGGAGTAAGGATCATTATTCAATTAATATTAGCCACAGACGAGGTACAGATTTTGCAATAAATAATTCAAATAGATAAATAAATAAACAAACAGACAGACTGCAGCAATTAACATTGCTTAAATAATAATAATAATAATTATTATTATTATTATTATTATTATCCTGAAAAAAATTATCACAGCTTCCACAAAAATATTAAGCAGCAAAACCGTTTTCAACATTGATAATTACAAGAAATATTTCTTGAGCAACAAAGCAAGAAAATGTTAAATTGTAATAATCTTTCATAATATTACAGTTTTTACTTCATTTTTGAATGGTAGTGTATTTATAGGCCACATTTTACAACAAAGAGTAAACCAATTACAAGTCATTTTTAATATCTTTTTTCTTTGTTCACTGTTGGATTAGTCTTCCAAAAGGAATGATGGTTAAATATAACATTTAATAAAAATGCAAAAAAATAAATAACTTTTTCATCAGTGATAACTGAAAGCCACTTAAACATGCAACATGATGAGGTCATGTGACAACAATGTAGCATACTACTACTCAAAATAGTAGTCAGTATACAGTATACTGCACAGTAAGCATCAAGTTAGTATTTTATTATGAATGTAGTCTTTATGTATTTATGCAGTAGGCATTGTTTGTATTGTACATAAGTCTAAGTAGATTTCTCTTTTGTTTCCTATAAAATAAGAACACAATCCTGAAGCAATCAAACACAACTGGATATACTATCCAGCATTGTGCTGGAATATTATTATCCATAATTCAGAGCATATTATAAAACAGATGCTACAATAAGTAACAAGCTGACTATTGATCAATGGGACCAAGTTGAGGAATGCATGGCAGGGCCTGAATCTGGTGTTTTGTAATGAAGGCTACCCCATCAGTCCACAATGTCAGCTCACTGGACACAAAAGCCACATCTACTCAATGGACGCCAGTCGTGTAGTGGTGCTTTGAGATGTGGGTATACTCTTAATTTATGTCCCCAATTTTTTTTTTTTTAAGCGGCCTAGCAAAGGATGAATGCCCTGTGTTATAAACAGTGACATGTAAAACTAGTCTGCTGCTTGACTTCATGGAGTAAGGATCATTATTCAATTAATATTAGCCACAGACGAGGTACAGATTTTGCAATAAATAATTCAAATAGATAAATAAATAAACAAACAGACAGACTGCAGCAATTAACATTGCTTAAATAATAATAATAATAATTATTATTATTATTATTATTATTATTATTATTATTATTATTATTATTATTATTATTATTATTATTATTATTATTATTATTATTATTATTATTATTATTATTATTATTATTATTATTATTATTATTATTATTATTATTATTATTTAAATAATAATAATAATAATTATTATTATTATTATTATTATTATTATTATTATTATTATTATTATTATCCTTTCTCTTACTTTTAATTGGCTGAGAAATCAAATACACTACTGGACCAGGGGCGGAGCTACGGGTGGGCCTGATTGACAGCTTGCCCACACAGTAAGATCAATGGAAATGTTTTTATAATACAATTTTAACGTTTTAATTATTTTCATTAATTACTTTAAATGTGATTTGTGTTGTCATGTGTTTCATTAGTATGGAATGCCAATCCTGCCATAATTAGAAATAAAGAAATAAATAAATGTACAAAGAAATGTAAAAAAGCAAAAATAAATAATTTATAATTTTATTTCCTTATGAATTTTTTCATTTTTTCCACATTTTTCTTTATTTATACATTTATCCATTTCCACTTATTTTCACATTTATGTATTTATTTACGTATTTCTTTCTTACTTTATTTATTTCCACATTTATTTATTTCTACATTTCTTTGTCCAGAGTAGGCGAGGGGTAAGCTTTGAGGCCACAGTGACACCTTGTAGTGCTCAAACGAAGTACAAGAAGTGTAGCCTACATGACGCGCCTGTTGATAGTGTGGGATGAATGACTTAGATGGGCAATATGGCCAAAATCTTATATCACAGATTATTATTTTCAGTTTCACGTGAGGGGTTGTTTCGGCTGGGAAGCGTGCAATCTGTGATCGCGTGCATTTGCTGAAGCTCGCAAAAGTGTGCAATCACTTTCTTATGCACGCTGTTTTTTTAGGTTTCACTTTCAACACATATAATGCATGTTTCCAAGATTCGGAATAGGAGGCGGCATCAGTTACTGTAGAAGATTTGTCACCTCACGCCACTTCCCATGTGGACAGCATCAACTGATTATAATGGCTTCTCTTTGTTTGCTTAAATAATAATAATAATAATTATTATTATTATTATTATTATTATTATTATTATTATTATTATTATTATCCTTTCTCTTACTTTTAATTGGCTGAGAAATCAAATACACTACTGGACCAGGGGCGGAGCTACGGGTGGGCCTGATTGACAGCTTGCCCACACAGTAAGATCAATGGAAATGTTTTTATAATACAATTTTAACGTTTTAATTATTTTCATTAATTACTTTAAATGTGATTTGTGTTGTCATGTGTTTCATTAGTATGGAATGCCAATCCTGCCATAATTAGAAATAAAGAAATAAATAAATGTACAAAGAAATGTAAAAAAGCAAAAATAAATAATTTATAATTTTATTTCCTTATGAATTTTTTCATTTTTTCCACATTTTTCTTTATTTATACATTTATCCATTTCCACTTATTTTCACATTTATGTATTTATTTACGTATTTCTTTCTTACTTTATTTATTTCCACATTTATTTATTTCTACATTTCTTTGTCCAGAGTAGGCGAGGGGTAAGCTTTGAGGCCACAGTGACACCTTGTAGTGCTCAAACGAAGTACAAGAAGTGTAGCCTACATGACTCATCTGTTGATAGTGTGGGATGACTTAGATGGGCAATATGGCCAAAATCTTATATCACGGGTTATTATTTCAGTTTCATGTGGGGGGTTGTTTCGGCTGGGAAGCGTGCAATCTGTGATCGCGTGCATTTGCTGAAGCTCGCAAAAGTGTGCAATCACTTTCTTATGCACGCTGTTTTTTTAGGTTTCACTTTCAACACATATAATGCATGTTTCCAAGATTCGGAATAGGAGGCGGCATCAGTTACTGTAGAAGATTTGTCACCTCACGCCACTTCCCATGTGGACAGCATCAACTGATTATAATGGCTTCTCTTTGTGTAGACACGGCTTTAGATACGGATTAATCACATGTCTTAGGCTGGAAATATCCAGAATTAGGTCAAACAAAAGGTGTCCATGGGAACGGAGCTAGTGAAACACACACGCCATGCATTGAACATGCAGGTGCATCTCAATAAATTAGAATGTCGTGGAAAAGTTCATTTCAGTAATTCAACTCAAATTGTGAAACTCATGTATTAAATACATTCAGTGTACACAGACTGAAGTAGTTTAAGTCTTTGGTTCTTTTAATTGTGATGATTTTGGCTCATGTTTAACAAAAACCCACCAATTCACTATCTCAACAAATTAGAATATGGTGACATGCCAATCAGCTAATCAACTCAAAACACCTGCAAAGGTTTCCTGAGCCTTCAAAATGGTCTCTCAGTTTGGTTCACTAGGCTACACAATCATGGGGAAGACTGCTGATCTGACAGTTGTCCAGAAGACAATCATTGACACCCTTCACAAGGAGGGTGAGCCACAAACATTCATTGCCAAAGAAGCTGGCTGTTCACAGAGTGCTGTATCCAAGCATGTTAACAGAAAGTTGAGTGGAAGGAAAAAGTGTGGAAGAAAAAGATGCACAACCAACCGAGAGAACCGCAGCCTTATGAGGATTGTCAAGCAAAATCGATTCAAGAATTTGAGTGAACTTCACAAGGAATGGACTGAGGCTGGGGTCAAGGCATCAAGAGCCACCACACACAGACGTGTCAAGGAATTTGGCTACAGTTGTCGCTTAAACTACTTCAGTCTGTGTGCACTGAATTTATTTAATACACGAGTTTCACAATTTGAGTTGAATTACTGAAACAAATGAACTTTTCCACGACATTCTAATTTATTGAGATGCACCTGTAAACTCCTACACCTAATTGAATCGCGATTTGTTAAGCATCTCAACCGATTTGAATCGTCACATATTTTAATCGATTTTCAACCGGCTCGCGATTAATCGTTACATCCCTACACATTTTGGTTTTTATAAAAAAGAACATGCATAAATGAGAAAATAATGCGGGAAGAGCTAGTTTTTAAATGCAATAGGCTAAGCTGCAAAAAAAGATCTCAATGTGTTACTTGCGTTGACTGACTCACCTGCGTGCATGGAAAGCTACCTAAAATGCAACACTGAATTATTTCAAAATATATCTGTCTTGTCGAGTATTCGCATAAATGGGTATGTCTTAAGTGAAAGCAAACAACTGTGTTAAATTTTGATGTGTAACATTAGATCTGTGATTTTGATATTAATATAGTATACCTGCTGCTTTCTGTGTCATGTTAATAAAGAAAAGAGGGAATCGCTGCTCTTGACCAGTGAGTGTCGGGCTAGTGGTTCAATTTTTACTTGCCCTGCCACAAAAATATAAAATAGTGTTGTTATCGTTATTTTTAATACCAAAATTTTAGATAACAGTTCAGTTTTACAATTCTAGATACCACAACAAAAACTACTAGCCTAATAAATATAAAGTTCAAACATCAAAGACAAGTGAACAGTCAGTAAATAAGAACAAATTAACAAATTACAAGCAATAACACAAATAAATAAATAGAACAAAGATCAAATTTAAACAGTACTTTAGGTTTTGGGGTTTGTCAATGCTATCTCACGACCAGTTCGTATGTATTTTACGAGGTGGCTCATTGTACGAATTCATACGACCTCACTCGTAGGCTACGATTTTGTACGATTTGTTTAGACCCCAGTCACGGTTAGGTCCAGGACAAAAATATATCGCCTCTGGCTTGCTTAGTTGGGGACACTTAATTTCTTAATTAACAAATGTTGTGTATGACTTTGGAAGCAAAGCACTTAATTGTGTCTGATGTTTAAAGCAATATATTTGTGCACATTTTGGTTTTTATTAAAAAAGAACATGCATAAATGAGAAAATAATGCGGGAAGAGCTAGTTTTTAAATGCAATAGGCTAAGCCACAAAAAAAGATCTCAATGTGTTACTTGCATTGACTGACTCACCTGCGTGCATGGAAAGCTACCTAAAATGCAACACTGAATTATTTCAAAATATATCTGTCTTGTCGAGTATTCGCATAAATGGGTATGTCTTAAGTGAAAGCAAACAACTGTGTTAAATTTTGATGTGTAACATTAGATCTGTGATTTTGATATTAATATAGTATACCTGCTGCTTTCTGTGTCATGTTAATAAAGAAAAGAGGGAATCGCTGCTCTTGACCAGTGAGTGTCGGGCTAGTGGTTCAATTTTTACTTGCCCTGCCACAAAAATATAAAATAGTGTTGTTATCGTTATTTTTAATACCAAAATTTTAGATAACAGTTCAGTTTTACAATTCTAGATACCACAATAAAAACTACTAGCCTAATAAATATAAAGTTCAAACATCAAAGACAAGTGAACAGTCAGTAAATAAGAACAAATTAACAAATTACAAGCAATAACACAAATAAATAAATAGAACAAAGATCAAATTTAAACAGTACTTTAGGTTTTGGGGTTTGTCAATGCTATCTCACGACCAGTTCGTATGTATTTTACGAGGTGGCTCATTGTACGAATTCATACGACCTCACTCGTAGGCTACGATTTTGTACGATTTGTTTAGACCCCAGTCACGGTTAGGTCCAGGACAAAAATATATCGCCTCTGGCTTGCTTAGTTGGGGACACTTAATTTCCAGCGATATCGTCGACTTGATTGCACAGACACTATTTAAACTGAACTGAGCTGGATGATGACATCACTGAATTCAATGATGAACTGCCTTTTACTGAAAATACTATTATCATTTTGCATTATTGACAATATTTTCCTAATTAATGCTGTACAGTTGCTTTGACACAATCTGTATTGTTAAAAGCGCTATATAAATAAAAGGTAGTAAAATCCCTTTAAAATAATACAAATATTAAAAGAAAGAAAATATTGAGCTAAAAATCACAAAAGCACAAATATATATTCATTCTTATATAATACTGTCTTCATTAATTTGTATGTTCATCAATAAGTGTTTGGGCTGTTTAATATTAGGATTTTGTTTAAAATCCCCCACCGCAGCCCCACCCCCAGATAATATATTCCCGCGGCTATGGGTAGGTCTCTGACTAAATACTGATACCTAGTGGTCAAAAGCAATAGCAAAAGTAGTAGGTCAGTATTATTAAATTGCAGACAAAGATTTTGGATAACTAGGTTGGCTTGTATGTTTGTTGCGGTAGGGGGCCCAACCTCATTTTCTTTCATAGGGCCCAAAATTGCTAGCGGCGCCCCGGATCATGACTATTTCATCCGATGGTTACTTAGCTGTCATAAAAGCGCTTGAATACTAGATTTATTTTTGCAATTAATGTAATAATTTGTAGATAATATTTTTAATGTTATAATTTTTTGTATGTAATATTTAAAGAATATGTAGCCAAACCAATTCCTTCCTATTTCAATTCCTGCACTAATAGGGGAGAGAGTGCATCATCACTGAGGAGAGAATTTAGTCTCACTACTTATTACGAAGATGAATGTGTTTTGAGCCCCTGGATGTGACGCCGAACTTTCAGCTTATTTGCGGCAGTTTGCACGTCTGCTTGCTATACAGAGACGTTCATCTGCGGCGAGTCATATCTGTGGAGATAGGCTACGTGTTGGTACTGTAAAATAAAAAAAAATATTTTTCAACAACCAGATGCATTTACACTTGTCCAGTTGCATCTGGAATGAGTCTCAGACCACCTCCTGAAGTGTTTTGCTAGATCGGATTGCAATCCGCCTCAAATGCGTTTCGGACCAGTCCATTGTTTTCTTTCTTTCTTTATTTATTATTATTATTGAGCAAGGTGCTGCAAATTATTTAGGCCCACCCACCCACTCTTTTAGAGGCCCACCCACCAACAAATTTCTGCCTCCACCACGGTGGACAATAACCAATAATTTGTATTCCATAATATTTTTCCTATATTTTCCTAATGATGTGTTTTTGGGGAATATTTGCATTTGTTCACATGCGATTGGATTAGCTACTCATGTGTTGGACTGTCATGAAGTGATTTAGAAGTGGGTATACACAATGCCGACTGATAAAGAAGTGGATCTTACCTGCGTATTTCCCTGCACTACACCTCTGATGGACGCTAATGTCTCATCGGGGTTCGCGAAGAGTGTGGGGCAAAAACAAAGGAGAAAAGATAAAACAGCACCCCCTCCCTATTACACTCTCACAACTTTCATACTCTTTCTTTTCATTCCTCCCTTTTTGCAGCCTTCCTCCCCATCGGCAGGGCCGTAAATAATACATCAAAATGGTAGATGGTCTAAGCACAAATGAGAGTGGAGGCATTTTCTAGGTGTAATAATGATGGTATGGCAGCTTCAGAGCTTTTCATCTTGTTAAAGACAAAGAATATGGGCCTTGAAGCAGATATCATACATTTCTCACAGCCAAAAGCCTTGGTTAAAATTAAACATGCAGATACATGCATAAACACGTACACTTTCTCATTTTGTACCAAACATATTACCAGAGATGACATGAATGAACAAAAATCCAAATAAATATAATAAACGAGGGAGAAAGCATTCGCTTAACGATCATGAGATCCGTCTGTGAGAGTAAACAAACAACACATCACTGTGAGAAAAGCAGCAATCGCACACATTAGCAGACCTGTTTACAAGTGCTGTATAATGATGCAGGGATATTAATGCCTCTTCCTGCACATTAAGGGCTGGCAGAGAAAGAAGGATATGCTACTTATCCTCGACTGTGTAGAGACAGTCTGTGGTTTAATGTCATTAACCCAAGTAGATTTTAGGAACAGATTTAGGCTTAGGAGTAGGCAGGGCTTGGAGTTAGGGATTTCTACCTCTAACGATTTTAGGCAAGAGAAAGAAAAAAAAACAGAAAATGCATTTCTGAGATTATATCTTGCTACAACTTGTTGGTCACAGTTAGAAATATGTACTTCATACTGCTGATCTATTTCACATTCTAGTTAGAGCAGAGAGTTTAAAGTATATTCTTCTTAGTATGCATTAAGCTGTGTGCTACTGCTAGCAATTCATTCATGGTTTAATGTAACTACTGTCACTGACTTATTCTGACAACTTATTCCTACAGCGCTGATTCTCTGGACTCTTCCCTGAGTTTTTCCTTGGCATGACGATGTAGTGGTGGCTCAAAGGAGGTTCAAGATTAACTTTGGGTATATTTACACAACAATGAATGCACTAAAAACAGAAAAACTTTTCCTTTGCGTTTTAAAAAAAATTTGCGTACAGATGACAATGTTGTCAAAACAATCGTTTTGATACAAATTGTCGTGCACATGGTTCCACAGAAATTACAAAAACCTCAGTATTATGCATGCCAGGTCAGTAGTTGGCAATGTCACTTTGTAAAGAAACACTATGGTCTATGCACATACACATTTCTATAGACTGAACACGTAATATGTATGCATATGACGTCACCATTTTCATAAATTTGCATTTTTATACACGGAGCCAGTATCTTTTTCAAAAGAATTGCACTTTGAAACTTGTTTTCAAAGCTTGCATTTTCAGGCTCCCTTGAAAATGGTTAACAGCCCCTTTTTCTAGTTCTGCTTTTTACAATCACCATTATTGAAAGCACCAAACAACCAAAGCCGAATCATAATGTTGCTTACTTTCTCATGGATGGATGGATTTTTTCAAATGAACTTGAACAAAAACCATGACAATAGACTCATCAACAGCAGGATAGACTGAACAAAGCTCAACAAGAAACAAGAGGAACATGAAGGCTATAAATACAAATGAACTAATCATTTAACTAGAAACACTTGAAAAAAATCAAAACAGGAAACAGTTAACAAGACTATGACGGTCAACAACAATAAACTTCAAAATAAAAGAATGACGAAATAAAAGACAAACTAGTACATGAAACTTGATAACATGAATGACATCAAACATTAACTATCAAGACAGACCTTACATATATGTAGATGTACACACACACACACACACAAATGGAATAAAAGAGCAGGGGCATTTAGCATTCGTCTAGGAGTTGAAAAGAAGAGGAAAGAGAGTGTGGAAGTTGTCCTTGAGTACACCTCACCCACTCTCCAAAAAGCCACTCTGTGCACTTTCTCCTGCATTTATGCATGAGCGCTTCAGCCTGTCAGCGCTCTCCTGTGCTGCCTGAAATACTACTGTAACTGCAGTGCTCACTATACAGGCCAGGATAGAGACTGACGGTGAGGATGTCGTCATGTTGCCATCTGACGATTCAACACAACTCTAAACAACCACCATCACAGAACAAGCTAATTGTCTTCAGCCTCAATCACAAACATGGTATTTTATGTCTTTTTCATATTATGTGCTTGAGTAATCCTATCCTTATTTCCACAATAAAACTTACTTTACTTCATAACATTTACTTCAAACCATGCCTAAAATAAAAGGAAATTGGTTTTGAGGACTTGAAGACTAATAAACTACAAGTTTGTTGGCAGCCGTTTTCAAATTATGTGATGGAGTGAATTACAAACCCAGAAGTAGAAGTTGCATCAGCCTGATTGCAAAATAATTTACTCCCTCAAAAGGACTCACTTACTCACTTAAAAGTGCGTCTCCTGCATCCTGACCATAAGCTCTCTGCAGTCAGCGGTTTGTTAAAAGTGATGCAACAGTACACAAATAACAAATTCACTATCTCGATTTTATCAAAAACATTTGTCAAAATGTCTGCAACCGTTAATTAAAAAGGCTCAGTTCCACTCTAGAGACATGTGGGTGGAAAATCACTCGGACAATTGAACAGGAAGCACAAAAAATAAGTTGAGCTTGTTAAATATCACTATGAGCATGATTGTGTACAAGACCCTTTCTTCATTTTTTTTGCTCTGCATGACAGTCAAATGATGTGTGCTGATATAAACATTCCGATAGTTTGTTCACCCCTAAAACTAAACTTACAACTCTTAAAAAAGCAATATCTTACACTTTTTTACAGGGGTGTAATGACAGTTGGGCCGTGCCCATACAAAAGTGCTGTCCACCCACCCAATATAAAATCAGTAAAATTAAAGTTTTAGATATGATTGGCTTTTACATTTTGCTAATTAACTGATTATTGCCTAATTTGAATAAGTGAGGACCCAAAACTGTTAACCCATATTCATGGTTTACAGTAATATCTAATAGGAATGCATACATCCACACCAGGCTCACTGAGCATATGTTGCAAATATTGGAGCCATATCAGTTATCAGACGAGATTAGAATTATTATTCTAGTATAATAGAATTATAAACAATAGTATAAACAAAGTATTTTGTCAGCCGATATTGGATATTTAATTGTGCTTATGCTGATTTCCCGTTTTTACATTTAGATTATCTTTGCTGTCATAAAACACTAATTTAACAGAAAATAAAACAAAATATCCAAAATAGGGAATAAAGTGTCCAAAGGGGAAGGAGTGTTCAAACTAAACGGGGGATCTGGTGTCCTTGTTATGCTTGTTATGTGTTCAGACAAGAGGGGTCCAGGTAAGGGGTGGAGTCTGGTGACCGCATGCTCTCCTCGTTTTGGTCCAGGGCTTCAGGGGCGGTGGCTTCTTCACAGCAGCTTGCCTTCCCTGGCCCCCGGTGCTTGAGGGGATTAACAGCCCAGCATCCTAGCCCATCGGCAGCGTCACAGGTGCATTTCCATTCTGGACCACGGGTCCGGCAGCTCATGTCTCTGGCGGTGTGGGAGTCCCTTCCTGGACCCACGAGGACACCAGCGTGCATGCATGGGGGAAGAGACTGGTCTCTAACAGCGGCAGTGACGAGGCTTCATTCAGTTCAGGTGTGCCTCATCACACGCCGCCAGCCCTAGCTGTTTCTGCGCCCCTCCCCTCTCACACACCCACTCCTGTAGGGAACCTGGTGAAGGGCCGGAGAATTAAGGGATGGGGTGATGATGATAATTAGGGGGAGGCATTCGTATTCACACATTCACACAATAGACATACTTTAAAAAAAAAAAAAAAAAACACTAATGAAACAAAAACACACTACCAAATTACTAAAACTTTGAAATTAACATGGAAAATAAAAAAAACTAATTCAAATAAATAATAAAAATAATAGTCTCAATGATACAAAACAACAGACCTAAAGTTAATCTTTAACAACACGAATAATTTAATGGCACTGTTAAATACAATCTTTAGAATTTACAAATCTCAGAATTAATATCCATTTTTCACACTGTATTTCATAGTTTTCATGCCGAAATTCACATTTAAAACAACGAATTTTATTGTTTAGTGTTTAATTTTTCTTGTATTTAGACAAAATATTATAGAATATTGATATTGTCCATATCAATGCATACGTAATTTCCACTGTACCTTTAAGACTTCGATGTAAATGACCTCGATTACGATCTGTTACGATTGCCTGACTTTTTTTTTCTTTTTTTTTACAATCAAGCAGAAGTTTCTTCAGCTCATATGTTTGAAGATCTTATCTTTATATTTTATTCAACTAAAAATCTTCTACTTCCTCTTTCACCATGACTGGGTGGGCCAATACCTGTTGCTTTGTACGGACAGCAGGGGGCGCTCACCCTGTGGTCTGCGTGGGTCCTAACGCCCCAGTATAGTGACGGGGACACTATACTGTCAAAAAAGCACCGTCTTTCGGATGAGATGTTAAACCGAGGTCCTGACTCTCTGTGGTCATTAAAAATCCCATGGCACTCCTCTTAAAGAGTAGGGGTATAACCCTGGTGTCCTGGCCCTTGTCAATCATGGCCTCCTAATAATCCCCAACCACTTGATTGGCTCTATGACTCTCTCTCCTCTCCACCTGTAGCTGGTGTGTGGTGAGCGCACTGGCGCCGTTGTCCTGTAGCTGCCGTCGCATCATCCAGGTGGATGCTGCACACTGGTGGTGGTTGAGGAGAGACCCCCCCACATGATTGTAAAGTGCTTTGGGTGTACAAAAATACACAAAGCGCTATATAAATGCATCATTCATTCATTCATTCATAATTATCAATTTACACAACCTTTGTATTGTGACAGCTAGACTGTGTGTACAGAGCACAAACTCTTACTTCATATGACCAAGAAAAATCCAGTTTTCCATGATATGGCTTTTTAAAGTGTCCCCAGGGTGGGGAAAAATGAGAACTTGTTGTATTGTTTGTGTGAAAGAACAAACATTTATGAGAAGCTGGCTTCATAAAGGTTTTTGATCTGACATCAACAGCTCAGATCTTTATTTGAAAAGATTTAACACATCTGCTCTGCAGGCTGTTGTGCGGTCAGTGATCCATCTGCTCATGCACGTTACAAATGGCTTGCGCAAGAGGACCGCTGATGGAAACAAGCCCACAGCAGAGCATGTACCCTACGCATCATCAAGCCAAGCGAACAATCATTTACGCTAAAAAATGGTCCTGGGCTCACGGTTAAATCAATATATAAACTACCCAGAGGGTCTCCTGTGGAGTTGCTGAAGCGGACAGGCTGTTTAAGTAATGGACATCATGTGAGGTGAAAGCTCTGACTCAGCATTCTGTCCTCCGCCTAGAGGAAGAAGGCGTCTGCTCTTTTTATGCCTGGTCTCTCCTCATTTCATCTCCTACCTAATTACCTCAGCTTTGATTCGTCGTTATTTTGTTCCATTTTTAGCCTTCACTTTTACTCAAACTATTCCTCTCAGTTCTGTCCATCTGTATTCATTTTCTCTCTCTCACCCCTCCTTCCCTTTTTTTCCATGCCTCACAATCTATTTTTAATAAGTCAGAACTCATCTTGCCTGCAAACAGGCTGACTGCGCTGCGAACAGGATCTTGAATGTCACAATGGCAGGGAAAAATCAATCAAGAACAGATACTGCACAACACTGTGAGTGAACCATGACACAATAAATGCACGTCTCTCACGGTGTCACAAATTAACGTTTTTTTATTTGCTCCACTGGAATTGATTTTCAGGAGCATTTTTTACCTTTTGTCAGGCATTTTTTTCAACCATCTCTAAATGCAGCACTTAGTCCATTACTTCAGTTGAACCAATTAACTCGAATATAAAGATTAAATTGTCAGTCTGAGCAATAAATGCCCTGCTAGAACACATGTGTAATCTAACACAGTAACAAAGACTAAACCCATAACTACATAGGCCTAGAATGTGGCTGTTACATTTTATGTTTTGATTGATCAGTTTGCTATCCGATTGGATTTGCACATCCCATTTACACTTGGCCAAATAAATGAGGCTCTGGAGAACAGATATAAATCCAATCTACTATTCCCACGCAGTGCAAATAAAGTTATAATATACCATATATTATCTTAAAGACCTCCTGTGGTGAAAATCAAGTTTTTAACATTGATTACATGTCTGTCTGGAGTTTTTAATATGCTTAAAGACAAACCATGTGCAAATTCATCAGTCAACAGCATTCCTTAAAACTGCAGTGTACCAAAGACATTTGGACGCAACAGGAAGTAAGGGCGCAAGAGCGTCTTAGGTCTTAAAATGCCAAAGCGCAGTGCCCTTAACGCACACTAAATCTCGAATACTGCTTCGGAGTGGTATTCAAGGCTAAGCATATCCCATCATGCATCATGTTCTGGAAATAAATTGAGACTTTTTGCAGAGATATAGTGAGATGTTGTGGAAACCTTTCCAGTGTAAGTTAAATAGTAATAATAATTAGGTATTACATATAATTTGGTAGTAAATTGTAAAGTGCGGCACATTTTTTCGGTGCAAAGTTGAGTATGTGTATTTTGTACAACTGTTTCGTATCACTCAATTAGAAGTACTACAGTTATTGATCTGTCATCTGTTATAGGGACTACTAAACAGAATTTAGAAGTTCATTTTAAAATGCAAAGTATTGAAAGTACACAAGTGCTCAAGTACAAAGAATGCAAGTGTGGGTTTTTGGACAGGTCCTGTCTCAAAAACGTGGTTTGAAGCCACCCGTTTCATACCATGACAAACGTAACCAATCCCGTCAACTTGCAGGACGGGACTTTCATATTGTTATCAATCACGGATTCCACTTATGGAATAGTTACATGTAAAAAAATAGTTCCAGCACAGACCTAATGTCTTTCCAAATATATCAAATTTTGCATAAATTTATATTTTAAAATAATAATATTTCTGTCACTTTGGTGTCGCTTTTGCCCCGAGCCCTGTTTCATTTCTAAAGCTGATCTCTCGCCAGAATATGAAAGAACAAGTTTAAAGTTTAAGGGTCCCTGATTTTATTTTGTGGCACAATATATCTATCTATCTATATCTATCTATCTATCTATCTATCTATCTATCTATCTATCTATCTATATATATATTCATAGTGACAACAGACAAACACTTAAAATATCATGTCCTAACAACTACTTTTATGATACTTTTTTAGGTATATTTGAAGCTTTGGTCACTATGAACTGCCGTTGTATAGAAAAAAAATGGATTGGATTGTGGATTGTGAATGTTGTTTCATTATGTCTGCATCACATCACCCACAATTCCCTCCTAGTCCATGCACTGCTAACGCTGTTAATCTCCCTAATCCAATCCCAGACTGGCAACTCAATCCATCACAGTTCACTCTACTGTCCAAGCAGCTGTTTGTTCAAACACATCTGAGCCTTGGCTACAAACATCATTCTATAACATTTGCCTAAAGCCAGGAAAAACAAATCTAAAATCCCAAGCCCAATGAATTCAGCCCCAGTGACAAATACTGAAGCTTCTGTATTTTGCAAAAATCCAAATTGCTTTCAGGCTGGTCTGCCTGCTACAACGTACCAAATCAGACAGGCAGGACTGTGATTAGCCTTGAGCCACGAAGAACCCAGACAGATGAGCTCTGATCAATGTCTGAATTTAAACCAGTTTATAACAGTTTTGTGGTTTTTCCCATAATGTTTGAGGTTAGGCCTGGTCATGAATGAGGTTACAGGGTTGTGCACTATTCAGAATTGAACTGAAAATGCCTTTTCCTGAATTTACACTGAATTTGAATTGAGGCAGAAAACATGATTCAGAATTGCAATATGAATGTAAAAAGCAAACTTTTAATTAATTGAAATTCATTTAAATCGAAATAAATACGTTATTGTACTTTTAACTAGAAAATAAAAGTCAAGATTTTGTCAATACTTTGTTACGTCTAATGACGTATTCATTTTTGTCTCTATTATTGATACAAAGAGTGTTGTTGGTGTTTGTATTTTTGCTCCCTTTCTCTCTCTACCTGTGTGTCTGTGTTCGATAGGCTAATGATGATCAGCTGCGCTCATCCACCTGAATGCGCTGTCCACATCCTGATTGGTGCGTGTTTGCTGGCTTCTAATGCTGCGTTCAAGTCCTCCTGGGCTGGGACGTTCGTACTTACGAGTTGACAAGTCGTAATTACGACGTCAGGTGCGTTCAAGTCAGTTTAGTCGGCACAAGATGGCGGTGTACCTTCTTTTAATAAATTACAAGAAAATACAACAGGGTCTGTATTTTTTTACTTGGATTTCAGCTGCGTAACAAGAACATGACCAATTTAAGTTTATAGGACAACTAAACTATCAATTTAAACAAAAATTTACTGTCAACTACAGACGTTGCATCCATCGATTCCTCCATGTTTCTCATTGACTCGGGGCTTAAAGAAAATTTTGAGTTTCCCACTCGTAGTAACGACTTTGTGGTGGCGTTCATGTGCGTTCAACTCGTAAATACGATCTATCCGACATGACTTGAACGCACCATCAGCGCCGCGTCTAGAACAATTCTCACAACAAGTACAACACGACGTAGCTGGGCGCCGCCGGTGTGCCTACACTCATAGAAAATAATGTGTTCGAATTTTAAAGACGTGGCGCGACGCGACGCTGCGCTTCTCATCCGATGTGCGACCGCATGAAATGCTGTTTTTTTCACCTCCGAAAGCGGATGATGTCAGGAATCAGTGGGTGTAATTTATTTTTAACTCTGTTCCTGAGCATTATAACCCCAATTTGCCATTGTGTGCTGCACATTTTACTGAGAACAGCTTCTACAACATGCCAAAAAGCTTT
This sequence comes from Sinocyclocheilus anshuiensis, assembly GCF_001515605.1. Classification (NCBI taxonomy): domain Eukaryota; kingdom Metazoa; phylum Chordata; class Actinopteri; order Cypriniformes; family Cyprinidae; genus Sinocyclocheilus; species Sinocyclocheilus anshuiensis. The sequence goes on along the minus strand of NW_015540991.1, from coordinate 59,446 downwards.
TGTTGAAAGACGGAGCAAGGGGCGTGGCTTTACTGAAACACCGTCTAAGCTGTTCGCCAATCACAACGCACTGGGACAGCTAACCAAATCACAACACATTTTGTTTTTCGGAAGGTGGACCTTCATCAAAGCCAGAACTAATCGAGCCGTTTGTGCCAGCC
>NW_015540991.1:58206-58448 GCF_001515605.1 Sinocyclocheilus anshuiensis | reverse complement strand
GTTTTTTTGTTTATTTTCTTTAATGTATAGGTAATTTAATATTTTCCCCTTTTAGGTAGAGGTATTGTTTTTTTTTGTTTTTTTTTCTTTTGTTCGGGCCCTCCTCCCGAGGTAATGTTTCTTTGTTTGTATTTACTGTTATTTTTGTATTAATGTTATCCTTTTTGAATCCCTTGATTGAGTTTAAATTAAAAGGCACCCAAGCTGTTTTCAAACTCAAATCTGAGGTTGGTTGTGATTTC
>NW_015540991.1:17164-58077 GCF_001515605.1 Sinocyclocheilus anshuiensis | reverse complement strand
TATAGGTGCAAAAATGATAGCATTTTTTTTACTTGGATTTCATTAACTAGCGGCGTAACAAGAACATGACAAATTTAAGTTTATAGGACAACTAAACTATCAATTTAAACAAAAATTTACTGTCAACTACAGACGTTGCATCCATCGATTCCTCCATGTTTCTCATTGACTCGGGGCTTAAAGAAAATTTTGAGTTTCCCACTCGTAGTAACGACTTTGTGGTGGCGTTCATGTAGGTAATTTAATATTTTCCCCTTTTAGGTAGAGGTATTGTTTTTTTTTGTTTTTTTTTCTTTTGTTCGGGCCCTCCTCCCGAGGTAATGTTTCTTTGTTTGTATTTACTGTTATTTTTGTATTAATGTTATCCTTTTTGAATCCCTTGATTGAGTTTAAATTAAAAGGCACCCAAGCTGTTTTCAAACTCAAATCTGTGGTTGGTTGTGATTTCTGGGCCTGGAGAGCTGGAGATCCTCAAAGTCTCTTCACTATTTATTGTTCGTCGTTCCCATTTACCCCTAGACCAAAAGGGGAGGACGTAACAATTGGGGGCTCGTCCGTACGACGTAAGTGAAAGCCTTTCTAGTGAAAAAAACAAACAAAGTGGTGAGTCTATTTTTTTTTGTTTTGTTCACTTCTCTCTTGTTTGTTGTTTGGGATGTCTTCGTAGTGAGGGGGGGAGGAGTAGCTCCTAGTGAGGGGAAATTAAATTTGATTTGACAGCCTTCACGCTTTCTCCTACGATGGAGGTTTTTGAGCGCTGCAGGAAAAAAGATTTGTTATCGATTGCGGACTTTTTTAATATTAGGGTTGTGAGGGAAGCTACTAAACAGGTTATAAAAGAAGAATTATACGAGAAGTTAGTGGATGCAGGTATTTTGGCAGAGGGTTCAGATGATAATGATGGTGCGAAACCTCAGGATGTTGTAGCGGATATATCTGCATCTGCAGTTTTTTTTAGAACCTGAGGTGGTGCAACCTCATAATCCTATGTTAGAGATTAGGCTTCGAGAATTGGATTTGGAAATAAAAAGGCAAGAATGTGAGGATCAGATGATTAGGCTGCGCGTTATAGAAGCGGAGAAGGATCGGGATATTCAATTGTGTAGATTAGATCTAGAGGCTCATGCTTCAATGAAAAAGCCGGTGCCCGTACCTCGTTCTCAACCACCCTCTATTACAGCGTCCCCAGTTACTGCAGTTAACTCCATTGTTTCTGCATTTGACATCAGTAAGTATGTTAAACTTGTGCCTCCTTTCCGCGAAGCCGAAGTGGATGCTTATTTTGTAGCCTTTGAGCGAAGAGCTGGTAAGCTTAATTGGCCTAAAGATATGTGGGCATTGTTACTTCAGTGTAGTCTCGTGGGTAAGGCGCAAGAGGTTAGTTCAGCTTTAAGTTTAGAGGACTCGCTTGATTATGATGTGGTAAAATCAACAGCACTTCGTGCATACGAATTAGTTCCCGAGGCGTATCGGCAGAGGTTTCGCAGAGGTTTCTCATGCGAAGACATCCAAACAAACGTATGTTGAATTTGGAAGAGAGAAAAGAGCTTTGTTTGAGAAGTGGCGTTTGTCTAGTAAAACTGACACTTTTGAGCAACTTTGTGAATTAGTTTTGCTAGAAGATTTTAAAAAGAGCGTTCCTGACAAAGTTGTTCAACACCTAAATGAGCAGAAGTTAACTACGCTTGCAGAAGCTTGCGGTATTAGCCGATGAATTTGTGCTTACGCACCGCAAAGTTTTTTTCACAGGAGTTTCCTATTACTGGCTCTTCTGCTGAAAAGTTTGTGGGGGAGGAGTCTCCTTCTCAAAACTTTTCTCGTTCGGAGAACAACGGCGCTCGCCCTAAAATGAATGTTCGAAATTCTATGCGTCAGGGAGGCAGGCGGGTTTGTTTTTATTGTCTAGACCCTGGACATTTAATTTCGGATTGTAAAGAATGGAATAGAAAGAATGTATCAATGCAAACCAAAAGTGTTGCGCTTACACAGACACTTGCAGCGTCGCGAGAGGCTGAATGCTTTGGTTATGACTCTTTCATTCTAAATGGGCAGGTATCCGTTTCTGAGTCTGAGTTGATGATCTTGATTTTAAGAGATACGGGTTCCTGTCAGTCATTCATACTTGAAAGTGCCTTGCCTTTCTCTGAAAAATCATATACCGGTACTGATGTGTTAGTACGAGGTATAGAAATGGGCTGTGTACAGGTGCCTTTGCACGAAGTGAAATTAAAATCGGACCTTATCTCTCGTACTGTTAGTTAGGTGTTCGTAAACAGTTGCCTGTTGCTGGAGTAGATATTATTCTAGGAAATGACCTTGCAGGTGGCAAAGTTTTTTCTAGTCCAGTAGTGATGCACAGACCTGTGTTTGAGGAACAGCCTGATTTAGGGGTTCATTTCCCTTCCGTTTTCCCAGCATGTGCTGTGACACGGGCTCAAAGTCAAAAGTTTCAAGAAGTTGTTAATCTTTCTGAGTCATTTTTAAATGCCGAATCTAAGGAAGTCAAAGTCGCGTGAGACATGTAAAGTGACAGAGACGGCATTAATTCTAGAAGCTCCTTTCAGTGTTGGTAAGGAGAAGTTAGTGGCTGAGCAAAAATCAGATGTTTCCTTAGCAGAATGTGTTGAGGCAGCGGTCACCATGAAAGATAGAGCAGACGCTGAAGTAGGTTATTTTTGGGAGAATGATGTGTTAATGCGAAAATGGAAACCGCGTTATGATGAACAAGGTTTGCACGAGACGTTTCAAATTGTCCCCCAGTGTTGGGGGAATGGGGAAGTCGTGGCCTAATGGTTAGAGAGTCGGACTCGTAACCCAAAGGTTGCGGGTTCGAGTCTCGTACCGGCAGGGATTGTAGGTGGGGGGAGTGAATGTACAGCGCTCTCTCCCACCTTCAATACCACGACTGAGCAAGGCACCGAACCCCCAACTGCTCCCCAGGCGCCGCAGCAAAAATGGCTGCCCACTGCTCCGGGTGTGTGTTCACTTGGTGTGTGTTCACTGCTGTGTGTGTGCACAGGGTTTGGATGGGTTAAATGCAAAGCACTAATTCCAAGTTGGCCACATGTCACGTCACGTTAAAATTAGCACATGAGAATCTTATGTCGGGTCATTTAGGAGTGACAAAAACTTTTCGCCGCATTTCTAAATACTACTTTTGGCCTGGTCTTCGTTTATCTGTTGCTAATTTTTGTCAGTCTTGCGATGTGTGTCAGCGCATAGGAAAGCCTAATCAGAAGGTGCCTGCTGCCCCTTTGTATCCCATACCGGTAATAGAAGAGCCATTTGAGCGACTCATTGTTGATTGCGTAGGTCCGCTGCCTAAGTCTAAATCGGGGCACCAGTATGTGTTAACAATTATGTGTGCAGCCACTAGGTTCCCAGAAGCCATTCCTTTGCATTCGTTGAAAGCACAGGCAGTGGTAAGGGATTTGGTTAAGTTTTTTACCACGTTTGGTCTACCATGAGTAATACAGAGTGATCAAGGAACTAATTTTACTTCTAAGACTTTTGCGCAAGTATTGAAGGAATTAGGAATTGAGCATCGAGTTTCTAGTCCTTATCATCCCGAATCACAGGGAGCCTTGGAAAGGTTCCATCAAACCCTTAAAACTATGATTCGTGCATATTGCTTGCAGACAGGAAAGGACTGGGTGGAGGGGCTGCCTTTATTGTTGTTCGCGGCCAAAGAAGCAGTTCAGGAGTCCTTGGGATTTAGTCCCGCAGAATTGGTGTCCGGGCACACCGTAAGGGGTCCATTGAAACTGCTGTATGAACATTTGTTGATAAAATTCGTCTTCTGTGGCTGTCTTGGATTATGTGAGTTCTTTCAGAGAGAGACTTCATAAAGCGTGTGAGGTAGCTAAGGCTCATCTATCTGTTTTTCAGGAGAAAATGAAGCAACAGTTTGATAAAAAGAGCGTCAAAAGGAATTTGCAGGTTGGTGACTCTGTTCTTGTGCTATTGCCTGTGCCTGGTGCTTCCTTACAAGCAAGGTTTTCAGGGCCATATGTCATCGAGCAAAAGCTTAGTGAGACTGATTATGTTATTCAAACCCCTGATCGTCGACGTAAAACTAGAGTTTGCCATGTGAACATGCTGAAGACTTACGTTGAGAGAGAGTCAAAAATTGCTCCGTCTGCAGACATTCCATTGGTCTCTTCCACAGTTACTATAACTACCTCTTGCGCTGTAAAAGACGATGGTGAGGTTCAAACTTCTACACCTCATCTGAACAATTCTAGCGTTTTGGGTGATTTACACAGGTATCTTGTGCATTTATCTGAAAAACAGTATGAGGATGTGTGTACTTTGATCCAGTCTTTTCCCTTTCTGTTTTCTGATGTACCTAGCAGAACGTCTGTATTATGTCATGATATTGAGGTGGGAAGTGTATCCCCTGTGAAGCAGCATCCTTATAGGGTGAATCCGAAAAAGCGTGAGATTATGAAGGCCGAGATAGAATATCTGTTAAAACATGGATTAGCTGTACCAATTCAGAGTCCCTGGAGCTCTCCCTGTTTGTTAGTCCCCAAAACAGACTCCACATATCGTTTCTGTACGGACTATCGGAAAGTTAATGGTCTTTCCAAACCTGACTCCTTCCCTCTGCCTCGTATCGAGGATCGCATTGATCGGATAGGTGCAGCAAAATGTGACAAAAATTGATCTGTTAAAAGGGTACTGGCAGGTACCTCTCACGCCACAAGCTTCAGAAATTTCTGCCTTTTTCACACCTGATAACTTTCTTCGGTATACTGTACTTGCGTTCGGGATGCGAAATGCACCCGCAACGTTTCAAAGACTTATGCAGAAGGTTTTATCTGACGTACCGAAGTGTGTTGCAGATGATGTCGTACTGTATTCAGACAGTTGGACTGAGCATTTGACCAACCTTGAATTATTTACCCGATTGTCAGAGGCTTCGTTGACTGTAAATCTCGCAAAATGTGAATTTGCGAAAGCAGAGGTGACTTATTTGGGAAAGAAAGTGGGTCATGGAAGTGTAAGACCTATAGAAGCGAAGGTTTCCGCGATAATGGATTATTCGGCTCCTTCTAACAAACGGGAGTGGAGATGTTTTCTTGGAATGTGTGGGTATTACAGAAATTTCTGTCAAAACTTCTCTAGTGTTGTAACCCCACTTACTGATTTACTCAGTGACAAAAGTAAATTTGTATGGTCTACTGAGTGTGAGCGTGCTTTTTTTGTCTGCTAAGGATCTTCTGTGTCATGCCCCCATTCTTAAAGCTCCAGACTTTCACCACCCTTTCAAATTGCATGTGGATGCGAGTTCAGTTGGAGCAGGAGCCGTATTGCTACAAGAGGACAATATGGGTATTGATCATCCCGTGTGCTATTTCTCCAAAAAGTTCACAAAGTGCCAAAGTAATTACAGCACAATTGAAAAAGAAGCTCTGGCTTTAGTGCTAGCGCTCCAGCATGTGGGAAGTCAAGAAGTTTATGTGGGAGGTAGTAGTGTGCCCATTATTGTTTTTACCGACCACAACCCTCTAACATTTCTATCCCATATGTGTAATACCAACCAATGATTGGCTTTAATTGTACAAGAGTACAATCTGGATATTAGGCATAAGAAAGGCATTGATAACGTGGTTGCGGATGCACTATCTAGGGTAGTGGGCGAGGAACAATAAAGGTTCAAAAAGGGGAATATAGGAAAAGTTTATTGGTGGGGGTGTTATGTCTAATGACGTATTGTTACAAACCCCTGCTAAGTTTCAGCAGAAAAAAGAAAGGGGAATGCAGCATAAAGAGGACACGTGAATCCAAATGCCAAACGAAAATATTTATTTAACAAAGAACAACATAAATGGAAACACGTATCCAAACAAGACGACGAGGAACACAAATGAACATAGAATAACTAGCAAAAACAATATACTTCCCCAAAACACGGGGCAGCTCTAAAGCATAAAGTCAACGAAAGAAAAACAAACCAAAAATATAAGGATTAAGAGAAAAGGTAATAAAACTTGTTTGCTGGTGGATCTCCTGTGCCTCTCCTGTGCCACTTCAACGTCCTTTATATAGGGAATCAATCACTCATTCCATGAGACGCAGGTGCACCAAGGCGGACCTAAATAATCAGACTCAAGGAGAAAGATTAGGAGAGACATGACGTCACATGAAAGAAGATAATCAAGGCTTAGGCCATAACAATATGTTATTATTGACTGTTTTGTCACTTTAATGTTAACATTTACTAATGTTGTAGGAGGAGATACAGAACAATCACGAACTGATCGCAACCTTCCGTCATCTCATTACAAACAACATTAACCAGTCCAACCTGCAGCAGTTTGTTGGAAATGTGATCAAACCATACAGAAGAATAAATTACTACGTCATCCAAATAGATGTTACAATTCGGAACGTCACCCAAAACCATAGACATCAATCTTTGAAATGTAGCGGGTGCGTTTCGCAGTCCAAACGCCATTCGAGTATATTGAAAGAAAGAATCAGGCGTCACAAATGCAGAAACTTTGGAAGCACGTTCAGTCAATGGCACTTGCCAATAGCCTTTTAAAAGGTCTAATTTAGTAATGTATTGAGCCGTGCCCAGGTTATCAATACAATCTTCTATACGCGGCAATGGAAATGCATCTGGTACAGTAACAGAATTCACTTTTCGGAAGTCAGTGCAAAAACGAAATGACCCATCAGCTTTAGGCACCAAAACACACGGTGAACTCCAAGGGCTATTACTCTTTTTAGCAAACCCATTCTGGACTAAATATTCCACTTCATGTTTCATGATCTCCCTCTTACCGGCTGGACAGCGATACGCATGCTGTTTTATTGGAACCGCATCACCTACCTCAATGTCATGCTGGATGACAGAGGTACCAGACGGAACATCACTAAACAAGTCAGGGAAACTTTCAACCAACTCAATTATATCTTGCTGCTGGTCACTGGATAAATGAGATAGGTGAGAAGTGAACACTTTTAGAACTTCAGAATTCTTTAAACAGCCACCATTTAATAATTCCATGGACATCTCCAACCCCTCGTCACTCACCAGAATATTAGACAGCATAGATACTTGCTCTGCCTTTTGCACCGATTTCAACGGCACCACAATCTGATAAACCACATTCCAATCTTCTGAGTTCTCATCACCCAGTAACCGAGCATTCCAGCTACGCATTAGCACAGTGTTATTCCAATAAAACTGATGGTTACGCTGCGGCAACATTTTAATGTCAGCACTTAAACGACATTTCGCTAACGTAGGATCAATTCTCTGAGCCTCAGTAAGAACGTCACGCGAAATGGGCAGAAATACATCAGAACCTGGAGAAACAACAGACTTTGCAATTGGCACGCTTTAAAAACACAGGTTTATGCATTAATGCATACTCGTCTGCCAAGACGGCGGCTTGTTGCATAGTACTAACCTTTCTTTCATTTAAATACAAAGCAGTACGCTCTGAAACACAATTCTTAAATTCCTCAATGAGCAGAAGTTCACGCAAAGAATTATAGTCATTGACTTTACACGCCTTTATCCATTGGCCAAAAAGTATACCCTTCTCACGGGCAAACTCCACATATGTCTGGGACGCAGATTCTTTCGTTGTACGAAATCGCTGTCTATAATGTTCAGGCACTAACTCATAAGCACAGAGAATCGCATTCTTCACGGTCTCGTACTGAACACTTTCTTCCAAAGGGAGAGATGCACAAACCTCTTGCGCTTTCCCTGTCAATTTACATTGGAGCATTAATGAAAGGGGAATGCAGCATAAAGAGGACACGTGAATCCAAATGCCAAACGAAAATATTTATTTAACATAACAAAGAATAACATAAATGGTAACACGTATCCAAACAAGACGACGAGGAACACAAATTAACATAGAATAACTAGCAAAAACAATATACTTCCCCAAAACACGGGGCAGCTCTAAAGCATAAAGTCAACGAAAGAAAAACAAACCAAAAATATAAGGATTAAGAGAAAAGGTAATAAAACTTGTTTGCTGGTGGATCTCCTGTGTCTCTCCTGTGCCACTTCAACGTCCTTTATATAGGGAATCAATCACTCATTCCATGAGACGCAGGTGCACCAAGGCGGACCTAAATAATCAGACTCAAGGAGAAAGATTAGGAGAGACATGACGTCACATGAAAGAAGATAATCAAGGCTTAGGCCGTAACACGTATTCATTTTTGTCTCTATTATTGATACAAAGAGTGTTGTTGGTGTTTGTATTTTTGCTCCCTTTCTCTCTCTACCTGTGTGTCTGTGCTCGATAGGTTAATGATGATGAGCTGCGCTCATCCACCTGAATGCGCTGTCCACATCCTGATTGGTGCGTGTTTGCTGGCTTCTAATAGCAGAGAGAGTATGGAGGAAGGAGAGAGACATCGCGGCGTTTGAGGTTGTTCTGCTCTCCAAGCCCATGAGCGCTGATCGCGCTTGTTGTGTTCTTTGTTGGGTTGTCACAATGGTTCCTGAGTTGATGATTTGCTTAATAATCAGTTAAGCTTGTGGGTAAGGTAGGGTGGAGGATACCCATACGTTTTCTCCTGTTTAATGGTTAGTTAGGGAGTGAGGGAAGTTATGTTTTGTTTATTTTCTTTAATGTATAGGTAATTTAATATTTTCCCCTTTTAGGTAGAGGTATTGTTTTTTTGGATTTTCTTTTGTTCGGGCCCTCCTCCCGAGGTAATGTTTCTTTGTTTGTATTTACTGTTATTTTTGTATTAATGTTATCCTTTTTGAATCCCTTGATTGAGTTCAAATTAAAAGGCACCCAAGCCGTTTTCAAACTCAAATCTGTGGTTGGTTGTGATTTCTGGGCCTGGAGAGCTGGAGATCCTCAAAGTCTCTCCACTATTTATTGTTCGTCGTTCCCATTTACCCCTAGACCAAAAGGGGAGGACGTAACAACTTTAAATGTCAAGACTTTCAATGTTAGCTTGATAAAGTTTTTAATAAAAGTTGTAAAAGACTTTAAGTTTGAAGATTTGGATGGATTTGCAATTCTGTAGTGGATGGATGGATGGATATGGAATTCTGCTGTGGATGGATGTGGATGTAATTGAGACGGGCAGGCAGACAGACAGACAGATATGCAATTCTGCAGTGTTTAAGATTAAACTACCAACACTTTTGTGCTCAAAAATAGTTTATTCCTGTTTATGATGTTTTTGTGGCAACCAGGACTCTGATCACAGTTTCTCAACTCTATTGTGAGAACACAGTCTCTATTATTTACTGTTATCTGTCATGCCAGCATGCCATCCAATCCAAACTGTCGCCATATCTCTGCCACAGATGCTGACGCTGAGCTCTCTCATCCACAATCCTCTCACTGCTGTTCCCAAAGGAGTCCAAAACCATTTTAATATGTGCCGTGTATTATCAATAAACCACAGCCAGATTAAATCCCATCAAACGCTGAACTCCCAATGTCACTGTTCTGTTGCTCTTTATCGCATTCAGATGCTTTTGCTACAATTAAAGCTTCTTGTTTTGAGTTCTTGAGGGAACAAAGCCTTGAGATGGTGAGGTCAGTGTGGAGAGCACTCATGGCGAGAACTGCTCTGACCTGATCAGCGGTCAAAGGCCTTAATTCTCATTATTGACATATTTAAGGCTGTCATGTTTGTGAAATAAACTGGAGAAATCCCAGTACTTTTCTCTCCAGGTAACATTACAATATTCATCCTTGTAAAACAGCTGAAAATGCAGTGTTTACACCTTGTATTAACATCTTGATGGACCGGGTTAAAAAAGTAAGTGTATAGTCCAAATGTTTCTTAGAATTCATTGTGGACTTTTCACTGAGAAGTTCAGGATTGCACAAAACAATATATATAACATATTTTACAAGTTTTAATATTCTATATAATAATAATAATAATATTGGGGTCAGTAAGATTTTTGCAAAGAAAGTAACATTTGTTTCACAATAAATTCATCAAAAGTAATAGTAAAGTCATTTGGAATATTACAAAAGATTTCTATTTCAAATAAATGCTGTTCATTTGAAGTTTTTTTTTTAAAGAACATCCTGACATATACAGTATGTATCGTGGTTTTCACAAAAATATTAAGCAGCACAACTCTTTTCAACATTGATAATAATAAGAAATGTTACTTGAGCACCAAATCAGCATATTATAATTATTTCTGAATGTTCATGTGAGATTGTAGTAATGCTTCCAAAAAAAATCAGCTTTGCATCACAGGAATAAATTACATTTTATAATATATTAATATACAAAATTATTTTAAAGTGTAATAATGTTTCATAATATTACTGTTTTTACTCTATTTTGATCAAATAAATGCAGCCTTGGTGAGCATAAGAGACTGCTAAAACTGTATATATAGGAGATACAGTTGAGACAACAATTGAGAAGAGTGATCTGACTTTCCTGTCCTTTTGTGATTTGATCACCCGAGACGGATGTTAATACAAGTTGCAAACAGGGCTGAAGGAAAAAAGTGAATAAATGGGAGTGACACTAATTTGCTTTCCCATCCTCTCTGGACTTGATCTGATTGGTGGTAGTTTCTCCCCAGAGTCCTGCTCCACAAACACAACTCTTGTTGTGTTATATATCTCTTACCTTATCACTGCAAGCTACCATCACACACAAAAGGAGGATATCTCCATTAGCCAAAGGATTTGTTGATTTACTGAATGCCCGACAGGAACAAGAGAGCCATAAAGTTCTTCTCATAAATTTACATATCCCTTAAGGAAACTGCAATATCCTTATAATAAAAAATTGCATTTAGATTTTGTTTTGTATTTTTGTATATGTTTTATATTTTTATTTAGAACTAAAACAGAACAAAATTTGTTTCTCAGTTTTATTTTAATAGAGAATGCACATTACAAATTCTTCAAGGACTATGTAAACTTATGTGCAGAACTGTACAGAAAAAGAAGGAGATCTCTAACTATGATCCTGTAAATCTGCATTGAGTAAAAACTTTGGGTCATGTACTGAGTGACTGACGTCGATCTGAAGGCTTCCTCCCCTTATGCTGCTCTGCTCTCTGTATAAATGCATGGAGCCGTGGTGTTGTATATCTCTCAGCCTGACAGCTGATCCACTGGCCCCTGTGCCAGTTTAATATGTGGGTTCTCTCTGCTGGGACCGCCATGCTTCTGCTCTGCTCTATGTGCACTCTCTCTGATTCCAGCACTGAGAGGAAAAGAGAAGCAGAGTGAAAGAGGGGGAGAGAGAGAAACTAGGCCTCATCCATCATTTCATTAGACAGCAATGTGGCGGCCATGATAAAACTCGCAGCTTCGGTGGTTTGGTTCCGTGGCCTGAGAACCCTTAACAGGTTCAGATGCAGGAAATTACTGCTGCCTTCTCAAGATACAGACTACAAGGACCTCCAGAAAAAAGAGAGCATGTATGCTTGTGAGAGAGCGAATGAAAAGTTTGAGAGAGGTGAGGAACTGCTCTGTGAACTGTGAGCCCATCCACTGCATTACATAGCTAATTTATATAGAATCCTAGACCAGATAGTTTCAAACTGGGGTCCAGGGCTTGGGGGTCTGTGAAAAATGTACAAACCTAAATCTGCAATATGCTAGCAATCACATAATTTACTACTTGGCACAAGCTGATTTGCCTCTGCTGAATCTGCAGCCAGAATCTCCAGACTGCTCAACTTTTAAATAGTCTGGTTCAGTGTTTTCTGTAAGCTGGTCCTGTAGCGTGCTATCAGAATTTCTCTGAAATCTTCCACCTCCCCCAGCTCCACCTGTCTAGATCTGCTATGGAATTTATATATGCCTAAACATGCAGCAGTAGCATATCTTACGTACTCACAGCAGCGTGAGCTCCAAGACCAAATACATTAAGACTGTCATATCCATTAACATGGGCGACATTTGACTCTTGAGTCAGGGGGGGCAAGAAATATATATATATATACACTGAACAAAATTATAAAAGCAACACTTTTGTTTTTGCCCCCTCTCATGAAAAATGGGGGCAAAAACAAAAGTGTTGCGTTTATAATTTTGTTCAGTGTATATATATATATATATACACCCCTTATACATATATATAAAATAAATAAATAAAAGCAAAATATAATTTTTTCTTTCATTCTTTCTACCATCCATTACTGGAAATGAAATTAAATTACTGGTTGATATGTCCCGATCTCAATAAAGTTTATACACGCTTTTGGTCCGTGAATTAGATCTCGCTCGGGACGCACTCCGTCTGTGGAGGTTTGGCCAGGACCGGTTCCAGAATTAAATTTTATGTTCCGTCCATTGCCAATCACTGCTATTTTGAGAGTGAATCCCGCATCAATATGCGGATGTCATTCCCGAAACTTTGCAGGATGTAGCCTATGTGTCCGAAAAACGAAAGTTTCATACAAATTCTGAATGGATTATACCCTAGAAAGTGGGCAAAGCGTGCTCCCTTTATCACTAAAAAGTGTCACTCATCTTCATCGCGATCTTACAAAGTTCTGTTATAATCAATGAAGCTCTCTAAACTGCACATTGTGCACAATGAATCTCTTATTTACATCGCATCTGAACTTAGTCATGAGATGATTCAGGAGCGTGCAAAACTGCACTTAAAAACTGCGGCGCTTTCAGCGACAAAACGTTTCTGATTGGCCATTGCGTTCAAGAAATCAACAGATATGTCGGTGATTGGTTACATTGCTCAACACTGCAAAAACACGTTGAGGGTATTTAGCGCTTGGCTAAGCGCTGCAGCGGGGCCGACATCAGGGATTCCATGACTTACAATTTGGGAGGGGAGGGGCCCCCCCCCTAATGTCACCCATGTCCATTAACATGCTAAAACTATTCAAAGATGTATTAGTGTTTGATTTATTAGTATATTATGTGTATTTGTAATGTGTATCTTTGTTCTTCTTTTTTAATAACAAAGATAAAAAATAATACAAAGATTTTTATATTTGCCTACTTTGGCCTAAATATCTACCATTCTTTTTGTTTTATATTTTGTTACCTTGTAAAACTTTGTTTTTTAAAATAGGGAAATTAGTTTGCGTGTACTGCTCAGACAACTTGCAAAATAGTAAACCAACATGACAAAGAATCGTGCTAAAATCACAAATCGTGATATTCCATATATATACATACATACATTTATATACACATATGTGTGTGTATAGGCACCTCTTTTGAATAAGTAATTACTTTGTGACCATTAAAAAAAGATTGATTTCCAGGGGCATTTTTTACATTTGTGAGGGCAATTTTTTATCACTACCTTAATAATTGTATCTGGGTTGTTTTTAATGTCAAATACTTAAATTTAATTAATTACTCCAATCAATGAAAATACTTTGTCAATAACTGTTGCCAATAACAATTCACTATTTAAAATTGTAGCTAAATTATACTTTTAAAAACAGGAGCTAATTAGGACTGCAATATTATGACATAAATCGCTATTGTCGATTATTGCTCTTGATATTGTCATAATGATTATTAATGTTGATTAATAGAATACATATAAAGACTTTTTTGTGTTTTGTGTCTGCATTTTGGGGAAATGGCTCGTCATGTATTCTGGCTCTGGCTGCACAGACAAACATAGTTAGTCTAGTCTGGCACAAGTTATGCAAAAACTCCCGTTAAAATCACTGAAGCTATGAAATGAATCTTTTATTTACATCGTATCTGCACTGTGTCGTTTATGATGAGGGAGTTCATGAGCGCAAAGAATTCAATCAGTGAGCGCGCACACTCAACATCAACTCTGGAGTTTTCAGCGCTGACTAGCGTCTCTGATTGGCCATTGCATTCCTAAGTTCAACGGAAACACATGTGATTGGTTATAAGGCTCAATGCTGCAAAAAAAAAACAATGCATAAAAAGCAATCTGATGCAGTGTGGGCGAATCAAAATGTATTTGTGCGGATAAATACTTTTCATTCATTTTCACATTCTGTAATTCGGATATGTGTAATTCGGATATATATTGCACATTGTCATTGTCAAGTGACCTACCAGCATCAGTTGCATCGCTTTACTGCCATAAACACCTCCAATCCCATGGCCTCATAGTAAAGTGTACACTGTAGGGTTGGGCCGATAAATGATGCCATCGTCCATCACCGATGGCTGACAGACATCACGATGTTGAGCCGGCATCGAAGTAGCATCATATTACCCCTTTAAATAACCCCTTTTAACATATCAAACTCATAGAGGTTTTGAGATCAAAAATCTTAACTCAATCTTCTGCTTTTACAGATTCAAAAATAATCATCATATAAATATGTACTTCTAAAAGGGACCGAAACAATTTCTTTTGGCTTCATTTAATATTTTCTCTATCAGGAGTAAGTTGGCAGTAAAAGCACAGTCACGACTGTTGTAAAGAATTGTTCTGCTCTTAGGTGCTAATTAATACCCGGTGGCAACGAGCTGTGCGTCGTACTGCTGAATTAGTAGCTTAGTCACTTGATGAACTGGGTCTAGGACAATTGGGTGAAGAATGTCAGGGCTGAGCAGGTGACATCTTCGGAGTCGTCCACCCACTCTAATCAGCTGCATGTCAGAATCAAATTCAGGAGCTAATGTCTTTAGACGACTGTTTGAGGAGATGGGTTTCCCTGCTTGAAGCTGAGCATATTCGTCAGGAAAACTCTCAATTTGAGACTGTTGAATGATTCTGAGCTCGGCTTTATTATATGTGTCAGCAGTGACAGTATCTGTGGGACTGGCCGCCCCATGAAGGGATCTGACTACTGGCCGCCCTATGAAGGGATCTGACTGTTGCATCTACAAGCTCTTGAAAGTTGTCATATTGAGATGCATTGACTGAATGCTGGCCACCCTGAGTTATTAGAAGATGGAAGGATACTGGTTTACGCAGTTCCTTTGAGGTGTCGGCTGGCACTAGGTTAGGCACGCTGGGCCAAGACGATGGAGGTTTCTGCAGAAATTCTGGGCCATTCTTCCAGCGGGTAGGTTCAGCTAGCTGAGCCAGTGACATGCCACGAGTAATATCGTCAGCAGGGTTGTCTTGTGAGTGCACGTAGGACCATAAATGTGAATCAGTTAGCTCTTGAATCTCCGCAACTCTAGTTCCTACAAACACTTTAAAATGGCATGACTCTGATTGAAGCCAGTTGAGAACGGTTGTAGAATCAGTCCAGTATCTGAAACTGCTAATATCTAGTGTGAGCTCTCTTTGCAGAACTACTGCCAATTGTGCTCCAGTTAGAGCAGCGCATAGCTCGAGTCTGGGAATTGTTTGCTGCTTCTTTGGAGCTACTCGTGATCTAGCTGCCAAGAATGACACCTCTATTTGTCCTTTGCTATCTTCAGTGCGGAGATAGGCTACAGCGCCATACGCTCGCTCTGAGGCATCACAGAATGTGTGCACACTTCTTGAGCTGATCAAGGAATCTACCTTTGTAATGTAGCATCTGGGCAGTGTGACACAGGAAAGTATAGGGCAATATGTCCATCTGCCACAACCGCTCAACTTGACTGAATAGATCATTAGGTGCAAGGCTTGCAAATGTGAACAAGCACTGTTGAGTGTGTGGTATGTGTTCAAGGAACTTTGATGGACCTTGGAGTGTCCATCCCAAACGAGTTTTCACAGCTGCTGGTGATGATGACTCTGCACAATATCAGTAACACTCAACAAGGTAGGGATAGGTGTCTTGAGTGGATTGACATACCTCTTAAAGTTTGCTCTGAGATCGTGAGGTAATTTAGCTAGGAGGCGGGAGACGTGAGACCCACAAGTCAGTTCCGTACGTCCAGGACTTCCTAACTGATCCAGCATTCCAACCAGGGCCCGCACCTTCAGTGCAAAAAGCCTGAATGCTCTGGTGTCACCACTTCTTATGCTGGGTCCATCCATCAGAACAGCAATGCGTTGAAGTGCAAGTTGATGGGGTTGCCCATAGACTTCTGTTAGGGCCTGCATGGTATGAGTGTAAGGGTACCTGCTGTTACTGTAGGAGTCAGCAATGAGCAATGCTTCCTCAAACTTCAAGTGGTCCATCAATATTTGGAACTTAAAGCGCTCTGTAGCGTCAGCAGGCAGGAGATTGTCAAGAGCTACCTTTAACCTGAAGAACTCACGTGGATCCTCTTTGGTGAAGTTAGGAATGGTAGGGGTTGGACCACGATAAGTGTTCTCTTGACTGGATGGCGATGAGGAATGATAAGGCACAAATGGTCTCTGTCGCCTGGAGGTAGGGCTGTAATAGTATGAGGATGGACGCCTTGGGTGATGGTAGCATTCATCAGCATGATCAGCCCTCTGGGGTGTTACTGCACGCTCTGGCGATGGCGAAGTTGATCTGGATTGCTTGGAACTCGCTTTCATCCTCTGAAGCTCATGAATTATCTCATCTATTCGATCACGTTGACGTTCTGTGGGCAACTTATCCTCACTGATTTTCACTGACCTTTCACCTTCATAACGTGGATCTCTTTGATCTCTTGTTGACGTTACTATGTGGTGTGACGGTGAGGTAGATATTCGATTCTCTTTATTGGGCGTCAGATGTCTAGGCTGCTAATTAATACCCAGTGGCAACCACCAAAATTGTCCAATCAGAACAATTAAATTAAGTGATGTCCGTTTAGGAGGAGCTAGATGCACACACCACTCATAGACCACTCATTGCAAACTTGAACATTTTAATTAAGTGTGGTTCTAGAAAGAGAAACAACAGTAAAGTATAAATATACACGCTGATAAAACATCAATATGCAAATGAATAATATCCGCACTTGTTATGACATTAACACTGAAAATATGTCTTTACAGCGATCGTATAAGATTGGCTAGAGATTAGCTTACAGACACATGTGCTCGGCAGATGCGATAAGCACGTCTTAAAAGACTAATTCACAATCAAATGTAAACACAGTATAATGAAGCAACAAACTTACTCTTTGATGCACGCACACATGCGATTACTCAATATTGCGGGAGAACTGGCATTATCATCACCGTTAGGATCGTCTCGCGCTAGTAATAATAATGGCGATACTAACTGTACTGAACTGCGTCAGCATCCGGGTCCTTTGCACCTTCTGGGTCCTAACAATAGGCGTGTGACTGTCGCCTGACTAAATAACAACAACGAATTAACCATTACACATATACAAAGAACTGTACGAACATTAAATAACTGGCCCTCAGTTTAGTACAACTGTTGAATGATACCATCCACACAGCCTGAGTCTTGCATGTGCTCTTTGGCCCACGGGGGCTTTGAAACACAGAGATGATGGAGGCAAAGAGAATCACAAAAGATCCACCACAAAACAACAGGGTCTGAAGAAGGGATACAAACACAGAGACCCTGACTGGAACTTTAGAACATGTCTCAATAATGCAGCACAAAAACATGAGAGGATATTTTCACAATATGAACTATGTGGGCAGTAAGCAAGAAGATCAGGTTTTGCTGATTCAATAGTGAGGAATGTACTGAAAGAACTAAGAACGGAAACAGACTTTTTTATGCATTTGCAGCTCTGTGACCAACAAATGTTTATGTTTATGGCTTATGATTTTGTTCATCAAGACTATGTTCAAAAATGAACACCACTCTAATGAATTTTCAAGCCTAAATACAATAGGGAAACAGGGCCGTAACCACTATAGTCATTGAGGGGGACTCGCTGCTCCAATTGTTGTTAGGATGACAAAAAGGTATAAAAGTTACATTTTTTAATGCTGGTCTGCTTTAATGGTCTCACAGTGCTCATCAATGTCAAAATGATAGAGATGGCCAATCAAATGAAAGTAGGCAGCTTTACGGTTCACAGAAGCAGAGCGCAAGTGTCAGTTTAACATTGAAAGAGAGCCAGGTAAGATTAAAGTAGCGAAATATTCAATATTTGACAACTATTTTACTTTAAACAACCGTCAGTAATATCCAGTAATGCAAACTAATCAACTTTTAACCACAAAACTTTCACCTCACCTCTTAGAAAAACTGCAGTACCATTAGTTATGAAACTCCATAAAATTTTCATGCTGTGAACCTAAACACAAGCCCCATGAGCCTTTGCCATCTACAGAGAAAGGGGCACTGGGCATGCTGAGAAACATGAGCGCGCGTCGGTATATGGGAAATATGTGATGGGGGTGGGGTCTTAAAATAAATGGAATAATCTGCACATCAATGAGTCGAGGGATGATGAAAAAGTACTGTATTTATTGCTTGATGGCCGTGAGACCACCCAAACCTGAGAGAGGAAGCCATCCATGCATGACGACAGCCTCCGTCAGCAAATCTGAGAGGAGAAGTGAGAGAAAGAGAGATAGATCTCCCCTTTGAGTGATAAGCCATGCTAATTGCATGATATCTTATGTGACTGAACCAGTAAAGCATGTCAGAATGACATTTCATATCAATGTACCAGCAAACTTGCAAGCTAGATTGCTTATTTTTAGGGGTTCAAGCACAGAACATGCTCAAACTCTATTATAGTAGTACTGTTTTGCCAACATTTTTTTTTTTCGGCCACAAAAGTGTGAGCATGAGAAACCTTAAGTAGAGATCTCAAACTTGGTGGAATGGTTCCAAATTGAAAAAGTTATCAAATCATTTGACAAATTAAATCGTTCTGGAGATATTGGCCAGTATATTTGTGGGTGCTGCCCACCCAACCCAGCAAAACTTAGTACACATGGACAACAGGAAATTCTGAAGAAGCATGCCAAATATAAGAATGTCTGATGCCCGGGGGATAAGAACGGTTTCTAAAGTATCAGCCTATCTATATCAATGGGAATGACAAATGAAGGCTGTAATACTAATGTTTTCCACCATAGGGTAAAGAATCTTCTTAGGGCTCATAGAATCGGTGTGAATGGTTCAGTAGCTTCACATGTATTAAAAAATGCATAGAAATCAATTTTCCCAACTATGGTACAATTTCAATGTTACAATATCTCCAAAGTTTAATATAACCATTTTGCAAAGAAATCTAATCTCCAAAATGATTATAGATTATTAAATGTTACATTATTGTTTATAACCTAATGATATTGAAAGTATTTGTTGCCAGACATTACTGAAATTTTTGCTGCCCGATTAAAATTAAGAGTCCATATTATTTGTATCTTTTAATACAGAATAATACTTCCGTAAAGGGGATGTGGGTAAACAGGTGCCAATAGGCATTGACTTCCATAGTATGGGGAAAAAAAAAATATGGAAGTCAGCCAGACCCCAAACTCACACTATTGGTTAATTCAGAAGTCGACCAAACACTCAAACTCAATGTTGAAAGCAGCACAGAGCCACAGTGTTTACACTCTTTGAGGAGTAAATCTACCAATGATTTACCTATAGTTGTCTCAGTACATTAAACTGAGAGGACAAAGTATTTTAACACTGAAAATATAATTACGCGCATCAGCTTTAAAGATGTACATTTTATAGCTTACTCAGAAACATTATCAAACCCTTCACCTCCAAAACAACAAAGATGGCAGTGCTAACAATGCTCATAAATAAATGATTCAGCAATCAGGTACTGAAGCATTTAGCAGAAGCTGCGCACACATCACTGCCAAACATTACTCCCATTCCTTTCTTTCCTTCTTGAATGCCTTGAGTATGGACAGAACATCTTTATCCTCCGCCCTTCACATTCTACTACAAATCCAAGAAATGCAACTTATTAATATCTCCTTTCATATGCTAATTTTTTATCCATACATAAATCATAAGACACAAGGTTGCTTGTGCTTCAGAGAAAACAGAGAGCGAGCGAGCGAGCGAGAGAGAGAGAGAGAGAGAGAGAGAGAGAGAGAGAGAGAGAGAGAGAGAGAGAGCTTATGGGTACACCACTAAGGGAACAAGAGGAAGACTACTGTGTTCTGTATTATCTGAAATGTAAAAGGTCTGTTGAAAACAGGGCAGCACAGATGCTAAACTACATTACCATGGACTTTATGCATGTCCTTCTGGGACAACTGAAATAAAATAATGTATAAATTAAAATTTAATACCATGAAGAGGCTTGTGTAAGATGTATTTTTAGAGGCAGGGTAGGGATGCAGCTTAATTTAAAAACAACTGAAGTCAATGGAAAGCCTCCACAAAGCATTCAAAATATTATATACTGGTAGTTTAAATATTATTTAGTTAAGTCTCTTTTTACTTAGATCTGAGTACAGTTAGTGACCTTGTTGAGATCTGTTAAACATCTCCATTTACTGCACTGCATTTATCTTTTAGCTGTTTAGGAGCATCAACTGAGACATTAGAGAGATCTCACTTGTGATTTTTCCCTTCCTATGGGTTGTTTACCGACAATACAAATTTTGTCTTACACTCTTTAAAATAAAGGCATCTATGATTCCTTGAAGAGCCTTTAACATCCATGCAATCTTCCCATTTTACTAAAGGTTCTTTATAGTGGAAGTAGCTTCTTTAGATTATTAAAATGTTCTTCACACTAAAAAAAAAATAGGTTTGTTTAAGAACTGTTCACTTAAATATTCTTTGACGAAACCAAAATGGTTCCTCTATGACATGCAAAAAAAAAATGAAAATCATGACTAGAATACAACCTCCTTCCATGACAAAAAAAAATTAATTGAATATTGATGGAGCAAGAATTAAAAAAAAAACATCAGAACACAACTTTAGCGAATGGGTGTCTTCTTTTCTTTCTGACATATTTCATAACTTTCTGTTCAATTAACAAAATGAACACTGTACAGAGCTACAATTTTAGCTCCCGTGTATTTCAAACATAAATCTCCATTATGTCAGAAGCTGTCAATATGAGCCCACTTTGCACATCCATCACAATAAATTCACATTTCCCATGTATGAAAAAAAATCTGTTTCAGTACAACAGGTGTTCTGGAAAGAGTTGTAGTGTTTTTGTTGCCAGGTAGTGTTTAAGGAGAAAATTACATGCTAGGGGCCTTTTACTCCAGGTGACCTTTAGCGTTATCATCCCTATCATAATACAGTACATGTGAGAGGCTAAATCTTACAATGCTAAATATTTTAGGGTCAAACTGTTTCATAAAGTGAAAAAAGGACTATGATGAAGCTGCTACAGGCAGATGTTCCCCAAGAAAAATCAGCTCTGAATTGACAAACATTAGTGAGGACAGTCAGATAAAGCCTGATAAACACATACTCACTGTCTGACTAACCATTCCAGAAATATTGCGCCTTATTTGACACAGTCCCCTTTGATTAGGTGTTGACCATTTTCAAGTGACCCAGTTTTAAGACACACCAGATACATTTTAAACTTTACAAGTTTGTAAACTACAAAAGGAAATTTCAACAGGCTATGAAAAACTATGTTTTTATTTTTACCAGTAGGACTGATCAGCATTTACTGGGATGGTCCCATTTCGACTCTTGATTTATGGGCTTTTAATTCTTGAAAAAAGACTGATGCACTTTGCTGCTAAGAACAGACCTGTGTATGTCAAATGAGCAAAACTCTTATGTCCTGCACCGAGATAAGCAACGGATGCTCTTCTTTCCCCATCAAAAACAAGGAACGTGCCAAGAGCCATCTATGCCATGTGGTTATCTATTTTACTTTCACAATCCATGTTTTTTTTTGAAGCAAGAGTGTATAAAAATATAAGGGCGATTATTCAATTAGGACAAAAGGAAAATCTTGTAAAAGGAAACTTCTTCACACTATATGGTTTTGTCTTTGTTAAAACATTCATTACATGTCCTAGAATAAAGATCTTAACATGGACTTGAACAACCAACCAAGAGGTATAATCCAATTTGGTATATTGCATGATGACGTGGATTCTTGATATAGTGTGTGTGATAGTATTGACAGTTGTTTCACTTTTTTGAGATTGCCTTCAAGAGGATAAGTTAAATAAGCATTGGAGTTGCTAAAAAAAAAGGGTCAAATAACTTTCAGTGTAAGCAAATTAAAATATATCCATTCTTTCTGATTTAGATTTTCAAATACGGACAAGTTAAATCTACTCACATTATGTTAAAAAAAACCTCAAAATTACATTTTTATGATGGTTTTTTTTTTCTTTTTTGTTAAAAAAACGCAACATTGCATTTCCTTGATGTTAACACTTTTTATTAATTTATAATGAGGAATTTAAAATGTCTGGTTGGAGAAAAAGATCAAACTCTAACATTTCAACTCTTCAAAGATATACAAAGTAATACATGGTTTTATAATTAAAAAAAAAAAAACACTTTTCATCTGTTTGAATTTATTCTTTACAACTAGAAAATGTTCAAATTAAATATTTGTCTTTAAAATCAAAGCCTAGGACAGAAAAGTCCCGCTATGTGAGCTTAAGACTGATGCTGTAATTCCGCAGGTCAGGCTTTATTCAAAAGTTGCGGTATCCTCTATTTTTATAGCTAATACATTTCATACTGTTATGAGTTAGTGCATGTTTATATGCATATATCCATATCCAGCCTACCTGCCAAGAGCTTGAAGGAATCTCTTGAAATTTGCCCAGCCCGCCAAAGGTGTAACATCTGTACATATGATCCTGAGACTCGGAGCAGTGCCACAGGAGCCCGAAACTCACTGCGTCCTTGTTTTTCAGGTGCTCCTTCACTATCCATGCGGGAGAGATGAAACTAAAACTGCAAATCGCGACCAGGGCGGAGGACAGGAGCACCCAAAAACACCCGACACAGCTGAACATCCTCACGGCAACGTGGGGCAACGAGACCGGAGACAGATCGATTCCCAGCCCTTTCCAATTCCGACCAAGCAGCGCGTGCATCTGGAGCACGCTCACTCACTGTGTGACATTAGATGAGCACCAATAATCACATAAACACATGAGTTAAAGATGCGTTAAGACAGATGCACCAGTGAACTAGTGAGCATAAGCACGCGTAACTTTTCAATAAAATGTAATTCCAGCACGATCCAGTTCAATAGAAAAGATATTCCAGTTCATCTGAGAGGAAGCAGGTGCAGGACAAAAGACAACCGTCACACCCAGAGCTCAAGCACTCAGAAATGCCACCAGCAGGTGCTCACTATGTAGTAAGATCTGAATCCGCTCTGTTTGCGCTACTCACAGCCCACATACCACCACCATCATCATCATCATCATCATCATCATCATCATCTTCCTCGGCTCGCGCGCTGCAGGAGTGAGAGCACAAACTTGCCAGTCGCATGGATGTGGGCGTCACCGCCACTGCGAAGGTGTTCAAACTTGTTTTTTGATTCATGAAAATCTGAATCACACACTTTTTTTTTTTCAAACCCTCAAACGTGTAATAAACTCGTGCCATCATAATTTCACGCTCTGAGTTTCGTTACCTTGCCTAACCTTAACATCCTCGCACTGATAAAAGCACATTATTAAATATGAGATGAACAAGTATAATTCAACAACCCAAATGAATAAAAAACGTAAACAATAAATCAGGTATTATTTACGTTTACTTTTACTTTGTTTTACGTTTTATCTCGTATTAAGATTCTGAAGGACGCCTATTTTCAAAAATGTAAGTGTCTTACGCTGCCCTCTGGTGGTGGTTTACCGCGCCGTGCACTTTTCACTTGTAATATAAAAAATTAACAAATACTGAGCATCAAATAGAGCACAACCATCATGGAAACCTCTACAGTATATATGTATGTAAATATGTATATATATATTTTTTTTTTTTTTTTACTTATTTATTTCTAGTTATGCTCAGCTTTCTTTTGCAAGAATGTAAAATGATTTAAAATCCTGAAAAATGCTTTTAAAATGCTTAAAAGTGAAAGGCTGGAAAAAAAATCATTAAAACAAAGGGAAACTGAATGGGAAAATCATAACTTTAAAAAACAGGCACACTACAAACTAGTAAGTAATGTCACTCCAAAACTCACTAGCCAATGAGAACCTGTATCTGTAAGACAACTTTTCTGCTCAGCGAAAAGGAAACGTGCCTTTTTTAATGCTTTTTCTTTGAAGAACATTTTGACTTTTTTTTATAGGTTTCTTATTTTCTTCATTCATTTCTATTCATTTTGTTTATATATTGGCACAAATCCAATTTCAGTGCAAATCAATAAGTCCTGCCTACACAGGTATCTGTAAAGCGCTTGTTCAATCGAACCCATAAACAAAAACAAAAGACAAACACTGCATCAAGAGGCGTTTCAACAATATATGTATTTAAATCAAACACATTTAAATATATTATAGATTAAGCACACATATACGTCAGAAAACATATTAGTGGTACATAGTACCAAAAGTCTTTTTCCTGTTTCTCGTCCACATCTCAATGAGGTCCAAAGCAATAACTTCATGTCCAATTACACGTTTCAAGGGGAACAGTCATCATTGAGATTTGCTTAGACAGAGTTTGACATATCATACAAAAAAAAAAAGAAAAAAAAAGAATCACCATAAAAAGAACTAACATTAATATATGGCGGTAAACCAGGAATCCACATTTATACAGAACAGGGATAAACATTGCCCTAGCAGTTCAGTTTGTATATCTCCAAGTCTAGAATCAGATCTGGACAGGGTTCTAGAGGGAGTCAGGGAATATTTTCCAGGCCTAAGTTCATTAGTTCAGTCACTTCAGGTCCATGAGAGAGGGACTGAACAGTCTCAGACACTGGCTGACTTATGTCAACTATGGCATACCGTAAATCTGTAAATAAAACTGTACGTAGCCACCTTGGATATTTATGCATTTTTGTTTTTCTGTTTGTTTTTACTAAAACAGGCCTAAGCACTTCATAGCCATTCTTTTAAAAAGTGAACAAAAAAGAAAGATAAAAGAGAAGTCCGAGATAAGAACTAAGATAAGGAATGAAATATTTAAGTCACAGCCACATTGTAGTTCCTGTTCAGATTCTTGTGCACTTCCTGTTGGTCGACATGCTAACAGCTAAACGCAACAGCAACAGGTACAGTTTGAAAATCTTGAAAGTCTTGTTCTGAATGCTGAGATTTTGTTCTGTTCGTCTGCTGTGCGACAGCTCTCGCTTGTTTGTTTACAGGTTTATTCATTTCTGTAGCTGAACTCATTACACTCCTCTTCAAATAATAAACAATTCCTTCTGAGTGCTAGAAATAATGGGGTGGATCATACAGAAAAATGATTTGGGCTATTAGTGTGCATATCTAAACACTCACACTCTCACACACAAACACATGCAGGAAGTCATGGAATGCTTCTTTCAGGTCCTCACTGATATGTTAATGTGTTCGTCTTCTGGTCATTTGCTTCTCCAGTCATTACGCAGAGGGGCGACAGGAGGGAGGGTAGGAGCTGCTTCCACACTGAGAACGAGAGGGTCATAGCTGATGAAAACAGAACAGGTCACCTTTCATACAGAAATCTATAACTGATAAAATAACCAGCCACTGCACTTACAGAAGTAGTCCTGTCATTCTAAAATAAACTTAAATTGGCTACTAATCCCAGTACCGCTAGACAATGACCACAGGGTTAGTTCACCCAGTAATGAAAATTCTGGCAAAATTGTCTCACTCCACCTTGTTCCAAACCTGCATAACTTCCTTCTAAGGAACCTAAATGGAGATGTTCAGCAGAATGATGAGGCTGCACTTTTTCATACAAGGAAAAATGTCAATTTCGGCATATTTAAACTTGCCTTATTGTGGTTTGCGGAGGCATCCACACAGTAAATGAAGTAAGGGATAATGTACTAACAACTGGTTATAGCAAAATAAACCTGGCCAGGTGATAACAACTGACACAATGTACATTATCCCATGTATTACATGGCTAAAATAAGTTCAAACATGACAAAAATCTAAGGGATAATGTCTTGTACAGTCATACCACTTCTTACACAGCTTTTCATGTCCACTTCAAATCATTTTAACATCTCACCTGTCAATAAATAAATAAATAAATGAAACAAATACTCTGTTTTGGCCATAAGTGTTTTGGAGCACCAAAAGCATTGATCAAAACAGTGACATTCAATTAGCACTTCCCTGATGATGCATTTTGACTGTCTGTCTATTTCATGCACAAAATGTGGATAAGCTATAAGAGGTAGACATGTCAGCATTGTGGACATATGTATCTACTGAAATATTGAGAGGCGACTCATTGTGAAAGAGCTTTACTAAACTGATTTAATTTGTTACCTGAGAACACAACACCCTGAATGGCATACCAAGCTGAATTATGCACTCAGCCAAATATAACAGAAATTAATAACTGGAAATGTATTTTTATTTTTTGGCCAAATTAAAACTTTACTTTTGGTTTTGGTAAAACATTCATTTTGGCGCATCACTATAAAGAAAAGAGAATCATAACAATTCTGAGGAATTGCCTTTGTTTTCCATAGAAGAAAGTAAGTCTGGGTTTGGAACGACTTGAATAAATTACAGAATTTTCATTTTTCAAATTGAAGTTCAAGAAACAAATCTTTATGAATGCAAAGACAAAATAATATGTACTTTTGTTGACTTCACTTCAGGGCTTCCCTAGTGTCCCTGCTGCATGACGTCATTGACGATCATCTTTGCGATCTTCCATGCCATCTCTTCTTGTGCCTAACACACCAAAAACAAAGATAGTACATATCATGAACTATAACAAGCTTAAATCCATTTCCATTCAATAAAAAGACATTAGAGAAGATGCCACACGTAATCTGAATGAAATAAGCAGGTGCACACCTCATCTGAGTTTCCTTGCACCCATTTCTTCATTGCTTGAGAAAACATGGAACCTGATAGAAAGGAAATAAAGAAAGAAAGAGTGAGTGAGCTGGACAGAGCAGTGAATCCTGCTTTTCACTGCTCTTCACCACAATCACCCCACATCACCGGCTAGTTATCGCCATGGCAACACTCTCTGCTCTCAAGCTGAAGACATCAAGAGCACTTCAGCAGAAGTCATAACTAAGAGCCAACTCGCACAATACAAAACATGTGCAAGTGCGTGTCAGTGTGAGAGAGAGAAAAAAAGTCTTCAAGAGCAAGAGTGTGTGTGTGTGTGTGTGTCTTACCCTTGGATTTCTTCACATCTGGTTCTGGCTCGGCCTCTCTGATGAACTGGCCCAGCTCATTCACCTTCCCAAAGGTCATTCTTCTGAGATGAAAGCAAGAAAAGCTGAATTTGGATCTGAATCCAGTTTTTTGTGCATAACACCAAGTTTCAAAAATAAGAATCTTTTTCTGCTGGCCCAGGCGGATCACAAAAAATGGTACATTATATTTCTAGCTCATTTTTTATATGCCAGAAAAAATTTTTGCTTTTTCAACTATGTCAGCCAGTGAGAAGATATTACTTTGATGTATAAAATGTTCAACTTTAGTGTTGCACGATATACCGGTACTAAAAAGGTATCATAATACCCTGCTTTTAAAAACGGTACGATTCTGCATTTTACTAGTACTGGTACTTTATGAATGCGTTTTAATAAGAGCCACATTTCCTAAGTTGCATCGATGTGCTGCAGCAGCGCAGTATGTGTGTGCAGCTCTGCTTCAGCTCACTGCATGCACATTAAGTGCAATAAACCTTGAAAAAGAACTCGTGCAGTACTCAGGCGTTTTCACACACCCGAAGCGCGTGCACAGAAAGCTACCTCTCTTACAGACAGCATGCGATCGCAAATTCAGATCGCTTTCACAAGTTATTGCACAAGTTATTGCCCATCTTGTCTTATGACTTAAGTGAACATAAACAGATGAGAAAGAAAATGCATGTGTATCAATAAATTGGATCCGTGCAGTCTGTTTCAAACAACATGAGTTTCATATGTAATCAAACAACAAAAGAAAAAGAAAAATCACTCACTGATCTTGACTAACTTCGGTAGCTTTAATAAGGATCAATGTATATTTAATTTATACAGTTAAGACTATGCAGTGCTTTATTTTTACATTTTGATTACTTTATTCATTTTCTGAAATGAATGGCTTTATCCTTTTAACTAACTTACCAATGTTGCAAAGATCTATACATACCAGATACCAGTAGGCTTGGTAGTTGCTCACCATAGAAGTGGCACTGACATTTTTTTTAAGGGGGATGAAATGCTCATAAAGAAGGGCAGGCACACACTGGTCATGTGAAAGATTAAATTTTTTTTCCATTAAATGATAAAATAACTATAAGCTTCATTTGGATCATCTATTATTCAATTACTTTTCCTGTTGTATTATGTTTTGTCTTGGTATCGTTTCAGTAGCAGTATTGAGATATTTTAGTCAAGTATCGTATCGAAGTCAAAATTTTGGAATCGTGACAACACTATTCAACTTTGCAAGGCATAAAAACATATCCATGATCAACGAATGTTTGATGTAATGATGGTCTTGGACCATCCCTTTTGTCTAACCTTAAAGATGTTTATGGTATTTCAATCTGAGTTCCCATGATGGGAAGGAAGTGTAGTACGAAGGTTTCAAACCCTGACTCACCCAGCATATGGTCTCTGATAGAGAGACTCAGGGTCCAGACTGGCGATGTCCACCGTTATCGCCTCATCAAAGTTCTTCAGGATCTTGACTGCCGCTTTTTTAAATCCTTGCTGAGAACATCAGGACAAAGTTACCCATACTTTCAACCATATTCTTGAAGAGTCCTTGAATTATTATGAAAAACAAGAGCAATGTGGCTTTTTGGGAGACCATCAAACCAGTGATCAATCACCTGGGCTTGTGACCCTTCCATGACGCTAGAGTTGCGGTCGCCTTCTGGGGTCCAGCCCTGGTTCGGAGTGTTGGCATTTCCTCCAGTAAACTCGTCCACCCGTACGGAGTTGATAAGGTCACTCAAATACTTGTAGTAAAGGTTGCTTGACAGAAAGCCTGGCATGTATACCTGAGGTTGAGAAAACAAGTAAACTTCAACAGGATTTTCTTTCCTAATACAAAGCTTCCACCTTCATAATTGTTTGCACATTTTTATATAAGTGTTGCAGCGACATAACCCACCTTCTCCATGGTGGTCCAGGCCTGTCTTATTGGAGTGTTGAAGCAGTCTGGGAGAGGTCCGCCTTCTCTACAGATATTGGATTCAATCTCCATCCGTACAGAGTCACCAAAACCCAACGGATTTGTGGCTTGGAGTGAAAAATACCTAAGCAGATCATATGAATGGTCACGTCTTCTGTCTGCCAAAAGTGCTGGTTATGCTGTTGCCACATCTTAAACACTAGAGAGGCATGTGCATAATTGCATAGTGTCAAAATCGACAGGCATGTGAGTTGTCTGAATGACTAGTCAGTCATATGGAAGCTCTGTATAAAAATGCTGATTTAGGGTCATGTCAACCATGAACCAATCAGACATGTTTACTAAAGGGTGCCAACATGCACTACCATTCACAAGTCTGGGGTCAGTAAGAGTTTCAACAAGGATGCATTAAATTTATAAAACAAAAAAAATTAGTTAAGACATTTATAAATGTTACAAAGGATTTCTATTTTAAATAAATGCTGTTCTTTTCAACTTTCTATTTATTAAAGCATCCTGAAAAAATGGAGGAATGACTGCTGAAAACTTTGCCATAACAGGAATAAATTACATTTTAAAAAAATATTAAAGGGGTGGTTGATTGCGATTTCACTTTTTTAACGTTAGTTAGTGTGTAATGTTGCTGTTTGAGCATAAACAATATCTGCAAAGTTACAAAGCTGAAAGTTCAATGCAAACGGAGATATCGTCTTTTTAAATTCTGGCAGTTTAATGCCTACAAAAATGGCTTGTAGGGACTACAACGAGTTACTTCCCGGGTTCGTGATGTAACAAACCCAGATAAACCCCGCCCTCGGGAAAAGGCAGCAAAGGGGGCGAGGCCATGCTGTGCTGCTTTAGAGAGAAGGAAGAGAAAACTAGAGGTGCACGTTAGGGCTGCACGATTAATCGAATGCGATTGTCATGCGCATTTTGCAGATAAACCGTATATTGCCATAGTCGTGTGTTTATTAGTCACGTTGAATCAATGAAAGCAGTTAAATCTTCTGTTTATTCAGCTACCGCTATAGGGATTTCCTAGGTTTCTTCTGCCAGGCATATTTGGAGTTTCAGCGCGAGAGCGCCCTCTGGCCCTCGGATGGAGATTTACTGCTGACCACAGAACCGTGCTTCACTGAAAGATACGCATGACAATCGCAGCTTCTATCGAATAGCGATCTCGATTCCATTTTGATTTATCGTGCAGCCCTAGTGCACGTAAAAATCTATTCATATATGAATCGCGATTCTGTCTTCTAACGATTCTAATGGATTCACAAGTCTCAAAATCAATGTTCTAAATCAGCAGTTCTTAATCCTGTTCCTCGCGTCCCCCTGCTCTGCAAACGATCTGCATCTCTCTCTCTCTCTCTCTCATTCAGCTCAGCTCCAACAATGAACTGTTCCAATTATACACTTATTTTCACATAGCTATGAGAAGCGTTAAACATGGACGCGTGTGCAGTTGCCGTATTGTATTAAAGCTTTAATCAGGATAAAACCACAACACACTGGGCCAGCTAACCAATCAGAGCCCATCACCTATTTCTGAGGGCGGGGCTTCATAAAAGCAGGAAATGAACAGCGCATTTCTCAAAGAAGGGACAGAGTGGAGTGGAATAAAGGTAAATTATGTGAAAAATAATGTGATTTTTTTTTTTTTAAATGAAGCATTAACACATGTTAGACTGCACCCTATAAACACAATCAAGCCTAGAAAAAGACCAGTGATCCACCCCTTTAAACACATATCAAACTATAGAAATATAGAAAACAGTTGTTTCATATCATAATAGCACATGTCGCTGAGGTGAGGGGCGGGACGCTTAGACGGGCACTAGAGGCGATTTAGCCAATCACAACACACTGGGCCAGCTAACCAATCAGAGCCCATCACCTATTTCTGAGGGCGGGGCTTCATAAAAGCAAGAAATGAACAGTGCATTTCTCAAAGAAGGGACAGAGCGGTGTGGAATAAAGGTAAATTATGTGAAAAATAATGCGTTTTTTTTTTTTTTAAACGAAGCATTAACACATGTTAGACTGCACCCTATAAACACAATCAAGCCTAGAAAAAGACCAGTGAACCACCCCTTTAAACACATATCAAACTATAGAAATATAGAAAACAGTTGTTTCATATCATAATATTTCACAATATTACTGTTTTTGATTACATAAATGCATCCTTGGTGAGCATAAGAGACCAAACCCATTTGAATGGTAGTGTAGTTCCATTTTTCAAAAAACACAGCTAGACAGCATGCAACAGAACAGAAGGAATAGTGTAATTTTAGGCTATGTTTTAGACATTGAGACTAATTCGATTTTTTATTTAAGCTAATTTTCAGAATTTGACAAAAAGTCTATTAATTCATTGCACCACCACTTAAAAAAAAACTGTTCAAAAAAACTTTACAACTCAATTTCCTAATTACTTAATCAAGGAAATTTAGTTGCCCATCCTGAACCATCCCTAATAGTAGACTGAAATAATGTGCCAAAACAGAGATTATACTGAACTTCAAATAGGACATACTTGTCATAGAGAATCATGGCATCATTCTGGGCTTCCTGTCCATCGTACTGGCCTTTCTTGGAAGCCAAATGATCTTGAAAGTTTTCTGCAGCCAGCCAGAACTGCAGTACATTCATTGCATCCTCCTTCTCCATGTACTATATTGACACACACACAAACACACACTTTGAATTAGGTTTCAATCCTACTTTATAATCCCTTGGCACTTCAAATGTACTTGGATCAGAAATCCATCAATTTATACGCACACTTGCACTTTTGGTGCATTCTGCCATTTAGAAACAGGTTTTGGGCAGACTGTCCAGATCAGCATAATTCATGGGCTTATACAGCTCTATGCATAAATTCAACATAAATTCAACTTAAAAGTGTGTTCTAACGGGATACATATTATCTGGACTCATAAAACACTTAAATCCAATTTTAAAGCACATTTAATAAGTAAATAACATTATATATAATTCCACATCTATACATTTATTATTTAAATTGCATACAAGTAAGATTATCTACAGGAAAATTTGGGGTAAATATTAGTTAAGCTGTAAATCTACTGTACAGCTATATTTAAAATTGTATTAATCCTGTAATTTTCTTTTAAACATGTTCAGAAGCTTAAGTCCATCATACAGAGTTTCCTCACCTCAGAGAAGTAGAAGAGGGCTGACTCGCAAAACAGAATGTCCGCAAGGAACACAGAACCACTGGTCAGCACCTCGATCTGGTACTTACAGAAATAATGGCTCCGCAAGAACTCACTAAAGTGCCTGTAAAACAGATGCCAGACATTTCCATGTAATTTCAGAAAGAAAAGAGGCTATATAAACAAATACATTTTGAATAAATAGAGCGCAAAGATTAGACCAGTCAATTTATTGTCAATTTTGTATGACTAATTAAAAAACAACACCAAGATAAACACTTAATACATTAACATACAAATTATTCAAAATAACAATTCATGCCCCTGACCTGTAAACACATTTCACAAGAAGCAATTAAAGCTTTTAAAGCCCCATCTCTACTATGAGAAACAGCCCCAACTCTACACCTTGCAAATTCAATTTCTGTGTTCAAAAACAGCTAGGAGAACAAATGGAATGGAACAAAATATATTTCAATCATGGCAACTCTCTGAATAGCATGTTATTGTATATGACTGTTAATGTATTTGATCTTTGCAGACTAGATCTGCTACACATGATGCTGCAAAGCAAGTATGGACCTGCTACGGCGATTGTATGCACAGACATGCTGCTGTAAGCATGTAAGACACACTGCTGCTGCCTGAATAGGCGTATATATAAATCCTGTAACAGATCTAGACAGGTGGAGCTGGGGGAGGTAGAGGGTTTCAGAGGAACTTGCGCTGCAGGACCAGTTTATAGTGAACAATGAACCAGGTTATTTAAACTTTAAACAAGCAATCTAATTGCCTGCAGAATCAGCAAAGGCCAATCAGCTTGCACCATGTAGTAAATGTGACCCATGCTGGCAAAATGAGTCGGAATGTGCACGGGCTAATTTTGAGCTACAGGCAAAATAAGTGAAAAATGTAGATTTTAGTTGATTTTGAGGTTTTCACAAAAATGAGTTCATTAAGCCCTCGTCTAGCGATCCCAATGCTCCGAATAATAATTTTATTCTTAATTATTTGTACGTTTTCTGAGAGGAGTACCTTTTCTCCATTCGTTTCTCGCACTGTCATCCTAAGAGCGCGCATAAAGGCGCTTCCGACTGCGCGCAATCCCAATAAATATACACAGAATTACAGTATTTAAGTATTCACACAAACATAATCCGTTATGTCTTGAGTGAACGTTCGGGGAACTGTTGAGGAAAAACTTCTGATGTGTAACATTATATTAGATCCGTGCATTACAGTGGGTCTTAATATAGGCCGCCTCATTAATGTTAATCTAACAATAAAAGAAAAGAGGGAATCACTTGCTGCTATTGATTGAACTGCTTTTGTAGTTTCAATAATCAATTTATTTGTAATGAACACTAAACATTTGATTATTTTGTTTTTCTTGAATGCTTTTTGTTTAGATGTAAAATGAAAACGGTAATGCACTGTTTTTTTTTCTTATATATGTTGTTTTTTTTGCATCTGTTATTATTTATAATAACAAAGATAAAATAAAAAAATAGCTATATTGTGATTAATATACAAATTATTATTAAGAAAAGAAGTGGAGGAAAAGATGCAACGTTGCAGGTAATTTTGCTTTGGAACCTTCAGAAAACTTTAACTCGATTTTTCTCAAAATTTACTTTGCTAACTCTGTCGACTTCAAACAGGTGTAGTTCAGTCATTTTTCGTCCGATTCCAACAAATCATACATCATTTTGAAGGTCTTTTAATGGAGAATGAAAATTAAAATAACTCATTTCTGGAAAATTGCTCATTGTGACTCATTTTACCAGCACAGGTCACAAATGATGTGAGTGCAAGCATATTGCATGTAAAGGACCTGTCAGCTTGTGCCATCTAGAGTTTCATAAATTAATTATATTTGTATGCGGATTTTTTTAAAGCTAAAATACAATGTTTTAAAAATGTGTAATGCTCATGAACGGTCAAAGACATCTGTCTTCATGTTTATGCAGTCTGTTTCTTGAGTACATTGGATGTAAAGAATAAAAACTGATAAATGTACACTTTTACAGATATGAGAGCAATATGTGTGAAGGACAAACACTGAAAGTGAAACTACTTACTGTTGTTCGATGATGGAGAACACAACAGATTGTGCAATGACAAAGCAGTTTGGGTCCACCTGTCCGTCTTCACCACAGATTTTCGCTGCCAAAAGAAAAAAAAACAGTTTACTCTATCCAAACAAAAAATGCTCTCACATCCTGAAGACCGAAGTTAATCCATCCAATCAAAAATAGTCATTTTGAGGATATTCAACATAAAAATGTACTTAGTAAAGTCAAATAAGGTGTGTAATGACAACAAGCTCCCTGAAGCTAAAGCCATAAAACCAGGCCCTCATTTTCTAATCACCCAGTATCTCCTATAAATATAATTATCTTGTTCAAACACAGAGAAAAAAAATCAGAGTACTTCTTCAGCAGTCTAAACAGAGAGGTCATTGTGATAAGGAATTCTCTTACCCACAATGTCGTTGCGTATCGGTTCAGTGATGGGAATTGGCCTAGCAGCATCTGGAGATATGTACTTAGTGAAAATGTTAACGGCATCCCTCTCTATACCTAGAAATTAGAAAAATCAGTATACATGGAAATTGAAAATACAGAGGATAAAGATGATGGACAAATCACACTCGATCCACAGCAAACACCTTTATCATATTCAACATCCCACTTCACAGACTTACAGAAGTGTACTTCACATTTCAGCCATGGCTATTCATCAAAGCCTCATGTGCGCTTAAGTGTCACTATTAATCAAACAAATGACTAGTACAGTTAGAGCAAAGGCCCAGGGACAAATCTTACGTCTACACCTTAATATATAAGGCCAATGATTTATTTGGATCATGGTTGACGATCAGCCATGAGTAGTAAGCTTCTGTGTTTAAGGCCATGTTGAAAGTGTTTGAGTTTAATGGGTATCTGTGAGATGAGGAATCTCATCAGAGCATATTTAAATGTTGAAGCGCTTTTCATAAAATCCATGAGATGCTCAGAAAATCCAGAGACAGCCTTATAAAATGCAATGAAGTGGACAAAGACTTGTTCCCTTTTAAGACACTGAAGGCTCTCGCAGCAGAAGCCACGGGCTGATAGGATCTGACTCCCCTTCTTTTTCCATTCACTGCTTTTACAGCCTGGAGCTTCTTTGTATTAGCCATTAATGAATACTCAGCTCCTGACTTCTGTTCATTGCAGTCCACTGCCAAGATGCTAAATGGGATCATTTACCAAACCTGCTCTATAAAACCAATGCCGCATGCATATTAAAAGTCATCGTCTGATACAAAAGGAATATGTTGTAATGGTAAAAGGCCACCAACCATGAAAAACTTAAGTACGGAATATTCCCTACGGATATTAAGGAATGCTTGTTAAAAACTCAAGTTTAAGGTACAGTTTTAGTGAAATTACTAAGGAATACTGCATACCCTGCAGTATTAAAGTAGTCTTTTTTTTAATTCAGCCAAAAGGTCATTTAGAGCCACTACTAATCAAACGTCAAATTCGCAGGTCAGAGTTCACCAAACTTTAATTTTTCTATTTATATACAGCCCATCATCACCCTGTAAAAACTAACAGGAAATGTATGTATCATTACGCGCTTGAAAAGAAAGCCTAGCAGGCAAGTATGCACCATCAAAATAAATATTCAAGACATGCTATCAAGGATGCACAACACAAAAATTCTGTAAGGAAAAGTAAGTGTGTGCTGTTAATCCAAGTGTAAAAATAGAGGACATGATATATCAGACATGCCTGTACTGTTTCTAAAGGACAAAATCAAGGCTAAACATCACACGTTAACAGGAATCTAGTGTGATAAAATCACCTAACCTTGCCTGGACAAAGCTTTATCTTTTAACAAGTTTCACACTAAGCTTTGCTTAGTGTCCATGTCAGGATACCAATAAGGGATGTGACATAACTACCTGGAAAGCAAAGGAATTATGACAATAACACATAACCAGAGATTCATCAACTTAATAAGCAGGCCCACTTTAAGGCCTTTTAGACAAATTTGCAAATCCAGTAATAAACATTTAAAAGTGCCTTAACAAAAATTCAAGCTTTAAATTACTGTTTTACATTGTAAATGCAATACAGTAAACATGTTTTCTTTTTTTTACCGTGGAAATCAACAGCACACCACAGAACATGCTACAAAAGTAGCATTTAACTGAGTATCTTCCTTTAACCTTAAATTACCCAAGGTGGACCAAATATATGTGGAAGGCAATACATAACTACAACACGGAGAAGACCTCAGCAAGCACTTGTTCAAAAATACCAGTTAGGAGGACTGATTGCAGGAATAAAGTCAAATCAAACAAGTAAAATACTTTCAACAATAAGGTTACCATAACTGGTACTCACTTTTCATAAGTTTCTCAGAGAGGCCACTAGTAGACTGGCCTTTAACTGGAGTGCCTGTCCTGGAGGAGGGCTGTCTGGTGGGCGTTTCTGACCTTAGGGTGGGCTGCAGGTGGGGAGTCCCAGGCCGGGCAGCCCCCTCTGAGCTAACAGAGTTCCGGTGGCCAATCAGAGCCCTGGTATGAGAGTTAGTGTCTTGGGGGCTGGGGGTGTGAGGTCTGGAGGACGTCAGGGAGGAGAAAGTGTCCTCTTCGTCTCCCTCATCCAGAGCTGAGTGTCTGCTGGGGTCGTTTGGAGAGTCTGGTGAGTCGGGGGATTCCAGGCCAGCCGCAGGCTCAGCCAAGGTGCTGTGTTTGACTGAGTTGAGGCTGTGTGCTCTGACCCTAGACCAGCTGGTGGATCGGAAGCTCTCAGCCTCAAGCCAGAAGCGGACCAGGTGCTCAGCTGAGCGGGTCTCCATAAACTGTATGAAGTAGGGCAAGGCCAGATTATCCCGCAAGATCTGGTCTACAGTTTTAGAAAGCCGCGAGCGAGTCTCTTGAACCTGGTAGTTGACACTGGAGCGACCTGAAAAGCAAAGAAAACCCTTTTAAACCCCAGTGTTACAATCCATATTTCCTTAATGCAGAGACAACATACTTAAAAACAAACAACCTCAGATTTGGACTGGTAACAACCAGTTGTCTGGTTTGTGTATTGACAGTGATTAAATTTCACCCTTTTTATATAAACAGAAGGGGGAAAACCAAAACAAAACCCAATATAAATAATAGCCAATAAATAAAATACCACAAAACATAAAAAACAAAACCCCATAATAAATAACCAATAACCAAAAACAACACAAAACAAGAAAGACAAAACCCAATAAAAAAATAACAACCAATAATTAAAATAAACACAGCTAAAACAATTTAAAAACAAAATATAAAACCAAACACAAAACAAAATGAAAAAAAAAACAATATAAAAATAACTAACAATCAAAAACAACAAAACTCCACAACACAACACAAAATAAATAACCAAAAAACACAAAACAAAACATAATAAACATTAACCAGAAACAACACAAAACACAACAAAACAAAGCAATCATTGCAAAACTTGACTTAACAAAATAAAATAAAATAATAATGCGATGCTTGCCTGTCCGAAACTTACCACTATGATACCAGGGCATTGTTTTATGGTTGCTAGGGTGTTCTAGATGGCTGCTATAGGATGTTGCTTACTGGTCTAAAAAGAGTCCACCCCAAGTCTCCATATTCTGGTATTCCCAATCAGCATGTTTAATGTTTAATAGTTTGGATTAGATGTTTGTTCAAATCCCCTGAAGTATGAACAACAGTAATACTGATGCATCTTAGTAATTGCTATACAACACTGAACACAGAGCACCTTTAATGCCTGTAATTCAAACCCATGCCATCTCCAGATCACACCCAGCCATCTATTTCTAATATACAGCAGCCAGTGGCACAGACTTTGTTCCACACAAAACAAATTTTATAATAGTGCTGTGACCTCCATTGAATGCTTTGAAAGGCCACACCTTCCTCTTTCAACACCACAGGACACCAGAAGAAGGTCTGATTAAAACGTTTACTGGGATGTGAACTGAACTCTATGAGTCCAGTATCAGAAAACGCAAAGGAGGGTACTTCAGACGGAAAAATACAAACCTCCTTTGTGTAGGAGGCAACACGTTAAGATATGACGTTAGAAGCATTATCTTTTTTTCAAAGTTACCTTGCAACACTGGTTTGTCAACACATACATTTCAATGTTACATATTTTTAAATGAAAAGGCGGGGTTAGGACAAAAAAAAAACAAAAACAAAGACTAGACATTCTATCCTAGGGCAGATGATAACGAGAATATGACTTTTACACCAAGTATGACAACCAAACCTTCTAAGCATGGCCAAGTTTAAAAATAAATAAATTAATAATAATAATAATAAATAAATAAAAAGTTAATTACATCATCATCACTACAATTTTAATAGTTAAAGTTTTAATGGGACATTTAATGCAATTTTACAGTAAAATACTGTTAAATTGACAGTTTTTGCAAGTGAAAAAGAACAAGTCATCTTATAATTTACAGTGAAAAACTGTAAATTAACATTCCCAGAAACCTCTGACACTTCACATATGATTGTTTGTCAGTGAAATAACTATGTTTCTTCTTAGTGTTACTTATGTAGAATTAAGTACATTAGGAATTTGTTACATCTTGTGTTATTAAATGAATGTTTTTTGTGCATAACACTGTGCACCTTTTAAATACTAAATATGAGTATTTACCTCAGCTTGTAGAAAAGCAAC
The DNA here is from genome assembly GCF_001515605.1 of Sinocyclocheilus anshuiensis. NCBI lineage: Eukaryota > Metazoa > Chordata > Actinopteri > Cypriniformes > Cyprinidae > Sinocyclocheilus > Sinocyclocheilus anshuiensis. The sequence goes on along the minus strand of NW_015540991.1, from coordinate 19,202 downwards.
TTGAATGATCTATGATTCATCATGTGGCTTTCTGTTTACCATCTGTGTTTTCAGTATGGTTGTCAAGACGGTAATTTGGCAACCACAGCTGCCATTTTTTTACTGTAAACTTCACAGATTTTAACAGTGAGGGCAATCACTTATTTAAAAGCAGGTTCAAGTGGAGGAGCTTGTGCAGGTTTCCAACAATCACAGAGCTATGAAAAGGTTAAGAGATTATGGCATTTCTCACACAAATCCAGCAGGCCAGTGCGCTGCAAAAGCCATTTCAGTAACAGCTTCACAAAATCCCTCCTCTAATGTGATAATTCCTTCTCCCTTGGCCGCGGACACACACACCACATTTAGTTTAAAATGCTCAGCACAAAACAGTAAGTTACAGATCAAATGTTGCCAACAAGCCCATCTTAATAAAAAAGTAGAGCAGCTTTGAGATCAAAGAGTTTATAATGAAAGTTCAGGCTAGGGCTGTCGCGATAACCGCAATATCGCAATACCACGCTATTGACGAGCAAACCACAGAGGAATGCAAGAACCGCAGCAACCGCGATTTTTGCGTGTTTTCTTTTTTCGTAAGGTTATGCCCTTCTCGTTTTACACTTCATGCATGTGGACTGAATATTAAACAAGTTAGTAATGATAACATAATGTGTACCATGCTGATTTGTACAGAGGCTCCGTAGATTTTCACTTAACAAGCCTAAACAGACAGTGAATGAGAGAGAGATCGACTGAGCGCGTGCGATTACTTGCGTCTGTCCTCCAGGCAGAGTCATATATATTTGTTCCCTTTCCACCACCTTGTGGCGCAACACTGTAACTGCACTGACTAACAGCCCGTCTAGAATGCGCGCAGGTGGAAATATCAGTAGAAAGTCTCTTGTCTAGTCAGATTTGAAGATCAGATTACAACTAGGCTAACTGTTATACATATAAGCTAATGATAGCCTAACGATCTTATTGTCAGGTTTATGTTCTGTTATGTGGACCGTTATTTTGTCATTCTCTTCTGTTTACTTCACTTCCTGTTGCAACGCTATTTGGTTTCGGTTTCATTGTCTTCTGAACACACACAAATTATATATATATATATATATGCATGTATATGTATGGCGATAATACCGCGCTATTGAGCCACTCAAAATTACCGCAAGGGAAATTCCCTCACCCTCCCTATCACCCATCCCTAGTTCAGGCTCAGTCTCTCATTAAGAACTAAGTCTTTAACAGATGATGGGTAAAAAAGCCATTTAACACATAAGTCATAAGAGCTTTTGGAAATGTTAACACTACTTTTTGAATCAGTGTGTAGAATTCATAGCTGGTGTACCTAAGTCTCCAAAGTGTGCTGCCTCCATGTGGCTAGGCTGTTTTTTGAGAATAGCAGTGCGGCCGCGGGCAAAGGAGTCCATGTTGGCTGAGATAGCATTGATGGCCACATGGCTGGGTCCTGCTGCATCCAGGATAGCATGATGATTACTGCCGCTAAGAGAGGGGGAGTGGGGCGACACTGGGGCTGGAGAGGAGCACACAGAGCAGGAACATTAACACACAACAGAATTCTACATTTTCCTACATTTCCAATCTACAAACCTGTAATGCTAAGCTTGGTAAGAAATGCTTACCATATGCTGATAAACCTAAGCATGTCCTCAACTGGCTAGCTATTCATTTGAAGGGATAGTTCACTGTAAAATTAAAATTTAGTCATCATCACAAGTCGTTCCAAACCCATTAGACTTTGATTAATCTTCTAAACAAGATTATTTTAATGAAAACTGAGGTTTCTGTCCCTCTTTTGAAAATCCATGTAATGACACCTTTATGACCTTTTTGTGTCTTCTGATTTTTGGTTACCTGGAGTTTCAAAGGAGGGGCAGAAACTGCTCAGGTTTCATAAAAAAAAAAAAAATCTTCATTTGGGTTTTGAAGATTAACCAAAGTCAGTCTTATGAGTTTGGACAATGTAATTCAAAATCATTACTTTGCAGAGGCTTTCCTGAATCTCAAAGAGTGAATCAAAGTCTTAATGGCCATC
>NW_015540991.1:11393-16814 GCF_001515605.1 Sinocyclocheilus anshuiensis | reverse complement strand
CCCCCCAAAAAAAAGCAAGATCTAGATACATTTTTTAAAAGCTGAACTCATTTTCACTGTGTCATGTGGGAGATGCTGTAAAAGAGTGCAATGATCAAACAAACGTCTAGCGCATGTTTACATAGAAAAATAATGGCCTATTAGTCTCGTACCTTTAGAGAGATAACATTTTCACATGTAGGGTCACGAGGAACTAAAATTATATCTTGTTACACATTAACATGGTCTATTGTTCTACACTCAAGCATGTTATGACAACTCACAACAACGTCTCAAAATATGACTAAGATGAAAAAGGACCAACATGAAAACAATTGAGGCTGGAAATGCAAAACACACTGATAAATGTTGTGCATTCAATATTCAGTAAACAGAGTACGTAATAAAGTATAACAAACAGAGCAACATAAGCAGAGTAAAGTGGCACAGGGCTCTCACCTTTGCTGGCTTTGGCATCTGCTGGTCAAAGGCCCTTGGTGTCAAAATGCATTGCAATGTAACAGTTACAGTATTTCCAAAAAAACAACAAAAAAAAAAAAAACATCAGATCAAAGAATGTCAATGTCAATGAAATGTACTCCTTGTCAAAACAAATTCCAAAGCAATTCTAATTGGATCAAACAAGAATACACCTTTAGTTCATTCAGTAGGATTCTATGATTCTCAAAATCATTTTGGTTTCACTCCATTATGGAATTCCAACATGAGGATTTTCTGACAGACGACTGACACTAGTACATCATGCACGTTACTTGACCGTTTAAGCGAACATCGAAGACACAACGGGGTTTTTACTTTTTCAGTTAGCAACAGGAATTTTAACGATAACATGTAACTATAATTAACAACAAATTCTCACATTTGGTAACCTAAAATAACAAAAACGTGCACTTGAAACGGGAATATCCCATCTCTCTAGAGTTGATGTAGACGGTGTGCAAAAGACAGCAATGCATAAGAAGAATTTCACGGCCATTACAAAGAATAAAAGAGTTTTAATGTCACATTTATGTGGTGGACATGAGCTCAGCATCGGTCCAGAAAAGCCCATACTATCCGGCTACGACCCCATCATCATCGAGCGGAGCACTTCCTTACCTTTCCGTCTGAAGAACGACATGATGAATCTGAAGCTGTGAACGCTCGCTCAGCTCAGAGACAACATCCCGACAGCTCCCGAGTCCCTTCATTCATAACACTCTATCGCGCACAGCTTTCGCTTTGATTATCCACATCTGCGGTCACTGACAAAACCGAAAAATGTCCAGTCCCCTCTCAGCTGGTCCGGTCGCCATATTGTCAATAAACGCCTCACTTCCGGAGTGTCTGTAGCACAGCGCGTCTGCTGGAATTATGGGAAAAGGCCTGACAAATGAAAAGACTTCATTGCTATACATGCCACATAAGATGTCTCATTTATAATACCTCTTGAATAATATACTGTATAATCAAATGACATGACATCTCAAGCAGTGGCAGTGGGGTCCTGTAGGGTGACATCTGTATCTGCATCACTCCAGTCATTCTAGGATGGACATTACAAATGAATCATGGTCTTTTACAATTTAATAATTGCGTAAAAGCATTCTCAAATAATTTATTCTTTAGTTAAATGTTTGGTATATGTACTTTTATATTGCCTTGTGTGTGCTTTGACAGATGAGTCTGGTTTTCTCAATGATTTGTTTCTGCCTATTCACATAATCATCTGGTATCCTTACAGTATTCATCTTTTTCTTGCTTTAAAGCAGTATGTATGATGATGATGGTATGTATGTATGTATGGTGTATTTAAATAAGTTAATTTAGCTGATGATTTTCATGACCTTATTAACACTGTGGAATATTTGTCATCAAGGCTATATAACAGCTAATTACACAAAATCAAAACACATAAATGGAATTAAAATGTTGATTGGTAAACTTATCAAATGTACGTTTACATTTTCATCATATCCCTATGTTCTGGGTCATTCAGATTATGCATTGCTATATTAACACCTTGTGGCATAGTTTATTGCTATTTTATTTCTTAAATGTACAGGGACAAAGTCTGTGCTGCCACCTTTTAGATAGAGCACCAATGAATGAAAGACAAAACACTTCACCATGAACATCTTTTATTGCATGAAAATCTTGGAACAATGCCAAAATAGTTCGTAAAATTGTGCGTTGTGCAGAGGCAAACAGAGAAAAACAAAAAAGACATGTCAAACTCAAAAGTAGGGTTGCAAAGGGAGAAACTTCCGGGAAACTTTCCAAAAATCCCTGGAATATTAAAAAAAAAATCCTGGAAAGTTTCCAAAATTTCTGGAATATTTCCGAAATTTACTGGACATTTTCCACCTTTTTGCAACCCTAGTCAAAAGCACCTCAACTTGACATGTTCTGTCCAAATTCTGTCTAATTTGATCATTTCCCTTTTTATTTTCCTTTATTATTTTCAACCGTTAAAGCGTTAATCTGAAGCAGTATACATAGGGAGTTTCCTGCACTGAGTGTCTTCTCCCGGGAAGAGCTGAGAGCATCAAGCAACATCCGTGCTGAAAACACTTTGGATGTCACCATCATTGTTGCACTGCCCAGGAGTCCAACAAACAGAGAAGAAAAACTGCTGAGAAAATATAAGACAAATTAGAATTAGAAGAAAGACAGAAATACAAGAAGAGGAGGTGTTAAAGGGATAGTCCACCCAAAATTGACAATTCTGTCATCATTTACTCACCCATGTTTTGTTCCAAGCCTGTATGACTTGCTTTCTCCTTTGGAACACAAAAGAAGGTATTTTGAAGAATGTTGGTAAGGAAACAGTTCCCACTGATTTCCATTGTATTTTGTCCATACGTAGAGGTCAATGGGAACCGATACTGTACATTCTTCAAAATAACTTCTTTTACATTCCACAGCAGAAATTCATACAAGTATGGAACGACACGAGGGATAGTAAATAACAGCAGAATTTTAATTTTTAGGTGAACTATCCCTTTAATATGTGTATTTGGCTGGTATTACAACAAAAAGGCTCTATGTCAGATTATTCTCACCTCTATGATCAGTTCACGCTTATTTCCCCATGGCCTGCTCAATGGCAGTCACAACTGCTTTGAATTTTGACTCCGAGTCAACAAATCCATCTCCATTCTGTCAAAAAATATATTGGCCAAATGTAAAATACTATAGATGTACTTTGCCATATTAGACTTTAGTAGCACACCGGTCAATCAAAAATACTATACTGTGCAATGGTTAAGACATGATGTAACTCTACAATGAAGTGCAATTTAAGTGAGAAACGGTATGAAGGCTACATCTGTGTCACATTATGGTAAATGCAATATATATATATAACTGTGACCTCTGAGAGTAAAGAAGTAAAAGAAGATCCATTTTTACCTTCTTTGAGTGCACCAACTTGTTGTTTACCTCCACCTCAAACCAGCCTGTGGTTGAGGGTGTGCCCTCGCCAGTCTGAGTATGGGAGATGATAGTAAAATTAGAAAGATAAGTATAAGAAAATATGTTGAGCTTTTGTACATGCACATTTAACAATACATGTTTACTTTTCAAAATTACAACATCATAAACAAATGACAATCATATAAATCACATACAATCTCAAGTTCGCCTGGGAATTCATCCTCAAGCAACGTCTTGAGTTTGGTGAACTGTTTGCAAAACAGAAGAGACAGACGTCATATAGAAGGACAAGATTCTCCCACAAGTTTTATATTGTGTTGTATTGTATTGTATTGATCATGTGAGTAAATAAAACTTACCTTGGGCCTGTATCCTCATCCACCACTAGGAGATGACAAACACACACACACACACACACACACACACACACACACACACACACACACACACAATCATTTAAATTACATTCACCTCATTGGTCAAAAAGTAATTTGCATGGTAACTAGGTTTTGTTTTATTCTAGGTAATGTTTCGTGAAAACTGAGATCCAGTGAATGAGCGAATGCATTTATTTACAGTAACCTTCCGGATTCCAGTCTTGTGAGCTACAAGACATGGCTCACAAACATGTAAAGAACACCCACACACACACACACACACACACACACACACACACACACACACACACACACACACACAATCATTTAAATTACATTCACCTCATTGGTCAAAAAGTAATTTGCATGGTAACTAGGTTTTGTTTTATTCTAGGTAATGTTTCGTGAAAACTGAGATCCAGTGAATGAGCGAATGCATTTATTTACAGTAACCTTCCGGATTCCAGTCTTGTGAGCTACAAGACATGGCTCACAAACATGTAAAGAAAAACGATTTAATCTATGCTGGTATTCAGACCATTCAACTGGACGATACTGCTGAACATAGAGAAACGCACGGGTGTTCCTGAGCGAGCGAGCAAAACATAACGAGCGAAGCAACAACTGCAACGATGCCTGTTTTGTCGTTGAATTTAGCATGTAGTTTAAGTCAGTCGTTTGGATTCTTAAAAATAAATAAAAAGGCGGATTAAGCCTCATCATCAGTGTAGCGAAATATACAGTGTAATACCAGTAAATGATGTGAACTTTGACGGTCATCCTGACAGCTGCTGCGGGTCTTGACTGGATGAAGCGGTGGTTGTGCTGTGGCGTGTGGTGCAGACGCTGAACTGAGCGAAATGCTTTCGGTTCTGGTAAATATTTTAATGCCGTTTCCTGGATTGTTAGGAAAGATCTGAGGCGGAGCAAGTGGAGAATTCTGCACCACCAAAACACACCCCTCGCGAGACTTTATCTACTTCCGGTGCACTACCCTTTAGCTAAGGGTGTTTACCAAACAAGGGAATTTTCAATATAGTTTCACAATTTTGTCACTTCACAGGATATTTGCCGTCAGCCGGGTATTTTCTCAAAATAAACAGGCAGTTTAGGACTTGACATTTTATTCTGCAGGAAATGGACTTGACTCGAAATGTTGATATGCACTAGTTCATAGGTCCTAGACATTCTTGAGAAGTGGAACAACACGGTGCAGAATTGAAAAAAATAAAACCTTGTGCTCAGACAAATGAAACTACATTTATGTATCTTATATGTACCAAGCTACTGAGCTATGCTTTGATACAACCTCCCAACTTTTCTCTTTTTTAACTAAATGTGTTTTACCTTGGACTGTAATATAATTTCAGCTTTATCTTTAACAGCATTCAAGATGTTTTTAACATTTCAAAACACATTCTCGTGTTAGCAGACAGATTACACTTTCACATGTGACCAACAATTCCACAACAAATATAAAATATAATTAAATATTATCAAAATATTCAACTGACGGAGGTGACGAAAAACTGAATTTGTTGTCATTTTAACTATCAAATACATTCAGTCAATTACTGTATTAAAATAAACAGTGAGTATGTTATTGTTTATAAAGCTTTTATTCAAG
>NW_015540991.1:10745-11166 GCF_001515605.1 Sinocyclocheilus anshuiensis | reverse complement strand
TCTTTTTTAACAAAATGTGCTTTTTTACCTTGGACTGTGTAATATAATTTCAACTTTATCTTTAACAGCATTCAAGGTGTTTTTAACATTTCAAAACACATTCTCGTGTTAGCAGACAGATTACACTTTCACATGTGACCAACAATTCCACAACAAATATAAAATATAATTAAATATTATCAAAATATTCAACTGACGGAGGTGACGAAAAACTGAATTTGTTGTCATTTTAACTATCAAATACATTCAGTCAATTACTGTATTAAAATAAACAGTGAGTATGTTATTGTTTATAAAGCTTTTATTCAAGAGTCACATTTAAGTATTTTGATATATCATTGGAACACAAAATCTTATGGTGGTGACATCTGACGGTGTTGACAAATTTGGCATTTCTTTCACAAAACCAATGGAGTTCATG
>NW_015540991.1:370-10735 GCF_001515605.1 Sinocyclocheilus anshuiensis | reverse complement strand
CACTGTTTTAGATGTAGTGAGAGGACATTAAGAAACATAGATTTGCTATAATAATGAGAAAATAAAATTGAAGGTGATAATTGTGTTAAATACATTCTATTATTAATCCCTCATGACATTTAAAATTGAAAATATTTTTATTTTTAAACCTAATAGCAGTTACCCTTGCTGGACCTGTTTTGTCCCATGTCTCAAGAATGACTAGTCATTATTACACATAATAATATACAGCCATTATATACAGCCTCTACAAAGTAACATCTCACATATATGCTCAAAAAAATCATAAAGAAAATATTTTGCTACAGCTCATGAACACACAAAGAGCTCTAGCATTCAAGTTCAATTACTTATTGACCAACAGTTTTTTTAAGGAACAAAATTTCACTTGACAAATAGTATTTGAAATGCAACAAGGCACTTTTAAGTGTTGACATTTGTGTGCAATAGCAACAGTCTCGAGGGCGTTTCTGCAACTAGCCAAGCATGTTTTAGACTAGAGGATAAGCTGTTTCTCAACCCTTGGGCAATCTGAACCATCAAAACAACTTGCCTTTTGAGATTGTTTCTGTCTATGGAGGATTTATACATGCAAACTTTGCAAGCTGTTAGTGATTTTAGGTATTATACAATTGAATACATTATTATTAATATTATTCATGACTTGAATGTTGAACAAACACTGGCTTAATAAATATTAAGACATGCAGACTAATCATTGTCTCTCTTCTCTGTGCCAGAGTTCTTGCGCTGTCTTTTGGATGGTGGCACCAGTTGTGCAGGTAGCTCATGAGGGAGCCCGAAGCCCTCCAACTTTACCTCAATGAGATGGCCGGCCAAAGCAAACTCTTCATCATCTAACATGCCATCGTGGTCCACATCTGCAAGCTTCCAGATTCTTCCCAGAACCGAGCTGGGCGGACGAGTGCTCATCATCCAGCCCTTCACTTTAATCCCACTCAGCTTTCCCTCATGAGGTGAGAGGTTGTAAAAGATCTCATCATACTTTGGTTTATCTTTTGATACCACCCATTCTTCATCTGAGACATGATCACTTTCTCCATTGGATCCATAGTGATTAAATGGGTTCCCCTCAGTAAAAGGTCCGCTGTGTGACCCTAGAAAAGGTCCTCCTTGCACTAAAAGTTTGTCAGCTTGATCTTCTTCTTGGCGTAGAAGAGGCATCAGCTTGGCTATGTCCGTGTTTAGGAGCTCATCCAACCCAGCTAAGAGTTTAGGCTTGAGGCCTTTAAACTTGAAGTCATGACTCATGAGTTGCTCCTGTATGTGATGTGAGAATGCTTATCAGACAGATATCATATACGATAACTTAATTTTAACTCGTATGCTTATAGTAGTGGCAGAAAATACATTTCATACTGGACATGCTTGATTATAAAGTATTTGAACACCTGCATCTTGGCGCAATCTGGAAAATCTCCAGGTGAAATCTGATATCTCTGCTGGATTCTTGAATAGATGATGGGAAGGTCATAGATTAGATCTCTCTTCTTCTTTTCTCTGCAGAAAACTAAAGGCATATCTTCTTTTAAAGAGCTAATGATATAAGCATGGGCCTGTGGGTGAAAAAAGATTAATGTTTTAGTAGGACTATATCAACTGACCTAAACAAAACAAGCAGGTAGATGCAGAACAATTTCAATCACAGCAACTACATTAGTCACAAAGTGTGTTTTTTTTTTCTCAAAATTAAACCTTTCACACATTTCATATGTTCTGACCTTCAAATGAATCACACAGTTATTTAAAGAGATACATTTTCTGCATGTGATAAACATTTAATTTAGAGTTTTTCACATATAAACATTGATCAACATTGTTTTGCTTTATTTCCAATTGAAAAAGGAGATTGTATTTTTTTATTAAAAAAGCTAATAAAAGTTAGTTTACATCACATCATGATTTGCTACTTTATATCACTAGTCAAAGTAGGTGGTATGTTGACATGTCATAATTATTTTTGATTCTTTTTCTAGAGAGAGACTGTACAATGACAAATTTTTCAACGTTTCTGAATACACTAGCATATAGATGTCCTCAAAGCTATAGACATAATAGTTACTGAAGTCCAATTGTGATTTCATGGAACCAAATGAAGAGTGGAAAGCACAAGGGTCCTCACCCTCACAAGTTGTGCTCGTTTCACCAGATCATTGAGTTTTCTCAGTGCAGAATTTCGTGGCAGGTTCTGAATGCCTGCAAAAAGGTCTTGTTCTTCTTGCTCAAACAGTTTCCAATTGTCTGTCATACGCATTGGAGAAGACCAGAAGGAGCCAATGTAGACCCTCAGAACCTCTGGTGTGCAGAACACCTTCCCGAGTGACCACATGAGGGCGCCATAGACTCGCATCAGCTCCTGGGAGTCCACCATGTCGGCCTTGTTGAGCACCACTCTGAGCTTGTCCTCATTGCCTCGCAATGCCATTATAGTGTGTGAAAACTCATCAGAGATCTCTAGTTTGTGTGCATCACACAAGAGGATAATACGGTCAACGTGCTCCGCAAACCAGCGGATGACCGCTGGAAAGTCATACCCTGAAAGAAGAATAAGAAGAAATTCCACAGGTGTTGGATCAGATACATCAGACACTATAGTGTCACATAAAGTGCACCAAAGCGCACTGCGATCTTTTAAGGGCGACATCAGTGAGAAGAAATTAAACTCAACCTATGTACACTCTTTTAAGAATAAAGGTTCCAAAGGAGGTTTTTTGCAGCGACACCACAGAAGAACTATTTTTGGTTCCCCAAAGAACATTTAAGTGAATAGTTAAGAACATTTTAATTCCACTATAAAAAACGTTTTGAATGGTTCCATGGGTGTTAAAGGTTCTTCATGGAACCATAGATGCCAATAAAGACCTTTTATTGAATGTACTTATAAGTATCAAAGATCGTCTAGGTTGCATAGCTATTATGATTTGCATGCAAGTTGTTTTATTTCTTAATTAGGCTATTACAGCACACTTTATGACACTTCGTACCTCTGCTTATTTTGCGTTTGGCCACAGACAGGATCCCTGGTGTGTCAATGATGCTGATACTCTCTAGGACTCGGTTGGGTAGATGTACACACTGGAATCTGAGAACGTTTCATGCAAATTCAATATCTTTCAAATTGACAGAACATGGGAAAACCCCATCCACAGATGCTCCCTTAAAGGGATGCAGTCAGCTGAGCCAAATCATGATGCATTAGCTAATGTTTTCCCCTCTTGACTATGTCCACCCTTTCACGAGAGTGATTTCTGCTGGTGGAGTGATTTTGACTCTTTCAGTCCAAGTTAATTTCAGTCCAAGTTCAACTTCTTATTGCGTTACTGCTTCTGTCTCACTCACCGATTGAGGAAGGTTGTTCCAAATGGGCTGAGTTTGCGGAAAGGCTTGTTGGAATCTACAGTTAAAGTATTCCCATGAATAATTCCCTCAATCTCTCCATGCATTATAGCAGTGAAACTGTCAGTTGTGGGTTCTGGGCCTATTCGGCTTCCTGGATACTCTTGTTCAAGAAGATATCTGCCACACATGACACAAATTGCTTAAAGTACAAGATGTGTGAAAATCTCTGGTGTCATAATTCACTTATAATATAATACAATATAAATTGTAAAATGGGGGTGAACTTACAGATGACCCTTACATTTTTTCAAAAGATATCAGATTACCTGGATACAGATGTGAAATTAATCTTAATCATGCTATTATGCTTTTATTTTTATATAGCCATTTGATTAATTCACATGTAACAAATTTTAAAAAGTCAATTTATTTGTATAGCACTTATTATTGTGTATATTCTTCAGACGCTAGATGTAATTATTGCAATACTCACCTGATAGAAGTGGTTTTGCCTGTAGAGCACTGACCCACCACTAGTATCATGGGCTTGTTGTCAAAGTCTGCATCTTCAAGGCTTGATGAGTGGAAATCAGAGAAGCCATAATACTTCTCCAGCGGGAGCAGTTTTTGCCGGTAGAGGGTCTTCAGAGCTTCAGAAACTATATGAACTTCCTTCAGACATTTACCACCCCTGTTCTTCATTTCTTTGTCAGCCATCGGGCTACTGCGCTCTGGGAGTTTCAGTAGAAGATTTTCCTTCCTATGTGTAGATGCATAATAATATATATTTTAATATACCAGTTTATCTAACTACTGTGACATGTAGCATTTGACATTTCGTTTGTTTAGGTGTCTTGGCATGTCAGAAGGAAGAAACCCCAAGATTATAAACATAAAGACACAGAGAACAGCTGGATTTAAATGAGCCAAAGTCATGGAGTCCAAGTAGTGTAAGAATGACTGTGCAGTATCATAGTGGTTTCAAAAACTACTCATGTTGCTGGTTCAAATCTATCTCAGCATATTTCAGTCAACACATTGTTTAACTATTAATTATTAATTGACTATGGCATTTAACATTATACTGCATACTTTTAAAGATCACACTGAACAATCAGAATGTAGCTGGACTCACTTCGACAGTGTCGTAGAGCTAACAGATGTGTTCTTAATGGTTACCCTAGACACATCTGTATAACAGAGGGGAGTAGCCTACTCTTTCTTGGGACTCTCTCAGATTTGCCTGATGGGAAGAAAGTGGAGGTCCAAGTGGGTGGAGTGAGACATATGAAGCATTCATATGATAGAATGATAGTGTCATGGCATCTGGTGTCTGGAGCTCAGCCTCAGAGCTCATAAACATGCTGGATGTGGATGTGGACCCAGAGCCCATGAATATGTTTAAAGGACAAAACCACAGAGGGTGGAAACCAGACTGTGGGGATTATTTCATATTACTTCATAATAGAGACAATGTTTTATGTTAGATTTTGTAATGCAAATAATGTAAGCTTTTATAAATAGAAATAATTACAGTGCTTTGACAATAATGGGAAGCAGATCTTGTTTAAATCTTAAATTACAAATGTAATCTATTGGTTTAAAAGAACAATTAGTACATTTATTTTTGCAATAATGGTTACTGCTCAACAAAGGTCGCACACGCACACGCACACGCACACAAACACACACACATACACACAACATGTAGAAAAATGCCTAAACAAATCCTAAACTGAATGCTAAAGCCACATCTGGAGCTCCTACCTGTTTACAACCAGTTGGGATTTTCTTCATGGATGCAACAGCAGTTGTAGTTTACTTTATCACATCTCTTCTTCCTTCTTGGTCAAATTGCACTTTTTAAAAGTTGAGGCATTCGTTTTGAGTATTTGTAGGTTTTAGAGGGTGTTGGTGTGTAGAGGTCTATTGTGTGCAGAGATCCGATGCTGGATAAAGACAAATCTCCACCTCCCCAGTCAGAAACTGTAAAGCTGTCAGCATCATCAACCATTTTCCACGCCTGTTCAGCACAGTGCGTCCCCCTAGTTCTGTCTTCTTATATTATGTGTATAATTTACTGAGACATTATAAGGGAGAGGTCTGAGTAAGCCTTTAAATCATTAGGCCTATACTGAGATTACCAACTATTATCATCATTTTTATCTGGGAAAGTGATCACTGAATGCAACTAATTACATGCAGGCAATATGTCAGAGAAAAGATCAGTCAATTCTCACATACTTTACTATCAAACTGTTCTCACAACAGTTCAACAGACTTTTGACAATTTCCCCACATTTATCTGCTACAAATTAAGGTTAAATATATAATTATTCAATCTATAGTTATCTTTAAACTATAAATCAATATCAAGTACAAAGAGTGCTTTTGTTATAACTTCCTCTAGGATTGAGATGTAACAGTATGGTTTGTTGCATTAATGGAAAACATGGAAATCAGTTAGAATTTTGTACATGCATTTACTTTTAATCAAAAGTACTTATTATTATAAGTACCAATTTATTTTATACCAACCCCTAATTATTCCCTTCTGCCAATTCCACCCATTTCATTTGAGGTATTTCGCGGAAAATGGTGAAAAAAAAGTATTAAAATCTTAAATATCTTAAATATTCAGCCACATTACCATACAATTTATTTATACATTTTTGTATACCAGTACCATGCAAATAAATATGAGAACTGTTAATGAAATGGGCTCATTTACAAATGCCATAGGATGATTTCTAGTTGATTTTTTCACCTATCCCCTGTATCCTGGCACCTGTGCTTGCTTGCTTATTTGTTTGTTTGTTCGTAGTATTGTTTCATTTATTTGTCATAAGATCAAGCAGGAATTATCCATAATTTATATTTGACTGTCAAAAGGAGAAGCACATTAAAAACAAAAACAAAAAAGTCTAAATAGGTTTGTACACAAAAGGTGTTTTTTTACAGTGTTCCTATTTTTTAAAGTAAATCTATTCAGTGTAATTAGATCAGTGTAGATTTTTACCTGTAGGCTTTTCTATTTTTCTCCCCTCTTGTTTTTCGTGTTTTGATTCACCTATGAATTAAACAGCCCAACTGACAGCTGAAATAATCATCAGCCCAAGCCCAAAAAGACATTTAAAAAAAAGAGGAAAAAGAAAAAGTAAGATTACTGCATTCTTGCAACAGTTTGTTTGTACGTTTTGCTCGACTGAATGAATCGATTATTCGAATCAACTTGAATCGAACAGACACTTCAAGACCCGCTCAATAACGCTCGCCGCGCTCTACTGGCTTCTGCACTGTTAGCATATAATAACGTTAAGTAATTAGCAAACTTTTGACGGGACACGCAACTAGCTTGGTAAAGACGTATATGTTGATTTTTAAACCATTAAATAGTCTTATTCATTTTACATGTACGCGTTATGCGATTTGTGTTATACATTACGATGTTAGGTTTGCATTCATTTTTAAAATGACTTGAGAGACTACGAACTCCCTTCCCACACAGGAATTATGAGCTGTTCATATTCAGGGAAAAATGCTTTTACGTTACCTGTTAAAATGATATCGTTTTACCTCCATTTCCGTTGGTTTATTAAATGTTCTTTTAAATATCTTTCCCTTGTTCCTTTCGAGGTAACATTATCTCGCGAGATTATGTTAGTGAAACGTTTTTACGTTTTTGACCGAAATTGATAGTTATATATTAAACAGTGGTTCTAAATAACCGAATTGCATTTCTTTTTTTATGTATGATTTATTGCATTTTCTGAATTGCATTTCTCCCCTGAGTAACAGGAACCCAACAACTGTAAATGGAGATGGAAGACCCTTCACATCTGAGTCTGTCTCTGCTCTCAGCGACCGACAATGTGTCCAGTGATGCGACCTACACCATACCACCACCATGAGACCTGCCGGTGCCAAGCATAGAATCAGAACTGTGGCCAGACACCATGTCAGATTCAAGTAAGAAAAATATCAAGTTCAATCTCTGTGCTCTTCCTGTTTTGTGTTCTTCTGAATGTCCAAACCAGAATTGATGTCTTTCTCATTTGATACAGGAAGCAGAAAGACCTCCACATCCTGCCCATCAACCTCTGTCTGTCTTAAAGCAGAGGATGTTGAGCGCCTGACACCCGTGGGCTCAGGGAAGAGAACCAGAGTCTCGGTGAATAAGTGCCATGTCTGTAAGAAAGAGTTTAAAACCACCAGTGCACTTAAAACACACTTCTTGATCCACAGACAGGCCGGGCCTCAAATCTGTGGTGTCTGTCAGAAAGCATTTAAACACCATCATCAGCTGTAAGTATCACACATGCTGGCATCTGAGTTTTTAAATTTAATAATGTATTTTTATATTTCACAAAGTTTGCAACAAGCTGTAAGTTATACATATATAATATATAAATCATAATTACTAGAAAATGATGGTATGCAAAACATTATTGACTTGTTTGTAGTTTTCAACTACGACAAAAAATGTTCAATTAAACTGTTTGTGTTAGTCAAATAACATTATCTTGGTGACAAATCATTAGAATGTACAAAAACAATGTACAATACATCACAAAAAACAATTTTGAAAAGATGTTCGATTTTCAGTGGAGCAACACAACACTGACCCAAAGTGCTCTCTCGCCATCCTTATTTTCAAGCCCTGCTTACTATGTAAATGGTCTAAATGTCATCACTTACAAAACTGAGAGTGTGGGAGGTCAGTCAAAAAATGTAGATTTAGATTAACAACTTGGAATTGCAGCATGGATAAATCCTGTTTTTTAATAAGATCGTATCACAGTGTCAGTGTTTCCTTTTTTCTCCGTAGCACTTCCCACATGATGACCCACTACAAGAGGAAGACCTATTACTGTACTCAGTCTGGCTGCCACAAAACCTACAATGACAAAAACTCCTTAAAACATCACTGTGCCTCTCGACACGGAGTCTACCGTACGTGTCCTTCCTCCTCCAGCCTCGCTTCCTCCAGCTATGACCTGCCGGCCTCAGTGTGGGAGCCAACGGCTGTGTCCAACTACCTCTTTACCTCTCAGCCAAAGCCAGTTGCAGCTCCTGTGCTAAAGGATCCCAGTTACTCTGGAAAACTCTTCAGTTCTTATGGCAGGGGAGAGCTCGGGATGAGGCGTTATGCAGAAGATGCCCATCACTCTCAGGTGAAACATTCAACATATCAAGAAAGCTGGACTTTAGCATCTGCCAGTGAATCTTATAAGGTTAAAGAAAGCAATAAGATGCTAAACTCCACCCAGTGGACCCTGGGTATTGACGCTGTTGAAGAAAATCCAGTGGTTTCACAGAACCCATTTGATGTCCATGGTCTTGATTTTCATGAATCTTATCCTGAAGAATGGAAAGAGATGCTGTCATTTCAGCCTAACAGAGAGGCACCTATCACTAGCGTGGGTTGCCCTATGAGGCCACGAGCTTCAGTTTGCCCCAAGCAGCATCGTCCCATACTGCTGAAACACAGTCTAAAAGAGCCCAGACCTCCCAACAAGTTAAAGCGACGGCATACCTTTTCCAGTTTTAATCATTCCACTGAATTATACCCTGAACCAAAGAGTGATTTTGACTGTAACCTTGCCAATCCTGTACATGCTTCTCCTCCTGCAACATTGCCCAACAGTAGGAAGAGGAAGTTTTGCTCTAAGGACGTCCTGTGTAATGTTCCAACTCCTCTGCCTGTTCCTCAGCCCACTTGTCATAAATGTTCACGATCACACTCTTCCTCCCTCGTCTCACCTAGTCAGGTGGCACTTGCATCTTTCAGCACTTACCTCGGCAACCAGTTTTTACAAAAGGTACACAACATTGCACTTTTTCATATGTCACCATTTTTTGAAGAGATAATCAATTTTGTATTTCTTTACTCAGGAGCCAATTATGAAATCAACAGGAGAGGAACCAAACTCTGGTTGCAGGTTAGAAAGTTATCACGCTGACTTGAGGGCAATTTTTAATCTATGTAATAGTAATATGTAATATTTCGGAAAACTGAAAAAGTAGAAAAATATTTATCAAAAGTTTTATTTTTGGTTTTTAAAGACTTTTTTCAACCTTGAAATCACAATTGTACAAATTTGTTGTTATTTTGTGGTTTCCACAACTGTGGGAACCCTAACTATTGAAATTCAGTAATTTGAGCCACTTTATGGTACTTTTAAAGAGCTTTTTTTGTCAGTTTTGGAGCGTGACAGCTGCTAGTCACTAGAAAAGAGCAGCATGAAAGTGAGTAATTCATGACAAAATGTTAATTTTTGGGAAACTATTCCTTTATAGAGCTGCCTCCACTATGGTATTGTATGTTTGCTAGCAGACCTAACATAAGATCTTCTGAATATATAGATATTCTAAATCATCAGGTCTATGATAAAATTAAAGTTGCATTTAATCTGGTTTGTTTCCCTGTAGAACATATAAAAGAACTTCATCTATACGTAGAGCTCAGTCGCAGCCCTCATGTTCTCAAGAGAGCGTGTTCTCTGGTGGAACAAAGGAGGAGCATAATTCACAAACATGCACCTCAACACTGGTGCTGACATTGTCTTAAGTATTATTGTGACAACAGGGTTCCCACGCTTCTTGAAAGTACTTGAATTTCAGATATGTGGATTCAAGGCCTGGAAAGTACTTGAAAACAAACATAGGTCCTTGAAAGTGCTTGAATTAAATTTGAAATACATTTTGTTTATGGCGCCATTTAAAAATGTGTCCTATATGTTCTGTCAAAGACAACAAGCGGCACTAATGATTAGGGAGCACGGAAAAAAAAAACGTGTGTGTTGACGCGCAGCCAGAGCCCTGAGCGGAACAGTTTTCTTAAGCCCGCTCCCCCTGAATTTCTGACCATTACCGCCCACTCCCGCAACGCGTGTCACGCTCCCGCAAACATTCTTATTGTCTTATTGTATATATTGCATCAACGAAAATAGTTCCAAATATAGTAACAGCTGAGCCGCTGCGCATCTCTAAAAGCAAACACAG
>NW_015540991.1:0-322 GCF_001515605.1 Sinocyclocheilus anshuiensis | reverse complement strand
TAGGAAGGCTAATTTTTGATCAGAATTTTTGATTATTGATCAGAAGGTGCTCCTATTTTTTTTTTAATTAGGAGGACAAGCGCTCCTAAAAAGAAAAGTAAGCGTAAGTGTATCAGAGAAAGCTGAGAGTGTAACAGTATATTAGATCCGTGCCTGAGGCCTTAAAGAGACAGCAGCCTAAATACAGTGAAGACTATCCAGTGTTATTTTACAGTTGAGTATAGATTATAGTTAGACATAACTGAAAACATTTCTTGTTATTGTTTTTGCTATTGATTCATTAATTTATTTGTTCTTATTTTATTATTTACTATTTACTTGT
>NW_015540990.1:659990-663671 GCF_001515605.1 Sinocyclocheilus anshuiensis | reverse complement strand
AATACCATTGTTTTGAATATAATAGTTTGTATATGTTATAGTTTATATATTACTAATATATTTATAATAGTATTTAGTTTCCTCAAAAATACTATTATTATCCAGAGCCAATATCTATATATTTGCAGTCAGTCTTTTTGAAGTGATTGATTTAAGCCTCTGTCTTGCCGCCCAGCGTGCGGAGGAGGAGTTGGCGCGTCTGCTGTTGGAGATGGTGTTGTGTGTCATGTGGAGAGGGGTGGAGGGGTCAGATGACACCGCCTGGCTGGAGAGGGGTCAGGTGTTCTCCGCTCTCACCAAACTGGGCACTGCCAATGAGCTGCTGCTGCCCGTCGACCACATCAAACTCAGGTCAGACTGCATCTCACGTGTGCTTTCTTTGGAACTGCTGGAATACATTTTTCACAGTCAAAATGCAGCATCATAAAAGCACTAATTAAATGGAAGTTAATTTTCAGCTTAAAGGGGTCATATGACGTTGCTAAAAAAGAACATTATTTTGTGTATTTGGTGTAATGAAAACACCAACACGTTTAAGGTTCAAAAAAACATATTATTTTCCACATACTGTACATTATTGTTTCTCCTCTATGCCCCGCCTTTCTGAAACGCGTTGATTTTTACAAAGCTCATCGGTCTGAAAAGCGAGGTGTGCTCTGATTGGCCAGCTATCCAGTGCGTTGTGATTGGCCGAATACCTCAAGCGTGTGACGGAAATGTTACGCCCCTACCATACTGTGATGCCGTGTCCCGGCGCGACGAGACAAAACCAATAAAACCCATTATAAACAAGGCATTTGTTGCATCCAGTGGGGACATAATTATGGATTATAATAATTTATACTGTCTTTTTACGTGTTGCGTTGCATCACGCCGCGTAAACATAAAACCATGTCTGCATTTGTGATCGGAGAAATGACAAACTACAAACGCTACTCTACTCTGCTCAAAACTCGCGTTTGAATCGTCAGTGGCAAATTCTTTTAATATGAAAACGTACTTACAGGCTGTGAGTCAGCATGATTTGTCAGCATCATAGACTGTATAGGGTCAGCATGCGCGCCGAAGAGGAAACAGGGGAACTGAATTCACCGGAACCGGCATTGTAGGCTACTCTCCCAGGAAACAGTCCTCGTCCTTCGTAAAATGCGTTGCACACATCTGAATATTTGGTTTGAACTGTTCTGGAACAGTGTTGTAAATACAACTTAACCACTATTCACGAACAGCTTGTAACACTCCAAAGAGAAAGGAAAACTTGAAATCGCATCATATGACCCCTTTAATATTTTTGCTTGCTGAAATTTGAGCCATCAGAATCGATTTGAACAGCTAGTTGTTCATGCATTTGCTAATGTCTTTCTCCACAGCCTGATGGAGAGGATGTTGGAATTGGCCGTAACGGGAAACCGAGAGGCGACGACGGCCACGCTGCCGCAGCACACGGAGAACGCGGTGCGTCTTCTGCACGTGGTGCAGGACTTCCTGCAGGCTGAGGGGCTGGTGAATCCCGCTCTGTGGACTGAGAAGGTTCTGGAGGAGACGGTGACTCTGATGGACGGGCTGATGGTGTGGTACGCCTCTGGCACGCAGTGGCTTCAGCTGTCTCAGGTGGGGCTACGGCTGCTGCTTGGGTTCATGGCACAGGAAGACCCACAGGTGAGAGGTCATAAGGTCAAATGTGACCACAAAACCAGTCATAAGGGTCAATTTTTTGAAATTGAGATTTTTACATCATCGCCTTTAAAGTTGTCCAAGTGAAGATCTTGGCAATGCATAATACTAATCAGAAATTAAGTTCTGATATATTTACGGTCGGAAATTTACAAAATATCTTCATGGAACATGATCTTTACTTTATATCCTAATGATTTTTGGCATGAAAGAAAAATCTATAATTTTGACCCATACAATGTATTGTTGGCTATTGCTACAAATATACCCGTGCTACTTATGACTGGTTTTGTGCTCCAGGGTCACATATTAGGTATTGATATACAGTACCGTTTGGGCCCAGTTTTAGCAAGGATGCATTAAATTTATCAAAAGTGACAGTAAAGTAATTTACAATGTTACAACTGTTTTCTATTTCAAATAAATGCTGTTCTTTGTTCATCAGAAAATCTTGACTCTTGTGTTTTCCACAAAGAAATTAAGTAATAACCGTTTTGAACTTTTATAGTAATCAGAAATGTTTCTTGAGCAGCAAATCAGCATATTAGAATGATTTCTGAAGGATCATGTGACACTAAAATTCAGCTTTGCATCTCAGGAATTAATTGCATTTTAAAATATATTCAAATTGAAAGTATTACAGTGTTACTGTTTCACTATAAAACTGTACTGTACTGTACTTTTTTTAATCAAATAAAGGCGAGCATTCTTTTTAAAACATTAAGAAAATCTTACCAACCCCAAACTTTTGAACTAATAATCGTACTCAGATCTTCAGTTCATACACATTTTTCCTCATTCTGGCAGGTGTGTGCCATGGCTACAGCCAAACTGAATGGCATCTTGCAGACGAAGACGGTGGACTCTCAGGACGAGGCCTGTTATCTTCTGGGCCGTGTGGAGGGAATCCTCAGGCGCTCTGTGAGCGAGGAGCGGACAGAGGAGACCTACTCGTTTTTAGTGCCTCTCCTCCGTACCCTCCTGTCTAAAGTCCACAAACTCCTGTACATGGAGCTGCACCTCCCTTCCCTCCCCGACACCAACGGAAGCCCGTCTTTTTTTGAGGACTTCCAGATGTACTGCAGCTCTCCGGAGTGGAGGGTCTATTTGGATAAATATGTAAGACCTGTGTTAATACACTAAATGAGGACAGTTGTGATTTTAAGCTGGATGAAGTCTCACGTATTTTCTATTTTTGATATGTTTAACTATTAATACATTGTAGTTGGTTGGTTTCTGCTCTTCGTTGCACCCTGTAGTTAGTAAATCAGAATTTTGTGTATGTTTTATCAGATTATTCCCTACATGAAGCAATATGAGATCGAGACGTTCAGTCAGGGTCATGAGAACATGGCTCTTTACTGGAAGGACTGTTATGAGGCATTCATGCTCAATCTGCACCGCAGGGACCGAGAGAGAGGAGAGAGCAAGATACGCTTTCAGGTGCAAAAACATCTACACTCACACACACCACCGTTCAAAAGTTTGGGGTCAGTATCATGTTTTTTTAAAAGAAATTGATCTGTTGAACTTTGTATTCATCCAGGAATCCTAAAAAATATGTATGGTTTCTAAAATTTTTTTTTTTACAAAAATATGAAGCAGCACAAGTTTTCAACATTGATAATAATCAGAAATGTTTCTTGAGCAGCAAATCAGCATATCTGACCCTGGACCACAAAACCAGTCATAAGCGTCAATTTTTTTTTTAAATTGAGATTTATACATCATCTGAAAGCTGAATAACTAAGCTTTCCATTGATGTATGGTTTGTTATGATAGGACAATATTTGGCAAAAATCTGAAATCTTGAAAATCTGGAATCTGAGGGTGCAAAAAAATCAAAATACTGAGAAAAATAGCCTTTAAAGTTGTCCAAATGAAGTTCTTCGCAATGCATATTACTAATCAAAAATTAAGTTTTGATATATTTACGGTAGGAAATTTACAAAATATCTTCATGGAACATGATCTTTACTTAATATCCTAATGATTTTTGGCATAAAA
>NW_015540990.1:638368-659790 GCF_001515605.1 Sinocyclocheilus anshuiensis | reverse complement strand
AATGTTTTTTTGGCTATTGCTACAAATATACCCCAGCGACTTAAGACTGGTTTTGTGGTCCAGGATCACATATTAGAATGATTTCTGAAGGATCATGTGACACTGAAGACTACAGCAGTGTTCAAATTTAATGTAGAATTCACAAAACATTTTCGTTTCCATCAAAAACCCTCAGGAGCAGTTTGTGGAACCGTTCAGCCGCCGAGGGCGTCAGGAGAACCTGAGGTACAACAGCATGCTGAAACAAATCCACACGCAGAACAGCGCCATCCTCAGGCAGTGGAGGGCGGCGCGCAGAGGACTCTTCTGTGAGAGAGGACCCTGGGTGGACAAGTGAGTGTTGTTTCTGTCTGTAAATGTCACTGAGACCAGGAGTGGATACTGTTTGTGCAGGTGGAGGTGTATACATCTACTATAACCAGTAAATCACATATAATATAATCAAATGTGTTTTTGACAGGATGTAACATAATTTAAAAAAGAGAGAATTGTGCTAATTAATGTGGTGTTTAAGGCAGCTGTTTGTGTTTGGCAGGCAGCAGAAGGACATGCACTGGAAGCTCTCTAGCGCTGAGAACTACT
Source organism: Sinocyclocheilus anshuiensis (assembly GCF_001515605.1). Classification (NCBI taxonomy): domain Eukaryota; kingdom Metazoa; phylum Chordata; class Actinopteri; order Cypriniformes; family Cyprinidae; genus Sinocyclocheilus; species Sinocyclocheilus anshuiensis. The sequence continues at coordinate 659,208 of NW_015540990.1, read as the reverse complement.
CCCGTATGCGACTCAAACTGGTGCGGAATTACAACTTTGATCCCCATAGAGAAGCCAGTGCCTTGAGAGACAACCTAGGTAAGATATACACACTTAAAAATGGTCACTTGTAACTTTTATAAATCTTGTGGTGGGCATTTATAGGAAATAATTGGTTTTGTGTGTGTTACTTCAGGTGTGCAGCACCAGCAGGTAAACGCCGAGTCGCTGTTGTTAGAGGCGGTGAAACAGGTGAAGGTCAGTGATCTGGAGGATGACATACTGGAGCTCCTGGAGGAGGATCCTGCATCAGCCAATCAGTGAGTCTCAGTTTAAACGGACAGGAGCAGTAACCAATCACTGGAGCTAAATACAGAAACACGCTTTTAGGTTTCGAACAACACGAGGGTGAGTAATTAATGACAGAATTTTCATTTTTGGGTGAACTAACCCTTTAATAACTGGATGTGTAAACTCTTTGAAACGCCTTGAATAATGTTGTTTTATCCATTAAAGATTAGATTTTAGTTAAAAGATTTGATAATAGTAATGTTTACATTTTGACATTAACATGTCAAATGGTGTTTTTTTTTTTTGCATTATCAATTTCCATGTACAGTTTTTTTATTGTTTTGAAAGAAGTCTCTTTTGCTCAACAAGGCTGCATTTTTTTTATTAAAACTACATTAAAAACAGTAATATTGTGAAATATTATTGCAATTTAAAGTAACTGTTTTCTTTGTGAATATATTTTAAAATGTAATTTATTCCTGTAATCCAAGCTGAATTTTCAGCATCATTACTCCAGTCTTTAGTGTAACGTGATCCTTCAGAAATTGTAATATGCTGATTTGATGCTCAAGTAACATTTCTGATTATTATCAATGCTGAAAAAGTTGTGCTGCTTAATATTTTTGTGTAAACCATGATTTTTCAGGATTCTTTGATGAATAGAAAGTTCAAAAGGGCAGCATTTATTTTAAATATTTTTTTGTCAAATTATAAATCTCTTTACTGCCACTTTTGATCAATTTAATGCATCTTCACTGAATAAAAGTATTAATTTCTTTAAAAAAAATGCATGTAAACACACTCGCTGTGGTTCTCTTAGGGCTGATTGTGAAGAGGCAGGTCAGAAGGAGAAGCTGGTGATCTCAGAGGACTGTGAGCTGGTCACGGTGGTTGACGTCTATCCGGGTCGTCTGGAGCTCACCACACAGCACATCTACTTCTACGACAGCAGCACAGAGAAAGAGGAAGGTGAGGAAAAACTGGTACAGTGAAATTTAGCAGTGTGAAGGTCATATGTTTGAGGATAGAGATGATACTGATCTTCATTTTCAGGTGTAGGTCAGGACTTTAAATGGCCTCTGTCTCAGATCAGAGAGATTCACCTGCGCAGGTACAACCTCCGGCGCTCGGCTCTGGAGATCTTTCTCATCGACCAGACCAACTACTTCCTGAACTTCAAGAAGGAGGTCAGGAATCTGACAGCATCTTCTTTTTCTCTTTCCTGTATGAACGTAATGCTACATGCAAACTCTTAAAACTGCTTTATAATGAGCTGATATTTGTTTTTTGTAAACACACTCATTGAGTCTCATTCACTAATAATTGAAGGAATTAATTGAATTGAATGCGTTGGCAACTAGCTGAAATAAAATACATTTATTTATTTGTTTTATATATTTTTTTTATTTCAAGTAGCAAAAATTGTTTTATCAACTATATTTCACACAAAAATTTGTTAGTGAATGAGAGCGTTGTTATTTTGTAACTTTCCCACCTTCTTTTGTTCAGTCTCTTATGATTGGTTGTTTCTGTTTGATTGACAGGTGCGTAATAAAGTGTTCAGCCGGATGCTGCTGCTGCGCTCTCTCTCTCTTCATGCCACTCACTCACCGCAGGAGCTGCTCAAAGCCTCTGGACTCACACAGGTCACTGCACACATGAAGCATCTCTGTTTCATATAGTACAACACTGAAGGTTCAGGGCTGACTTTACCTTCTCTCTGTCATCAGAAATGGGTGAACAGGGAGATCTCAAACTTTGACTACCTGATGCAGTTGAACACCATAGCAGGACGGACGTATAACGATCTGGCTCAGTATCCTGTGGTGAGAGACACTTACACAGCCGCTCTGAGCTCTGTTTGAATGTGGCCACACATCAGCGCTCATTCGCTTCCTGAATGATCTTACAGTATGTGACTTTCTCTGCTGATTTTAGTTCCCCTGGATCCTGTCGGATTATACGTCCGAGGAGCTGGATCTGTCCGATCCGCGGGTGTTCAGAGATCTCTCTAAACCTGTGGCCGTGCTGAACGAGAGGAACGCCAAAGCCGTCAGAGAGAAGTGTGTTTCTGTCTCTGTCTCGTTCTCTCAGTCCTTTTGGTTTTATTCCAGTTCAGAAAAAAAAGTATAGCTAGTATAGTAAGTTTTAGTTGACTATAACAACACCTAGGCAACATTTTTAGTCATCTGAAGGATTTACCAAATAGTAGGCTGTGAAATTTCAGTTTGATAAAATACCTTGTATTGGCTAAATATGGTAGCATTCATCCGTCACACATAACACCATCCCAGAATGCATTGTGCATCACTGCATCACTGAAAAGTTTCATTAACCTCTGATTAAAATTAGTGCTGTCAAACGATTAATCGCATCCAAAATAAAAGTTTTTGTTTACATAATATATGTGTGTGTACTGTGTATATTATGTATATATAAAGACACACACATACAGCATATATTTTGAAAATATTTACATGTATTTACGTGTATATATTTATATTCATATAAATAATATCATATATAAATATATTTAATTTATAAACGTAACATTTTTCTTAAATATATACATGCATGTGTGTGTATTTATATATACATAATATACACAGTACACACACATATATTATGTAAACAAAAACTTTTATTTTGGATGCGATTAATCGCGATTAATCGTTTGACATCACTAATTAAAATACATTATTTTGTCCATTATTTGTGTTTGAAATGTATTTGGGTCATTAGCTCGGCCACATGCTAACTTCAGACTGTTGGAATCATCTTTGAGCATCAAATCTCTTAATGTATTATTTTAAAGTTATTTATATACTATTATAATTTTTATTAATATTTTGGATTAGCTTTTTAGATTTCAGTTTTCAATTTTATATTTTTGTTTTTATGTTAAGGTTTAAGAATTTTGTTTGTGCTTTTGTTGTTTTTAGTACTAAATATTTAGCTTTCATTTATTTTGATTTCAGTTTTAGTAATTTTAATATGATTTCATTTCGTTGCCAAGGCAACATTTTAAATTTTATTTTAAGATATATTTTATTTTATTTCAGTTACCAAAGCCCATTTTTAATCATTTTAGTTTTAAAACTTAAACACTGGTCTTGTATGGTGTTCTCTGTCACTTATGAGGTTCCACTTTGAGGCGTTCCCTTAGAAGGTAGCTTCCTATTTAACAGTGAAGCAGTTCACTAGGTTTAGGAACAGAGCAAATGTTTTGAAGTGTCGGCAGTGAATGCAGCTGATTGTAAATGATGCTTATTCTGCAGATATGAGAGTTTTGAAGACCCCACAGGCACCATAGACCGTTTCCACTACGGCACGCACTACTCGAACGCCGCTGGAGTCATGCATTACCTCATTCGAGTCGAACCCTTCACATCCCTGCACATCCAGCTGCAGAGCGGCAGGTAATGCTTGTCTGGTTTTATGTCTTTTTGCCTTAAAATTCGGTTTCACTCACTTTCTTTTGTGTCCCTTTTTATCAACCAACTCACAATTGTTCTCAAAAATTATTCACTCAAATTATTTTGCATGCTTTGAAAAGAAAAGGTTACTGAAGTGAAATTCATATAAAGACCTCATATTCTAAGATGTTTTGTAGCGTTACAGGATTATTACAGTTTTTACGGTCTGTCCCTTAGAATTAAACAGCCTGTTTTTGCTAATGTGCCTTTACAAATTCTTCAAATAAATGGTCTCTGTTATGATTGGCTTTTGACTGATTGATATTTAAACAAAGGCAATGGACCTTTTTCACATTTCCGGGATTCTCAGAAGCGGAAGTTATCATAGTTGGGTTAACTTGAAGAGCAGTGAATGGGAGAGTACCACAAATATATTTTTTGCATTCCCATTTGCTCAAATAGCAAAAGAAACACTCCACGATAGTGTTTTCATGACTTTCAGTAAAAGGAAAAAAATTGAGAGAGACTGATACCGGCAGTCAGAAGAGAGAACGATGTCAAATTTACCGTCCCTCCTATAGACACTGCATAAGAAACATCGGCGCATTAGCGTAAACTAGTTTTTTTGATGCAAAGGTAATATAACAAGGCTGCATTTGTTTGATCAAAAATACAGGAAAAAATGTAATATTGTGAAATATTATTATGATGTAAAATAACGTTTTTCTATTTTAATATACATTAAAATCTAATTTATTTCTGTGATCAAAGCTGAATTTTCAGCATCATTACTCCAGTCTTCAGTGTCACATGATCCTTCAGAAATCATTCTAATATGCTGATTTATTATCAGTGCTGGAAACTGTTGTGCTGCTTAATATTTCTGTGGAACCTGTGATACTTTTTTTCAGGATTCTTTGATAATAAAAAGTTAAAAAGAAGAGCATTTATTTTACTGTTTTTTTCTGTATTTTTGATCAAATAAATGCAGCCTTGATGAGCATAAGAGACTTCTTTTAAAAACATTACAAGTCTTACTGATCCCAAACTTTAGACCGGTAGTGTACATTTAAAAAAAAATAAAAAATACAAATATGAAAAACTTCCGAGGATTTACGATGTATATATTTAGGGTTGCCACATCCTCATAAAACTCCTTTTCATTATATGAATAAAGTTGGTCTGACTGTCTGGCAGGTTTGACTGTGCCGACCGTCAGTTTCACTCTATTCCTGCTACCTGGCAAACCCTCATGGACAATCCCAACGATGTCAAAGAGCTCATCCCAGAATTCTTTTACTTCCCAGAGTTCTTGGAGAACCAGAACGGTGAGTAAATTAAAGATTAGTTGAGCTAGTATTGCCAGTTAAGCTGGAATAGGAGAAAGCTTTTTAACTCTCCTGTTGTGGCAAAAAAAAACTGGGTACAACACCTATTGTGGCTTTTCAGAGACAAACAAATATAAAATATGTGAGAAATTGAATCATTTCCATCAATTTCTGTTGTGTTCCTTCTATTGTATTAGGGGTTAATTTGACCCACATATTTTAAAATGTTTCTCTCTTTGGTCAAGACTACTTGTAATGAAAGTGAAAGTGACGTGACATGTGGCCAAGTATGGTGACCCATATTCGGAATTAGTGCTCTGCATTTATCCCATCCAAAGTGCACACACACAGCAGTGAACACACACACACCGTGAACACACACCCGGAGCAGTGGGCAGCCATTTTTTTGCTGCGGCGCCCGGGGAGCAGTTGGGGGTCTTTCTCAAGGGCACCTCAGTCGTGGTATTGAAGGTGGGAGAGAGCGCTGTACATTCACTCCTCCCACCTACAATCCCTGCCGGTACGAGACTCGAACCCGCAACAAGTCGGGGTTACGAGTCCGACTCTCTAACCATTAGGCCACGACTTCCCCGTGGCCTAATGATTAGAGGCCTAATGGCCCAATAATGGTTTATTTGCACAAGGTGCAAATAACCACATGCATGTATAAATATTATATAACATTATTTGTGCTTAGTGTAAGTAGTATTTATTGCTATTTGTAAATTGCTCTGCTTTTTGCTGTCTGGTTGTCAAACCCTTGTTGAGGGTACACATAAACCATAAACATCCTTTGAGTTTGAGTTTTGACAAATTAACTGTGAATTTTCCTTTGGTAAGTCAGAACACAAGTCGTCTTTTGAGTAAACTTTGGGTTTTAAAATTAAACAAGTTCTCATGTATTTCATATTTTAGTGTTTAACAAGCTACAATTTTTCCTCACCTGATTCTTTGCTGTTTTTCAAAGTGTTGGCAGAGTTTTTGGCAGATTGCATAGAAACCAATGGGGGGAGTCAATATGTTGCACACAAAACTTTTTATTCTAAAACACACCTGTGTCAAAACTTTGCAGGCACACTCATGACCTTAAATGGGCAATTTTCACAAAATCTCAAGTAGAAATAAATAGCTTAGCCACTGTTTCAAACAGTTTGAAAATCGAATGTGAATCAATGGCACTTCATGTTTTAACCAACAAAGTGTAACATTCCCTTCCACTCAGACTCCTCTATATTGTATCATCTCATTCTCTCTCTCACTGTTGCAGGATTTGACCTGGGCCGCTTACAGATCTCTAAAGAGAGGGTAAATGATGTCATCCTGCCTAAATGGGCCAAATCCCCCGAGGATTTCATCTACAAGCACCGCAAAGCCCTGGTGAGCCCATTTCTGATGACCTCATCACAGCTCTTCCCCACTAACCTCAATAGAGAGCCTCCAGGGAGGGATGTGTAATTGAATACAGCCCACTCTCAGTATCTGTTTCTGTTCTTCTTCTCAATTCCTTCGCCACTTCTGTCCTATTAAAGCCTGAAGCAGTGAGAAATGGCTTCGTGAAAGGTTACAAAAGTAGAACAGCACAAGAGTGCTTCCCAGTCTCCTCCTGGCAGATTCCTCTCATAATGACTGATGGCCTCAGGTTTGGAAGCGTATCGTGTGACCGTTTTGTTGATGTAGATGATATTTGTCTGTGCTCAGGAATCCGAGTATGTGTCGGCCCACCTGCATGAATGGATCGATCTGATCTTCGGCTATAAACAAAGGGGCCCGGCTGCAGTGGAGGCCCTTAATGTCTTCTACTACTGCACATATGAAGGTAGCTAAACATACAAGTCATGATGTGGCTGATATCCTTTGCTACCATACTTGTCTTACCACATTGTCTGTGGTTGTTTTAGGGGCTGTTGATCTGGATGCCATCACAGATGAGAAAGAGAGGAAGGCTCTAGAAGGCATGATCAGTAATTTTGGACAGACACCGTGCCAGTTACTGAAGGTACGGCACTCTAATGCTTCTCCACACAGACAGACGGTGTTAGAAGAAGCTTAAATAGAGATCATAAGATGACGTAAACATAACAGAGTATTTGTTGTTTGATAAGATGGTGTGTGTGTTCATTTGCTTTTAGGAGCCCCATCCCATGCGTCTCTCCCTGGAGGAGCTGGAGAAGAGGAGAACCCGTCTGGACTCCTGTCCTCTCAACATATTCGAGCACCTCACTGAGCTCAAATCCTTCTTCATTGAGGTGACTGAATTAGCAGTGCTTTATGTGTTTGTGTAGATGTTGTTCTGTGAACTGATTGAGTTTCATCTCTGTGTTTTAGGGCATCAGTGATAATGTGCCACTGGTTAAAGCCGTTGTCCCTAAGAACCAATCACATTCATTTATCTCACAGGGGAGTCCAGATACTCTGGTAAGTCTGGGCTTGATTAGCTACGTCTTACAGACAATAGGACAATTACAGACAATACATCTTACAATAGGCCCTATTTTATTAATTTTTTTATTAATGTACCTGGTCCCTTATTGTGCACAATCAATCAGTGTACATTGCGATAAAATTATATAAAATAATATTTAGATAAATATAAAAAAAAAACATTAGATAATTTTAAAAGAATAAATAAAATTGAGTTTTTTTATTTATTTAGTAATCAGCCATATGATAAGTGATAGTAATACTGTCAGGGTCAGGGTCCTGATCTCTCTCCTTTTTTTTTATTTAAATAAAAAATAATAATATTTATATAAATGTATATAATAATTTGACTCAAATCTTTAAATAAATAAAAAAAAAATTATTTATTGGATTTTTTTTTTATAAGCAGCCATGTAATAATTAGGTTCTGATCACCCTGACATAGTTTTTTTTCTTCTTTTTTTTTTCTTATGACATTGGTCTTAATGTGCACAATTATTAAGTGCACAGTGTAATGAAATATATAAATATAGAAGAATATTTATATAAATAAAATAATTTTGACTCAAATAATTTTATGATCACCCTAACAGAGTTTATATTTACAGTAATAGCGTGACTTAAATTATAAATAAATGCATTACAAAGTTTTTTTTTCTTTCTTTTCTTATTTTTCTTCTTTTTTTTTTCTTATGACACTGGTCTTAATGTGCACAATTATTAAGTGCACAGTGTAATGAAATATATAAATATAAAATAATAATATTTATATAAATAAAATTATTTTGACTCAAATAATTTTATGATCACCCTAACAGAGTTAATTTTTTTTACAGTGATAGACTTAAATTATAAATAAATGCATAACAAATACACATGCCATTCCACATTGTCTTTAATGCCCTCTGAAGTTTTGGTTATGAAATCTTTGATACCCTCATAAATAATGTGTTTTTGGGTTATCAAGGTAACGCTGAGCCAGAACTGCTTGATGGGAACTCATGGCTGGCTGCCCTACAACAAGAACATATCCAACTATTTCACCTTCATCAAAGACCCCACCGTAGCCGGTGTAAAGTGAGTCTCTCTGACGGTTAACGTCCTCACGTCCTGTTTGTACTGTAGCTGCCCTGCACTTGTGGCAATAACCAACACATCAGCAAGCACACTCTCTCTCTGTAGGACTCAGAGGTGTCTAGCAGGGCCGTTCTCTCCAGGGGTTGAAGTCACAGCTCGCCTGTTTGTTGTGTCTCATGACGGGAAGTTGCTCTTCAGTGGAGGCCACTGGGACAACAGCCTGAGAGTGACGTCTCTCGTAAAGGGCAAAACAGTGGGGCAGCACATCCACCACATGGGTACTGGAAACTGCTTCTCTTGACCTTCCTCTGCTGTTTTTTTCCCCTTCATACTTTCTCTTGAATAGGCACATCCAGATTGTACTGTATGTTCTAACTTTAACCTTGAATTGCAGGAAACAAACCTGCTAACTTTGGATATTTGTGTGTGTGTGCGTGCATTTTTTTTTTCTGTCCCGGCAGACATCGTAACGTGCCTGGCCACAGATCACTTTGGGATTCACCTGATCTCTGGCTCTAGAGACACCACCTGTATGGTGTGGCAGGTGCTACAGCAGGTATGTTCTGTTCTCTTGGAAAAGCCACATGATCAGTCGTCTTCAAATGACTTCCTATAGAAGGTTCATTCCTAAATATGAAGTATTTTATTGTCTTAATCATGTGTTTATTGAATATAATGATACACTACTGTTCAAAAAATGATGTTAGAGATACTGTTAAAAATGTTTTTGAAAGAAGTGTCATATGCTCACTAAGGCTGCATTTATTTAATACAGTAAAACAGTAATATTATGAAATGTTATTGCAATTTAAAATAACTGTTTTTTTATTTAAATATATTTTAAGATGTAATTTATTCCTGTGATCAAAGCTGAATTTTCAGCATCATTACTCCAGTCTTCAGTGTCACACGATCCTTCAGAAATCATTCTAATATGCTGATTTGCTGATTATTATCAATGTTTAAAACAGTTGTGCTGCTTCATATTTTTGTAGAAACTGTGATTTTCAGGATTCTTTGAATTAAAAATTCAAAAGAACAGCATTTATTTGAAATATAAATCTTTGGTAACATAATAAATGTCACATTTGACCAATGTAATGCAAAAAAAATAAATAAATAAAAATCTTACTGACCCCAAAGTTTCGGTATGTATATTCGATGACTCATTCATTTGCATTAAGAATAAAATTTACAATTTAAAGCTAGAGATTGCATTAGTTTTTTTTTTTTTTTGTTAAAATAGCATAATTAATTTAACATATGGATGAATTTTAAATAATAGTTTGAGTGGATATTTCTTATAATAAGCTGGGAATTTTACAAGAAATATTTCAGAAGTTTCTTCCTTAATTTAACATTCTTAGGAATTTAGTTTTAATTGGTATGTTTTTTTGTTTTTTTTTTAAAACTACCTCATCACTTGTTAAAGGTGCAATAGGTGATTGTCTTCAGAAAATTTTTTTGTTATGCTGGTTGATAGCAATCATTAAGTTAAATGGTGTAAATGTATTTATCTGTATTTATATAATATTTTGTGGAAGGCGTAGGATCAAGAAATGTTCGTCCAATCAAAACGCTCTGAAATTTCCTACCTGCCTGTCAACATATGTATTCGCATACCTCTGCTCACCCGGTTCGTGCAGACAGGATACGTCATCAGCGCGTTCACGTACGCTATGCAGAGCGAGAATGGCAGGCAAACATCAACAACCTGACCTTCCTTCCTGGTATTGTAGTACTGTTACTAACTGTACTAAAAGGTTTTCTCACCGGTGAATGACACATAACGTATTGTAGTAATGTTGTCTCTGGTTTTCTGATCTGTTCGCATTCGTGCGTTCAGGAGGCGTGGCTTTGGACGGCGATTTGCAGGGAGGGTGGGACGTTCGCTTTCAGTGCTATCAGGCTAAAGTTAGCATTTTCAAAGATCTCCTACTGCACCTTTAAATAATATAATGAATAAAGTTTTTATTCTCTACTCATATAAAGTTTTTATTTCTAATACAGTGTTGGAGTTTAAACTTGTTCTGTTTTTGTAGGGAGGTGCTCCAGTCGGTCTGTCCCATAAGCCAGTGCAGGTATTGTACGGACACACAGATGAAGTTGTGAGTGTGTCTATCAGTACAGAGCTGGACATGGCGGTTTCTGGATCACGGGTGAGAGTCACCTCTCTCAAAATCACTCAAAAACACTGTCTACTACTCACACTTGTTCGGTATTCAGCAACTGGCATTGTGCCTTATTTCAAATACGAAAAGGTTAGCCAATCATAGTGTAGCTCATTTACATAACGAATTTTTAAAGAGGTCAAAGATGGTTGAACTGGGTGGATTTTAAGGGAGTAAAATGTAAATAGCAGTTTGTGTGTGTGTCACAGGATGGGACGGTGATCATTCACACTGTTCGGAGGGGTCAGTACATGCGCTCTCTGCGGCCGCCGTGTGATAGCTCTCTGCCCGTGTCCATCATGCGCCTGGCTGTGTCCTGGGAGAGACATCTAGTGGTGCACACCTGTATAGAGGGCAAAGCCACACTGAAGGTATCAAACACACAGTTCAGTTCCTCTTCTCCACACACATTTCTGTGCCTTTGTAAACCGAGCCTCTTTGTGTTGTGTTGTGTGTGTTCAGGATAAGAATGCCCTGCACCTGTACTCTGTGAATGGGAAGCACCTGTGCAGCGCACCTCTGAAGGAGCAGGTGACAGACATGTGTGTTTCAGGAGAACATGTGGTCATTGGCAGCGAGCAGGGGTTCCTGTCTGTCAGAGATCTGTACAGGTAAACCTGTAAACCATAATCTGCTGCTTTTTTCATATTTTAACACGCATCGAAGCAATAGTTTCAGCAGTTAAATTCTAAGAAGTGGCTCTTGAGTGTCATTATTACAATGTGTTACTGGTGACTGATGAAATCTTTAAAAGAACACGCATGCACTGAGGTAACTGTGAATGACTAATATGAGTCATATCTAGAAACCAGAATACTATAGATATTGCAGCAGTACCAATTTTTCCCAGCTGCTTTGGTTCCGGAAGTGTTTTTTTCCATGAATTACTCCTGTTGGGATTTTAAAATAGTCTTCATTTAAATGCTTTACGCCATGAACTAAACCAACCAGCTATGAGGGGAATCAATTAATCTAATGTAAAAACTACTGATTAAATATTGAAAGAATCTGATTTATTTATTGCATAATATATAGTTGTTTAAGTATGATTAAAGCATGATTTACAGTGATTCATAGGCTTCTTTTGATTACATATACACAAACAATATATTTTATATTTATTGCAAAACATATATATATATATATATACATACCTACAGTACTTATCAAAAGTTTGGAAACAATGGTTTTTTAATGTTTTTAGTCTCTTCTGCTCATCAAAGCTGCATTTATTTGATCAAAATGCAGTAAAAACAATAATATTGTGAAATATTATTACAATTTAAAATAAATTTCTATTAGAATATATTTTAAAATGTAATTTATTCCAGTGATGCAAAGCTGAATTTTCAGCATCATTACTCCAGTCTTCAGTGTCACATGATCCTTCAGAAATCATTCTAATATACTGATTTTTGTGAGTTTTGATGCAATTTGTTTGTTGTGATTCTGATAGGTGAAGGTTTCTTTGCAGAATTGGAATCTCACCAGGAATTCCACTGTTAAACACAATTATTTAAAAAATAAGTTGAAATAATGTGGGCTGATGGCCTTAACGAAAGCATGTACCATTGATTAACAACCTCACAGTTTCCAGGAGGTCTGTCTTTAATAGTTTAAGCTAGCATTTAAAAACAATCATTGAGACTTTTACTTCCAGAACCTGCCTGTTGCACTTTATTAAAGGATAGTTCAACTCTATTGTATTTACTCACCCTCAAACCTCTATGACTTTCTTTCGTCTGCTGAACACAAACGACGATACTTTGAAGAATGTTGGTAATGGGAAAAAAATACTATGGAAGTCAAACTGTTTGGTCATTCTTCAAAATATCTTCTTGGGTCAGATTGTAAGAATGTCTGTTCCTTGAGCTTGATCCTAACACGCCCTCTCTCTTGGTTACCATGGCAGCCTGGCTCTGTGTGTGTCGCCGATGGCGATGCGGGTGTCCATCCGGTGCGTGTCAGTGACCAAGGAGCAGTCTCACGTTCTGGTGGGCCTCGATGACGGCAAGCTGATCGTGGTGGGCGTTGGGAAACCCGCCGAGGTAAAAAACTCCTTCAGGAACTACATCACCCAGAGGATGGAGGGCTCGCCTCTCATGCACACGCTGCGTGTGCGATCGCCCGCACGCCTGCTGCATCTCAGAGACCAGAATACGTTCAGCCCCGACATCATCTGAGAGAAATACATACAAGTCAAGTTCAGATACATAAAGTTCACACGTTTACCTAGCTATCTAAGTGGGGACTATCCCAACCCAAAACCATAACTCTTCCCCTAAAAGAATAGACTTAAAAAAAAAACACACTTTTGAAGAGAAGCCCAAAGTGGTATTATCAGATTTAGCTAACTTCTGAGGACACTTTTTTATCAATTTTGTCCCCAAACTATCAGTCAATCAATCAATTGATCAATAATGTAAACATAAACAGTACACTCATCATGAGCATAGTAATGACATAACAATGCATTGAAACTGTTGCCAAGGATTTTTATCTTGAGCATCTGTTGTGTAATCAGTGGTGATTGTGTGAAGTGTAAATGTTTTTAAATAAGTTTGCTGTTGGTTTCAGTTTTCTCTTAGCAGTTGGAGTTGTAACCTAACCAAACCAAACCCTCATGATACTACTAACAATGCTAGTAATAATACGATATAACGATAGAATAATAATGATAGTAATAGAATAAAATAAACTCGTGGTGTCACACTCATTCTACAATAATTGTAATACTGTGAAATCATTAGAGAAGGGTTTTGATGGTTTTTCTTTTTTTTTTTGGTTAACAAAAAAAAAACAAGTTTTTGCACAGAATGCACAGGTATTCATGCCATACACTGAAGCTATTTTTGAATATTCCAAACAGTGCAAAGCGTTCTCAAGGATTTTTTCTTAAATATCACTAGCTTGTATAGCAACATTTGGGTTTCTATATTAGATGAACTTAAATGGAAAATACAGCCTGAAAAATACTCTACATGAGAATGTGAACACGCTTCTAGCTACGCAAACTCAATTTTACACATCAGTGTTTTGCAAAATGTGAAGTAACCGATGCTATTGATATTATATCAGTATTTCATTTTTAAAATATCATGATTATTGTCAGTACCAGTATATTGCGATACATTTACTCATTATTTTTTCATTCACCACATTGCCACAAGGGGTGCTATAATGTAGCTAATTCCTTAAATTATCGCACATTGTTTGATGTGAACTATATCGCCCCCTTGAGTTCTGAGATTAGTTAAGATGAACGTAGTCTCTGCCTCAGATGGAAGAATGGAAAACACTGACTCAGTTTGCCGATTTCAATCTGTCGCACATTTGTGCAACGGGACCACGAGCTTACAATGCATTCTTCCAAGCATCTGTGTTTTGTATGTTTGTGTAGAGTATGTTTCTGACATAAAATTATATCAGTTCAGACTTAAAGGGTTTGAATACACACAGTCAGTACATACAATTACACAGCCCTGCATCTTGATTTGCAAAAAAAGGAATATTATGTGACTGGATTATGCTGAGTTCAAAAATATCAATAACAACTTTCCATCATGTACAGTTCTTCCACAAAATAAGAATGCATTACCAAAAATAGCGCTCAGTCAAGTGTCAAAAGTTTTCGGATTTAATGACAAAACATGTATTCAAAATGTTTCATTTAACATAATACTCCATTTAATGTCAAAGAACTTTACAAAATAAGCTTTTTTCACAAAATGTGTACTTTTCTTTTGCTTTTTGGATATAGTATAACACCCACAGATGTAGCAGAAAACATCTGGCTCATGTTTGCATTTACCTTGAAATCAGGATTAGGCATAAAATAATGTCTTCAGAATCATTCATACATGTAAAAATTGGCTGGAAATTTAACAGATAGTCATAACCTGGTTCACAGGAAGATATTATTATGTCTTTGTAGCATTTTTAAGGGATAATACAAGACCTCTTCACCTTACAAATGGTTGTCAAAATGATCTTCATATTTTTCACATCATATTTTTTGAGAAAAGTGACGTGCTTAAAGGTGGGGTAAGCGATTTCTGGTAGCCAATGTTGACATTTGAAATCACCAAAACAAACACGCCCCTACTCTCCTCCACATCATGAGTAGACACGCCCCTTACTGCTGATTGGCTACAAGTTTGTTTTGCTAGTCGGCCCGAATCAGTTTTCTAAAGCGTTTTTGAAAAATCGCTTACCACACCTTTAAGCAAAACGGGCACTATTTTTGGAATCAGCAGCCCAATTAGTGAGAAGCACGTCTTTCATTCAGCAAATATAATGCAGGGCGGTGTTATCATTTTCTTATCTCATCTTCTTTTTTGAGTTACTTCACTTGAAATGCACATTTTGATTTTGCACTAACCTCAAAATGAATCCAACACAGATGATCTCACATGCACTCATCAATCATCTTTTTTTCCCCCTCTGTTCACCTCCTCTTTACTTTTATCCTTCACTTCCCTCTCCTCTCCGTTCCTCAGATGCGTTCTGGCCAGATTACAAGGAAACTCTGGGGCTCCAGTAAGCGTCTCACTCAGATCTCGTCTGGGGAAACCGAGTATCACACCCAAGAGCAACCCTGACCCCGCCCCTAAATCACAGCCCTCCTGCCTGATTGGCCACCTGCCCTGTCAATCACCCAAATCCATCGTTTCAGATGGGAGGATGGCTCTCTCCTCTTGCTGAAACAATATGAAGGACTTTTTAGCACCTGTATGCAAATCTGTGTGTGTGTTGAGCCAAACGGATGCGTGTTCCCTCGTGTAGTTGGACTGGTGCAGGCACCATCTAACTACATGTGTCTGAATTCTGTGAAAACCCTAATGTTGACCCTCCTGACTCCGCCCTCTCTGTCGTTTTCCACCACATGTGCCACGCCCATTTAGTTAATCATCATTAACACACTGTTATCAACATCATCATCAGCATCATTACAACATGTTTTTGTCATGTCTACCTTCACATGTGTGTTGAGTATGTGTCCAGTTATTTGTTTCTTTAGTGGCCTTGTCATATTTCATAGGTTGTTTTATTAGTGGACACAGGCATTATTTATTTGCACAGTCTTGCTCTTGCACAGACCTCGAAAAGTGGATGATATTGTACACCAGTATAATACGCATGACGTATTCTGTTCCAACAGACCAACACATTTTATAGCAAAACTGACATCTGTAGGGTGCGAACGCTGATTTTTATTGTGCGTAACTGTTGAATGTTGTCATTCATTACTTGAATTGTGATGCAGTTATTTCAATGAAGAATGCAAGATTTCATTTTGTCGTGGATGTACATGCAAATAGTTTTATAACCATTCTACCATTCTAGTTTGGTTTATAGATTTGTTACATCTGAAACACTACAAATACAAAGGGGGAGAAGTTTCGAAGGGCTTTGTGAGACACGACAGTATGCAATACAGTTCGTCCCTCTGAAGCATTCCACTGGCTAATCGCTGCTCCGCAGTCTTCCTAGTATCCAAACCGAGCACTACATAGAGAGGAGGTACTTGTGTACCGCGGGACAGCTAGAACCAATGCAGCATAAGTCAGGTGAGACGCTGTTTCCCCTCCTCTTTTATATTTCTAAGCCATGCAGTCTTCGTTTACTATGCAGGTAAGCATCCAGGCCTTCTAGAGAATTCAGTTACTGATTGAAATCTGAATTCTGCTTATGCAGTTTTTATTTCTTGACCGTAGGCTGGAGATGTATGCGTTTCCTTTACAAGAATGTACCATAGTGATCATAGTTTCCAGCAAAATACCTTTATTATAGTCACAAGTGTGAGAAAAAAGCTTTTTGCATTTGTTAGTACTAAATTACTAGACGTAGTATAGTGATAATAACTGGTATTGTGGTGGAAACTATAATTACCATTGTATTTTTGTAAGGGTTTAGTTTGTGTCTCATTTTCTTACACTAATGTCTTAGAGTGACAACATTCATTCCTTTACTAAAGGATGGTTGTTTGGAAACTTATAAGCGATATGAAGACGTTAATGAAGATACTAATACCAAAATGCAGATGTCTTTATCAGGATGTTCATATAGTTTTGTGTGTTGTATGTTCTTCCATATATGTGCTTTAGTTTGCTATGGTGCGGAAGTTTAGATTTGAAGTCTGAATCGGGATGAGTTATGTTCATTTATGTTCATGCATCTGCTGGTTGCTTTGGAAATAAGTTATACCAAGAGATCTAAATTAATGCTTTGATTTCTTTGCATTTATTCTATTTTTTTAGACTGTTAATGTAATGTAAATCCCAGAGGTGGCTGATTTTATTCACATGTCTGTTTGTATGTATATGTGTTTCTCTTCCTTTAATTAAATGAATGGAGTGCCTTTTTTATTCCGTCGTCATGCAAATTAGTCTCCATGATCTGAACTCTACAGCATGACCTTTCGTGACCCCTGTGGACAGCCACGATTTCTGCGGGAACCAGACAAACTTCAGCAGTCCTGTGATTTACTGAGCTGCTTTTGATTTAGTCGTCACTAATGGATGTGTGTGTATATCTGTGCTTATTTATGAATCCAGTATGAAATGTACAGCATGAATTTGATTTCTGTTTATGAATTGTATTTTTTTGCACTTTCCAGGTACGACAAATTGTAAGAGATTGTTTTAAATGTCTCCTTGATCTGTACAGAGAAACTGCTTTGTTATATGTGAAAATTTATCATTAAAGCCCTGTCGAAAAGTCACAGTGACGTGTTTATTTTAAGTTGTGTGTCAATTAAATAATTCCATAAAAATATTATTGATTGTGTAATGTTATAACATAAAAATTAATCATAGTGAATATTTACACTATCATGAATCATTTTATTTAGGAGTCAGTGTATGCTTCTGTGTGCATCATTAGATTTATTTTAATTAAAATATATGACAAATGTATTTTAGTGTGAAACGGAACCATGTCTGATACAAATCCATGATATGAAGTATTTATTTGTATTTTGTAAAATTACAGACAATAGTAAAATTAATAAAGAACATTAGAACACTACAAGGGCATATGTCATAAAAAAATAGACTAATTATATTATAAAATAAACTAATAGGCAAATAGTGTGTTAGTATTGCTCAGTTTTGTTATTTGTGAATATATATTTCGAGCCAATGTAATAAATATATTCAAATAACTCAAAAGTTGAATTATTTTTTTTAAATAAAACATACTTTTTCATATAGTATCTGTTTTGTAAAATGTGATGATGATGATGCTGCCTTCACACCGCAGCGTCCCCTTTAAGAAACTCTCTGGAAGTGACTGTGTGCGGCGGCGGACTCGCGAGATTTGCCCGCGAGAGAAAACAGTCGCCATTTCTCGAAAAGTAAGAAAGCGCTGAAAGTGTGGCGGACAGTTCGTTCACATGCGCACAGAAACCATCCCAGATAACTCCTAAAGTAAAGACCGCATCTAAGCTTCCCGTTACCGGCTGTCTTCCCTGGCTGGTGTACAACTAGATGTGATATTCCAGTCGGAGTTTATGAGGGCGGCGAGTGAGTGAGAGTGATTGAGGCCTGACAGTACAAACACTCTACGTTACGTCGCAGACTGTAAACTCACTGTTGTTGGTCACTCTCACAGGGGCATAACTGCAGAACAAACAGCCCTCCTCTGAAAAATGATCATTGAAAACCTCGATGCCTTGAAGACGTGGCTCTCGAAGACTCTTGAACCCATGTAAGTGATGCTGCTGCTGAAAATGATAACTAAATGATGCTAGCAAAATGATTCAAATCTCCCTGAATGTCAGTGACTTTAGTTTTATATGACTTTATTATTGTCAAATGCTTTTGCTCTTTTTGTATATTGGTTTTACATTCTATTGACTATAATGCTTGCACTTGGTTATCCTAGTAATCACGAGTTACCAGCAATTGTAAGTTGTATCTATTATACAGATGCTCTAAACTTGCTGTAAAGATGTTGTAGGTTGTCAAATAAGCGTCTTTATGTCATCATTGGGGTTTAATGTAACTGAAGTGTATATGTCTGTCCTGCAGATGTGATGCTGACCCTTCTGCTCTTGCGAAATATGTGGTTGCTTTGGTGAAGAAAGATAAATCCGAGAAGGAGTTGAAAGCACTGTGCATTGACCAGTTGGATGTATTTCTTCAGAAAGGTATAATTCAACTCTATTAATGATCTGAATATATGCAGTTCTTTTGCTCAAACCAGATGAAGGTCACTAACTAGTAGGATCATATCAAGGTGGTTGTCATTCGTTTTTAGACATGATTTGCATAACAGCCGCTTCAATTCCATGTTGCTTCCAAGACAGCTTCAGAGATTCAGTTCTGAAAGAGTGACAATACAATCATATATGCACATGCATCTACATTCATTTGCTTTTGCTTGCAGAAACGCAGATATTTGTGGACAAACTTTTTGAAGCTGTGAACGCAAAGAGTTACCTACCTCAACCAGAGCAGCCGACTTCTGCAAGCAGAACTGAAACTCACCAGCGCACAGAGAAAGATGAAACTAAGAGAGAGGAGGTAACACAAAACAATCACATAAGATCAACCTTTTGAATAATCCTACACTACCTTTGAAAAATGTGAGGTCCGTATTAATAAAGAAATTAATACTCTTATTCAGCAAGTGCACTTTAAATTGATCAAAAGTGACACTAAAGACATTTATAATGCTAAAATAAGAAAGTTACTGTTCTTTTGAAATTTCTTTTCATCAAAGAAACACAAATTGTCAAGCAGCATAACTGTTTACAACATGATAATAAGATATGTTTCTTGAGCAGCAGAGCAGCGTATTAGAATGATTTCTGAAGATCATGTGACACTGAAGACTGGAGTAATGATGCTGAAAATTCAGCTTTGCATCACAAGAATAAATGCAAAACAGTTATTTTTAATCTTAATAATACTTTACAATATTAATATTTTTACTGTTTTTGATCAAATAAATGCAGCCTTGCTGAACAGAAGATCATTATTACAGACCCCAAACTTTTAAGCGGTAGTGTACGTTGTGAAATTTCTTTTGTGCTTGATGGTATTGATTTCTGTGGTCGGTTTTGCATAAGCAGCCCAGCCGAGATGAGGATCGAGAAAAGAAATTCTCCAGGAGAATAAACCACAGTCCTCCGTCTAGCTCCAGATACAGCCGAGACAGCAGGTGAGAATAACATTAAATATTACATACGATTTAACTTTCCCAAAATGCCACATACACACATCTCTTAAGCCACCTTGTTAACTATCCTCATATTTTCTCTTCTATTCCAATTAAATTACAGGAGAGTAGACGACCACAAGAAAGATGACCGTTCCAGGAAGCGAGAGTATGACCGTAACCCTCCCAGAAGGGACTCGTACAGGGAACGTTATAACCGCAGGAGAGAACGCAGTCGCAGTCGTAGTCGCAGCTGGAGTAAGGACCGCACTCGTGACCGGGACAGAGAGCGGGACCGCAGCCGATCTCGCACACGCAGTCGCTCTAGAAGCAGAGGTGAGGCGTCACTTTACTTTAGTGATTAGGTTTATTCTCATATTTGAATTTTTATGCGTGTAGTTGAAATGAAATACTTTTTGCTATGCTTTGTCTAAAACAGATTTATGTAAGTGCTTATATTTTGTAACTCATATTAATAGAGACTGCATGGAATATTTCTGTCTAAAATGCTTGAGCCAAAACCAGTAGTTTTAGTTCTTACATGTATAAGTAAAAAAAAAAGTTTGAAGAATGTAAGATTTTTAAAAGGTTTTTGAAAGAAGTCTCTCATATTCAACAAGTCTGCCAACCCTCTACATTGCGAGTAAATCACTCGCATATGTGACTAAATCTTCACTCTGGGCGACTAAATGATGTCTAATATTAGCCAATGGCTAATAAATTCTCAGATTTTACTCGCCAGTGTGTGAGTTATAGGCTGAGTATAAGTTTAGCACAGATATATTTTCACTCACAGAACACTCTGACTGAGCACTTCAGAGTTTCACTCTCCGTCAAGCGATCTGTGATATTTTTCAGTTCATTTGAATGGATGCGCAGCGCACCTGTGTTTGTGTATTTCGCACGACTCGCCGTCGCTTTCTCTTACACGTGCAAAGAGCGAGAGCGAGCGAGAGCGAGCAAGAGTCTTACATAACATGCAGAATTGATGC
>NW_015540990.1:637408-638348 GCF_001515605.1 Sinocyclocheilus anshuiensis | reverse complement strand
CACGGTTTTTTGAGTTTTTTCCCCATGTATTTTGCCAATTTTTTTCACCATTGCATAAATTAAATAGCCAAAATGTGCTTTTTATTGTTTTGTCTTGCTTTTCAATGAAAAAATCAATAAAAAAAAATATTTAAAAATATTTAACACTGAACATTTTTTAACATTCTAGCAGACATTATACCAACAAAGCACAATTTAACTTAAAATTAATAAGTTAGTAAAATAATATTTTTTTGTAGTAAACAGTCTCTCGCTGTCGGTGCTTGTAATGATTTTTGCGTCTTTCTCGGACAGTTTAAATGCTTCCACACTGCTGACATGTGTGCATAAAGAGTGTGCGCCTATCACACCATGTCTACACCGGATGCGAGCGGCGCGGTGCGACAAAATACTATAGAACTCATTATAATCAGTGACGCAGTCTACACTGGATGCGGCGCGACACGACAAATCCCTGACAGAAAACTGCTGCCGCGTTCTATTTATGACGTATTGACACAAATTTCAAATGATTTTTAACAGTCGCTTTGTGTAGTCCAGTGTAGACAGACTTTTTAGCTGTTGCGGCGCGGCGCGACAGGACAACTGTAGCGTCCGGTGTAGACACGGTGTCACTCTACGCTGGTTGCTATTTGATAGCGTCACGTCATTGTTCGGTACAGTTTATTCTGTCTTTGTGTTGTTGTATTGTACTCGTATTGTAACATGATCTTTACTAGGGATGATATAGGGATGATTACTGATGAATAATTTCGGTTGCTGAACATTCGGTGCATCCCTAGTAAAGATCATGTTCCATGAAGATATTTTGTAATTTTCCTACCGTAAATATATCAAAACTTCATTTTTGATTAGTAATATGCATTGCTAAGGACTTCATTTGGACAACTTTAAAGGCGATTTTCTCAATATTTAGATTTTTTTGCACCCTCAGATTCCA
>NW_015540990.1:633963-637150 GCF_001515605.1 Sinocyclocheilus anshuiensis | reverse complement strand
TCTCCGTCAAGCGATCTGTGCTATTTTTCAGTTCATTTGAATGGATGCGCAGCGCACCTGTGCTTGTGTATTTGGCGTAACGTAAACTTAGCGCAAAGAGCGAGAGCGAGCGAGAGTCTTACATAACATGCAGAATTGATGCGCTACATGTAAACAATATTCTTTGTTGTATTTTCCTGTAAAAATAATAGTTCCTTTGGAATTCTTCAGCTTTTAAGTACTGCCGGGTTTTCCTGTAGTAGGCGGAACTAATGCGCAAACGACAATCTCATTGGCTGGTGCTCACCTATTATCTTCCCTGTTTTGATTTCAGCGAATCAGTTCGAGCAAACGCACACAACCTGATTAATATTCATGAATCCAGTAGCTCATTAATCCTTATCATATTATAATGCTTGACTGACAGATATTAAGAGTGTACATTCAGATATTTAAAAAGCTGTACCATTTTACAAACAAAACTAAATATCTGAATTATACGAATAATAATAATCTCGGCCAAATATTGTCCTATCCTAACAAACCATACATCCATGGAAAGCTTATTTATTCAGCTTTCAGATGACAAATCTCAATATAAATCTCAATTTCAAAAAAATTGACAGTTAAGACTGGTTTTGCGGTCCAGGGTCACATATTAAAAACAGTAATGCTGTAAAATATTAACACAAGCTAAAATAAATGTTTTTTATTGTGTATTTTTTTGGAAACTGAAATTATTTGCAGTATTCTTTAAAGAAAGTAAAAAAAAAACAGAATTTATTTTAAATGTAAATCTTTTGTAACATTGTGTTTGTCACTTTTGATCAGTATAATGCATCCTTGCTAAATAAAAGTATTAATTGTACCAAAAAACTGACCCCTTTTTAACTGTAGTATACTTACTTGCATTAAAATAAAAAAAGCCCCACACATTTTCACAACATTTACAGTGCTCACTTTGTCATGCTCCTGTTGAACGCTTTTCTTGCCCTCCTAGAGCGAGATTCTGGAAAGCCAAAATACGAGCACAGTCGTCCAGAACGTCAGGAGGCCGCGACCACCGATGGCTACACCGCCACGCCTCTCACACCTGGCAACTCCTCTGCTCATTTCCCTGTGCCCACCCTCAGTAGTACCATCACTGTCATCGCCCCCACCCACCATGGGAACAACACCACTGAGAGCTGGTCAGAATTCCCACAGGACCACATGCCCTTCGGCAGAGGCGTCCCGCCAAGGAAACGCTGTCGTGACTATGATGGTACAGAATTTTTAACTCTCTAATCAGTGAACAATGTATGTTACAGACTAATCTTTAAGTCAGTAACATCCTGATTTGGTTGTCTCGACAGAAAAAGGCTTCTGTATGCGAGGAGACATGTGCCCTTTCGATCACGGAAGTGACCCAGTGGTGGTGGAGGACGTTAATCTTCCCAGCATACTTCCTTTCCAGCCACCGCCTCTTCCTGGTGTAGACGGCCCACCTCCTCCGGGCCTGCCGCCCCCTCACTCACTCCTGACTCCACCAGTGAACCTCAGACCACCTGTGCCCCCACCGGGCACCATGCCACCCAGCCTACCACCTGTAGCAGGTATGAAAAGCATTTTTCCTAGGTCTTGACTTTTCGTTTTAATGTTTAATGTTATAAATGCTATTGAGTTCCTCTCTCTTTCAGGTCCTCCTCCTCCACTTCCTGCTCTGCAGCCCTCTGGTATGGATGCTCCACCAAACTCCATCACCAGCTCTGTGCCCACTATAGTGACGTCAGGTGTCCGGCCTCTGATCACCCAGCCTCCACCACCTCTCTTCACTTCAGGTGAGTGCTTATGAATGCGTCATTTCTAATAGAGTAATACAATGATGACTCAACTGGACTGTCATATCTTGAACCTGGACATATGTGACCCTGGACCACAAAACCAGTCTTAAGTGTCAATGTTTCAAAATTGAGATTTATACATCATCTGAAAGCTGAATAAATAAGTTTTCAATTGATGTATGGTTTGTTAGGATAGGGCAATATTTAGTCAATATACAACTAATTGAAAATCTGGAATCTGAGGGTGCAAAAAAGTCAAAATATTGAGAAAATCGCCTTTAAAGTTGTCCAAATGAAGTTCTTAGCAATGCATATTACTAATCAAAAATGAAGTTTTGATATATTTACGGTAGGACATTTACAAAATATCTTCATGGAACATGATCTTTACTTAATATCCTAATGATTTTTGGCATAAAAGAAAAATCTGTAATTTTGACCCATACAATGTATTTCTGTCTATTGCTACAAATATATCCCTGCGACTTAAGACTGGTTTTGTGCTCCAGGGTCACATATTCTAACTGACTCATGTGAGTTTGATTTGATTTATGTAAATTATGACTAGTTTTGGTGCAAGAAATTTTGATTAACACTATACAAGTGAATAGGGAAAATCAAAGCATTAAAAAAGTGGGGAATATGTCACGGAACAATGAACAATCAGCCAGCAAAGATCGTAAAATACATTCTGGTAAATAGGACTTATGTCATACTTTAGGGATTTATTTTGCATTAATGACCGGATTACTATCATCTCACTTATTACACAACTACACTAAGTTTCATAGATTTGGGGTTGGTAAGATTTTTTTTTTAATGGATTCTGAAAGAAGTCTCTTATGCTCACCAAGACTGCATTTGTTTGATCAAAATTAACAATAATAACTAGGAAATGTTATTACAATTTAAAATAAGTTTTCTATTTGAATATATTTAAAAATTGTATTTATGCCGGTGATGACAAAACAACATTTTCAGCATCTTCAGTGTCACATGATCCTTCAGAAATCATTCGGATATGCTGATTTGCTGCACATTTCTAATTATTATCAATAATGAAAACAGTTGTGCTATTTCATGTTTTGTTGAAGCCATGATCATTATTTTCAGGAATCTTTAAAGGGTTAGTTCACCCAAAAATATGACTTTCTTCTTTCAGACGAATCCAGTCGGAGTTATATTAAAAATTGTCTTTGATCTTTCAAGCTGTTTAATGCCACTCAGCGGGTGTTGCATGCATCAGTCCAAAAGAAGTTAAATAAAAAGCATCCATCCATAAAAAAAGTGTCTCACACGGCTCTGGGGGGTGAACAAAGGCCTCCTGTAGCGAATCGATGCGTTTTTGTAAGAAAATATCCATATTCAAAACGTAATAATCACTT
>NW_015540990.1:633468-633734 GCF_001515605.1 Sinocyclocheilus anshuiensis | reverse complement strand
AGCCAATGGCGATTCAATTGCCAAGGTGTCCGTAGAGGGTTGGCTGCATTTATTTGATCGATAATATATGTGACCCTGGAGCACAAAACAAGTCATTAGTACGGGTATATTTGTAGCAATAGCCAAAAATACATTGTATGGGTCAAAATTATCGATTTTATGAAAAATCATAAGGATATTAAGTAAAGATTAGGGATGCACTGAAATGAAAATTCTTGGCCGAAGCCGAAACCGAACAAAATGAAACACTGGGCCGAATACCGAAC
>NW_015540990.1:584328-633349 GCF_001515605.1 Sinocyclocheilus anshuiensis | reverse complement strand
CAACGGTCACTTATTAGAAGTACAAAACGAGGATTTGTAAAGAAGAATGTTGGAGGATTTCGATATTAGCCAAGAGGAGACTGGTTTTCCTTGGCTAAAGTAAGGATACTTTGCTTCCTTTGCTCCTGTTAACAAACGTTGGTTTTTACGAGACTCACCGGTGCATGCGCAACGCCGACCTTATTTTTAATATAACTCCGACTGGATTTGTCTGAAAGAAGAAAGTCATATACACCTAGGATGACTTGAGGGTGAGTAATTTATGGACTAATTTTCATTTTTGGGTGAACTAACCCTTTAAAGAATACGAAGTGCAAAAGAACAGCGTTTATTTGAAATCGAAATATTTTGTAACATCTTACATCTCTTTATAGTCCCTTTTGATCAATTTAATGCGTCCTAAGTGAATAAAAGTATACATTTCTTTCTTTAAAACAGAATCATTCTGACCCCAAATTGGTGGAATGGTAGTATACATACCAAATAAAAATGCTACTATTTATTATTTTATAATTATGGAATTACAAGTCATTGTTTTTCTAATATATAGATTCGTTTGAGCCAGAGGTGTATAATCCTGAAGCCCCCAGCATGACCTCGCGGCCCATGTACAGACACAGAGTCAACGCTCAGCGGCCCAATCTGATTGGTCTGACCATGGGAGAAGTGGATCTGCCCTCTAGAGGTAACTGTGAGCTCTGGCCTCCCTGCTAAACCAGCTCTTCAGGAATTTGCTTATTTTTCTTCCTGTGGAATTGAAATATACATTTTTTTTGTCCTTTACTTCCCTTTTTTTGTGTGTGTAATTCTTTTAGAGAAAATGTTAAACAGCAACAGCGCTCGGATAGTTTTAGAATCAGACTCCAGGAAGAGAGGAGCAGGAATGCATGATGGAGCGATTCCTGCAAAGAAACCCTGGTTTGACAAGTAAGACAGAGTCATTCAAATATTTTATAATTTTAATATTCTGAATTTTAAAAATATATATTTTTAATTTAATTATAATTTTCTGGTGAAATGGGTACATAAACGTGTGCATATAGTTGAATATGAATGCAGTCTTTCTAAAGAGGTTTATTAAAATGCTTGAGTGCACACAAACAAAGTATTCATTATTTGGTGCTGCATGCATTTGTTTGTTTCATTACTTACATTTGACCTCAATGTGCATTTTTCTTTTCGCTCTACAGACCAAACTTCAACAAACCAAACCACCACAGCTTTCACAGCAGAGTGCCCTACTCTTCAGCAAACGCCAAACTGGCCATCCGTCAGATTCCTCCTGAACTCAACAACATCAGCAAACTAAACGAGCACTTCAGCAAGTTTGGCACCATCGTCAATCTACAGGTACTGCGATGGTTAAAAGTCAACATTTGTGATATGTGATATGTTGTTCATGATCGTTTTGATCTTATAAGCACATTTCCTCTGTTTTAGGTGGCATATAATAATGACCCAGAGGGGGCGCTTATCCAGTTTGCCTCCCCTGAAGAAGCCAAACGGGCCATGCAGAGCACAGAGGCAGTGCTCAACAACCGCTTCATCAGAGTACACTGGCACAGAGAGGACGCGGTGGAGCACACACACACCACTCCACATCCGGTATCAAGTTCTCCAGGAAATTGAACTATTAGTGGTCAAGCAATATTTTCTTAGTGACCGATGCCACTAAAATGTATATTTAAATTTAATTATGATTAAATACATATTTTATTGTATTTATTAAATGTATATTTTATTTAAAGATAAGATTTTTTTGTAATAAAATATTTTTGTCTTTAAGGAGTAAATAACACATCACTATTTTTATCGATTTATCACAATTTAATATTAAGAGAGTAAATGACACGCATCACAATTTTTATATTTATCACTATTATATTAATCAATTTAATGATAAACTTATCAAAATGTTTATATTAACACTTTAATTTCAAGAGAGTAACTTACATTCATCACAATGTTTATCATCATTTAGTTTATAGTAGCTAACAGATTTATCATTGTTTTATTTCACATGCACAATGCAGTCACAGCAATACAATTCATATTTATTTTATATAACATTAAAATAATTAATTTGAAAATTAGTTTGAACTTAAATGTGTTAAAAATTGATTTATAAATTGTTCTGTGCTCCTATTATAAGGTTTTAGAAATAAAAAATGTAATCACTCGTGAACCGAAAGCAAATTAAACACTACAATGAACAGTTCACTCGTTAATCAACCTTGGCTACATATTGATGATCCACTAATTACTACCCAGGCTGTATTAATACCTCTTTCCACAACACAAAAAAATTCTTACATAGTTTGCAGTACACATTCCTTTTTAGGACAAATTCTTACAATATTGAGTCATTTTATTGTGCATGATCTGACTGCTGAGTGCATTAGGCAAACATCATGATCAGTTTCATATATCAGATGGTTCCAGCTGTAAAATCTGATTGTTGGAGCCATGCTTGTTTTTTGTAGAGCATACAGACAGCCCAGGAGCCTGTGGTGACCACACCGAAACAGTCAGTGAAAGACCGGCTCGGACCCCTGCCCACAGCCCACCCTGAACCCTCACACGACTCCGGCGGCGCTCCACAGGTGAATGTGTGGCTCAAACTCTTCCTGATCATGCGTGTTTGTATTTGTTCTTTGTCTCAGATCTCAGCATGTCTCTGTATTTCTGTTCTCTACAGAATACAACCAAGGCTTCAGTGAAGGAGCGTTTGGGCCTCTCTAAACCAGCTGGCTTTGGAGGAAAGGTATGTTTTCATGGTTTTGCATAGTGAGGCTTTATACTTTTATCAGAAAGTCTAGTCTATGTTGCAGCTTATAAACCTCCCACTTTCACTTTAAGGGCCTAATTACTTGTTTGTGTAGAGCAGTGTTTCCCAACTGGGGTGCCGTCTGTCGAGAGCAGTTTGTTCTTATTTTATTACTGACTGCTTACTTGTCATTTTTTATTCAATTCAAAGTCTGAAATCAAGCTATCTCGTGCTACTGCACCAAAATTACCCCACTGTAAAATAAAAAATAAAAAAATTTGTGAGATAGCTAGTTATAATGGTAATTAAATTGTTTACATATGTATAAAAGCCTACATTAAAATGGCATTATATCCTACATTATAAATTGGTCTCTTCATTAGAAATTAGCCTACTGATTGCCACCATTGATGGACAAAATTTTTTTATAATATTAAAAATATCTGTATGACATTATATTCTGCAGTTCTTCCCTGTTGTACCGAATATCTATACTTTTCGAATTATCATATTGAAGTTAGAAATTCAAATATTGTGTATATTATTTTGTAGGGTGCCACAAGTTTGTTAAAATTTCCAAAGGGTGCTGCGACTGAAAAAAGGTTGGGAAACACTGGTGTAGAGTATGCATTCAACAGTGCCATCTTGTTGTGGCCCACTGGCTTCTTTTGAGACACTTTTACATGTGTATATATAATGTAAAATCTCTTGGTAAAATCTTTCCTTTTTTCTTTAGGTCTTTTCCACATCTACTGGCCTGACTAAGACTGTTTATAACCCAGCTGCACTGAAAGCTGGCCAGAAGGGAGCGCCATTCGGGAGCGCCACTGTCAGCGCAGAAGATGCCCTGAAAAGGAAACAGGTTTGTATCATTGTGCTGGAAAAAGCAACCTGCAAGTCACACGTTTTATGCTTGTGTTAGCAGTGTTGAACTACTGTAAATGTGGTCCTGTCATTCTCCACCAGGAGGCGCTGAAGCTTCAGCACGACATTCGGAAAAAGAAACAGGAGATTTTGGAGAAGCACATTCAGACTCAGAAGGTGCGGCATTAATTGTTGTACTTTTGTCTTGTTCATATATTATGATAATTAGAAAGATGCTTGTTGTTTCCTAGGTGACACTATCTGTTAACTAGGTGTATTTTAAGTTAAAGTTAAAAAGTACACTACCATTTAAACGTTTGGGAAATGCTTTTATTCAGTAAAGACATTTATAATGTTACAAAATATTTCTTTTGGGAATAAATGCTATTCTTTTGGACTCTATTTATCAAAGAATACTGAATTTACAACTGTTTCCACAAAAATATGAAGCAGCACAACTGTTTTCCACATTGATAATATAAAAAAAGTTTAAGCACCAAATAAACAAAAAATATATTCAAATAGAAAATAGATTCATCTCAAGTACTAGTAAAATTTTTTATATTTTTATGTTTTTATATGTAGCTGCGACATATTACTAGGCTGGCACTGACTTCATTACCTCAAAAGTGTGATAAAATGTTTAAAAATGTGCATGAACTTAGTCTAGAAAAATAGCTTTTTGCTGTTGTCACAGCTTGCTAACTAGTGATGGAAACAAGTATTTGGAAGTCAGTCTT
This sequence comes from Sinocyclocheilus anshuiensis, assembly GCF_001515605.1. NCBI lineage: Eukaryota > Metazoa > Chordata > Actinopteri > Cypriniformes > Cyprinidae > Sinocyclocheilus > Sinocyclocheilus anshuiensis. The sequence continues at coordinate 628,978 of NW_015540990.1, read as the reverse complement.
GTGAGAGCACATTAATTGATCTGTGCTATTTGACAAGCTCATAAATCAAAGTGTCGCTTTACTTCTAATATCAGCAGGCTTCTGTGAGGGTTTGATTTAGGGATAGAGAAATTAATGACTTTGTACATAAACGACTGCATTTTGAGGTGACTGAGACTGGTGTGTGTCTTCAGCTGCTGATATCTAAGCTGGAGAAGAACAGGTCCATGAAGGCGGAGGATAAAGCTCTGATCATGCAGACCCTCACCACCTTCACCAACAGCATCACCAAACTACAGGAGGAGATGAAAGGACTGTCCAGTGCTAATGCCCTCAAGACCACACTCAAGAGCAAGGCTCAGGTACACACACAGTCCCAAAGCACCATAATCAACAAATGAGTTTTTCTGCATGTGTAGCCTATATGATGGTTCTCCGTTTTCAGGCTCAAAAGGAGCTCCTGGACACTGAGTTGGACCTTTATAAGAAAATCCAGGCAGGAGAAGACACTGCTGAACTCAAGATCAAATACACTCAGCTGCAATTGGAGGTATATTTTACAAAGAGACAAAAAGCTCTATTCTTGCGCACATTTACTTTTTCTTATAGCTAGAATATGGCACATTTATATTTCTTTCCAAATTTAGTCGTTAGTCTGTATATAGCTCTATTTTTACATTTGCTCTCAAAAAATGTGAAAAAAATGGATAGACTGGATAGAAAAGCTATTTTATTACAAAGTGCATGCTGTACAATTGTTTACTACAAAACATTATAGTTATCTGACTGAAACTAAAATTAAAACCAAACCAAACCAAAAAAAAAAACCCAAAACCAATACATAAAATAAAATACTTATTTCGGCTAGTTGCCAAGGCAATATTTCTCATTTTAATTTAGTTTAATTTAATGTACAAAAATAACTGAAATAAATGTATAATACATTTTATATAAATATAAAACAAAAAAATATATAATAAATATAAATTACAAAAGCACACAACAAAATTACTAACATTTTAGCAAAAGTTAAATGTAACAAAAATGTAACAAAACGCATTCAAAATATTAATAAAAACTGTACTAGTATCTCTATGATGCTGAAATAACACTGCTAAAAAATCAAGTTAAAAAAACGGAAATCTAGACATAGTGACCACTTAACTAAATGAACACCAAAAGAAACGTTTAAAATCATATTTACCTATAAGCACATTGAACCAGTATAAAAATATGAAATAGAAAAAAAAAAGACAATTAAACAAAATGTTGTGGCTAAGCGAGTTCTTTTGAGAAATAAAAACATCACACATTACATTAGCCACATTTAAATACGATTGTCAATCCAGAAATTATGCAGTGCTAGTAGCATGAGAAATTAAACTTTTATTCAAGTAGTGAATAGGTTATAAACCGAAAACTCATTCTCAGTCCTTCCACTGAGTGGCACTGTAGTGCTACTTAAACTCTGTAAGCTTATACGAGATGTTTTCATTCAGGCTGCCAAAAGGGGGCTGCTGACCCCAGGACGTGGGAGGGGGGCCCACGGCAGGGGTCGGGGGGGCCTGAGGAGCCGAGGACGCGGGAGAGGAGTCCCAACTCACGCTGTGGTGGATCATCGACCCCGAGCTTTAGAGATCGGCGGTTTCACTGAGGCAGATCGAGTCGACCTGCTGCCACACTTCGCAGTGAGTGACTTTAAAGGGCATGTTGCATCACACTGTTATGAGGTATGTCTTTGAGTCATAACTGGTTCTCCCACTAACCTCCAGCAATACGGGGAGATTGAAGATTGCCAGATGGAGGATTCTAGTCTTAGTGCCATCATTACATACAAAACCCGTGCAGAGGCAGAACAGGTACTGACATAACCCATAAACATCAGTAAACACATACATGTACGCCTTCATGCAGAGTCTGAACTTCAACTCTGTTCCTCAGGCGGCCATCCACGGTGTTCGGTTAAATAATCAGGAGCTGCGCTTGGCCTGGCACAAGCCCACGGCTTCCCTCAACACAACAGACCCGGATGAAGTTGAACCTGAGGATGAGGAGGTACGCCCTTCATCACATTTCACTTTAAGAGTGTTTGGTTTACTCATTTGTACTACTTTTCTTAGGTATTCAAGTCATTTTAACGTTTGTATCCATTACAATATATTTATTTTTGCTGGAGAATAAAAGAAAGTCTTTTTTTTTTTCAGCAAGGGTGCATTAAATTGATCAAAAATAACAGTAAAGACATTTGTTACAAAGCATAAATGCTGTTCTTTTGAAATTTCTATTCATCAAAGCTTCATAAATTAAGCAGCACAACTATTTTCAGTAATAATGATAATAAGAAATATTTCTTGAGCAGCAAATCAGCATATTAGAATGATTTCTGAAGGGTCATGTGACTGAAGACTGGAGTAATGATGCTGAAAATTCAGCTTTGATCACAGGAATAAATAGCATTTAAAAAATATTAAAATAGAAAAAGTACTTTTAAATTGTAATAATATTTCATAAAATTGCTGTTTTTACTGTATTTTTGTAAAATGCAGCTTTGGTGCGCATAAGTGACAAAAACAATATAAAAATATACCGACCCTAAAACACTAAACAGTCCTGCGATAATACATATTTTGATTGTCCATTGAGTGAAATACTTGACAAATTGGAAGGATCTTCATATTATTTTCTTTTTATTTGGAACCTAATGGACACAACCCAAAAATGTGATAATTTATAACAAATTAAGTCATCAGTGTCTGTACACAACTTAATGTACCACTTAAGTTAAAAACAAAAACTTAATTTCAGTTTGCATTATTGCATTTCTTTCTCTTAAGTTCTATTTAAATGAGCCACAAACTAATGCAAACCTGTGACCGCAAAACGTTACATTTAATTTTTCTGTTGTGATGTTGCTGAGCAAGTGTAAACAACTTTGCATTATGCTTTATAACATACCTTAATAAATGTTGGATTAGTCTCACTTTATATTACTGTTTCTTCCTTGTTCTTGTGTAGAAGTAACATAAACCAGTCCTGCTCACATATAGCTGAGCGAATGTACCATGGGATAAGCACGAAACATTTGTACTGTCATTGTGCATTCATTTGATTCTGAGTGTCCGATTTCTGATTGGCTGCAGTTTCCAGAGGATTCGTTCGTGGACGATTCCCTGCTGCAGGACGATGATGAAGAGGAAGACGATAACGAGTCGCGCTCATGGCGTAGATGAAGATGAAGTCGTGTGTCCAGTCCTGCTGCACTGCACCACTCGAGCACATCAGATCTTGAGTTCTGTGTTTTTGAAATGGTTGTTTTTAATAATATTGATTTACATTTCATTGGCTTTTTTTATTTTACTTATCAAACCTGAGCAGCAAATAGAAAACGTTACTCAAAAGGCTGTGAATTTCAATTACTGAGATGTAAGATAACATGAATGATTTGATTTCTCGCCGTCATCGTTTTGTTTCGTATCGTTTCAAAACATTGACTAACTTTTGGCGGCTGCATTGTTTTTCTTTTTTCTTTTTTCTTTTCTTTTTTTCTTTTTTTTTTATGGTCCGTATGTTGACCCAAATTTCTTTTCAACATTTCTGAAAATGTTACAGATTGAGACAAATATGGGAAATGTTTCGATCTCAAAGACAACGGTAGAGCATTTTTGGAGCGTTGTTATAAAACATGTTGTATGCTTTCCTTAGTATAATCAGCCTGATGAGGATGTAGCTTTTTGTGTACATATTTTATGTATCAATTTTAATGGTTTTTGCTTCTGGATTCATCTCCTGGCTTTAATTTTGAAATGTAAAAAAATAAAGAAGTGAAATGGTCTAGAAAAAATATCAGCTGCAAAAAAAAAGAAAAACCAAAAGAAAAAAAATATTGAGAGCTCTGCTGCAAAAGCAGCATTGAAAACAAAAAAATCTGAACAGCTGAATAAAGACCATTTCAACCCCCACCCCCCAATCCTCACAAAAAGAGCAAATTTCTTAAATTCATCATGCACCCACAGTACCAGCAAGTAAGTATGGAGCACAAACAGCATAAAATGAGGTAAGCAAAGTTTTTATATGTTGTTTTACATCTGTTTTTTCTTTTCAGGTGACTAACTAACCGTTGTGCATTTCTGTCCATTAGGTCATGTGTTTATGGATGAAGGTTGAACTACATCGGATCACCAAACATGTCCCGTTACAAATCGGTATGGTCTTCATTCACATTCTTCATGGCCTTTTCTAATTATTTGGACATTTTCATTGTCAACTTGTGATAAAACCGCCCAGCTCTTTTCCCGCAGGACACTAAAACCTGTTTTTACAATATTTGTTGACCCTTGACGCCATCGCACCATCCTGACGACTTGCATCCGGCCTCCATACAACCTCTGAGCATCACATTTGCATAGTGGAGAACGAATTACCCAATCAGAGCTGTAGCAGTCGGTGATGTGGCTCTCCCACCTTGGTGCCTGTCGTGGAAGCTCAGCTAATTGTGAAGAATTCGATTTGCTCTTGGAGTGTGCCATGAAGCTCAGCTTTACCCCCACCAACTAAACCTCGCCCGGCCCAGCAAGGGGGCCCTTAAGTGGACGCTCGCCCCCTCCTACACGGCCTCATGCTGCACTCCTCTCCCAATACCCCCTCCGTCACTCGCTGGGACCTGATCTCTCACCATCGTACAGGCCTAAAGTGAGTGTGTGTGTGTGTCCCATTCCTCCCCTAGTTAAAATTTGACCTTTGACCTCTCTCTCGGTGTAATATAACATTTTAATAAGCTTTGTTGGGTCAGTTCGTGTGTCGTTACTATAGAGATTGTCGCGGTGTGTGAGGGATGTAAATCGCGGTTCTTAAATAGGCCTATTTAATCTGAGGGACCCCTGCAGCCTGACTACTCCTTAATGAAGTGATGTATTTGTTAAACTCCGACTCATCGTGAGCTGTGAGTCCATGAGGCCAATGCATTTCCGGCGGAATAAACTGCATAATGCATTTACCGCAGAAAACATGGACTAACTAGTTTAGAGCGTGTCGGAGTGCTTCAGCTAACGCGTTTACATTGGCCCAGTCATTTGTAAAGACTCTTTAATCTGTAATTTGTGTCAGTAAGATAAATGGGTTTATTTCTTAACCGGTGAAGTGAATGATGTTTGACTCTGAATCGAAAATAAGGTGTGAAGTTAGCATCAAGAGTTATATTTTTAGTCATTTTATTCTGATTTGGGTCATTAATGTATGCAAAATCATAATTCGTCCTGCTTATATACATTTAAATGTAATCCACATCCAGTTCTGATCAAATGGGGATTTATTTATTTGTTTGTTTCATTAAAACAATGACGGTGCCCAGTGTTTTTCGTAGCCTCCTGCTAGTGCTGAGAAAAAGTCTTTAATATTTTATGTGATCACAGGCCTCTATAAGCAAATTTCAGTCCCCGGCAAGTTCAGCCAAAACATGATTAATTTAGTGTTTATCCCCGACATCCTCTAAAAAAAAAAAAAAAAAAACCCTCGGCCAGACGTGCAGAGCTCAGTTTGAGATGAAATCTCTAACTCTACATCATAATACAGGCCTGGGGAGGAATCTTTGCTTGGGCCACATTTTCTTATTTGGATATCTGAGAAAGAGGAAGACTGAGCTTCTTTGAACTGGGTTTTATACCGCTGTGAAGCGGTCAATATAGACTGAGCAAATCTTACTGCTTACAAAAAAGCAGAAGAATTTTGATAATTATTTTTATTTGTTTATTCTACATTTGCTTTTATTTTTTTATTTTGGTAAAATTATCCAGTAAAGTAAGATCAATGGTGGTCTTATCTGCCATATGCAGACGTGACCTCATCGTTACCTTATCGCTTTTAAAACATAAGATTACTGAAATTATAACCAAGAATTCATAGTGTTCCTATACCTTTAAAGAGTTTGTTCACCCAACATCATAAGTGACTCACCCTCATGGCTTTCCAAACCAATCAGACTTTCGTTGATCTGCCAAAAACAAATGAAGATATTTTGAATGAAACCTGAGAGATTTCCATTCCACCCAAATTTTGACACTTCAACAAGTTCATAAAGAGGTTATAAAAGAAATCCACATGAATTTGGAGCAACATGAGGGTGTGTAATTAATGAGAGAATGTTCATCTTTGGGTGACCTGTCCCTTTAAATGGCTATGAAACAGTGGGAATGTTGTTCTGTATGTTAAAGCAGTGGTCACATTGTGGACTTCGAGAATGCAAAATGTAGATTGTCACACTCTACTGTAGGGTTTCTGTTTATAATACATAGCCCTGCATCTTGGAAAAAAATTAAGCTGATTTGCAAAAAAGGCCTAATGTTACCTAACTTGATGCTGAGAAAAAGCAGTCAAATGTCAAAAGTTTTGATGACAAAACAAAGCATTCAAAATTTGTATAGGAGTGGAAAAAGTGGAAATCAGGATTTGGCATAAAGTCTTCAAAGTCATTCATACATGTGAAAATGAGCTGAGAATTAAAAAAAAAATAGTTGTAATCTGGCTCAGAGAAAGATATGAATCTTATGCCAGTTTTTCTGATGATTATGGGATAATACAAGACTTTTCACCTCACAAATGATTGTCAAAAGCAAAAATGCTACAAAATATTTTGTGAAAAAGTGTAACATACTCGAGCAAAACTTGCACCATTTCTGCAATCAGCAACCCAAAATCAATAAGAAACAAGTACTGGATTTCATTCAGCAAATATGATGCAGGGTGGTGTAATAAATCACAAATGATTTGCTTTCAAAATCAATGATTGCATTCAAAAGCTGAAACAATCTGAAGCTGCAGCACTGTGAATTTGCAGCTTTTATGTTTGTGCTCGTTGAAACTGACCAAAAGATAGATCTTTGATGTGTAGATCCTTATTGGTTTTACATGTTCTTGTCATACAAATTTGCAGGTCCCCAAAACTTTTGTATGCCGCAGAAACATGTGATATGAGCATGAGCTTGTGTTTCCAGTCTCCCACAATTGCATGCATATAATTGGAAGTCAGTTTTTGAGTTCAAGAGAACCGTCCGCAGCTGAAGTACTCGATGAATTAAGTGGATGAATTAATTGCAATTTTACAGAAGAAAAGAACGAGGGATTTCAGTACGGCGCTTTTAATGTTTAATTAGTTGTTTTCATGTTGTTGTTTTTCGATGTAGTTGTTTTCATCTCTCTGGGTGAGTTGTCAAGAGTCGCTCCATCTGTCTCACTCTGCGGCATCGGTAAAGGTGCTGACAGAAGCTTTGGCTGTTTGAACTTTTCAGTGGCCTTGTCATGCAGACAACTGCCCTCAGCTGAACCACAAATCCCAGATTCCCCAGCAACACCGCAAAATTAGCTCCATAAATCAGAGGGGCTTCTGGGAATAGTCCCTGTGTTGCCAGGGGCAATGGATCATCCCAGATGCTGGTGTCAGGGGTGCGCGAATCTCAGTGCCACAGGACGCGAGACCGCGGGCAGATCCAGCCATCACTCGTGTTAAAAATACTCCGGTGAAGTCAGTGAGAAACACACGAGCAGGAGCTGCCAGAAGTGTCTGTCGGTGTGAATGTTCACACGTACGTACACACAAAGCCCTCTTTCGTATTTTATTTGTATTGGCTGGTGTGTGACGTAATTTTTTCCTTATGACTTATTAAAGATGTTTAGGAGATTTTGACCTGTTATAGACAATATTATGACTTTGCAGTTCAAAATTCAAAATTGTTGTTTTCTAGTTCTGTGACTGATCACTGGATGGCAGTGTGCTGCAAATATATTCAGCACGTCATTATTTTGCCGTGACTTAGAGCAAGCGTGTAATACTTGTATGATGACGTTTCAGCCAGGATGTTTTGTCAGTTACTTTCTTGCTCATTGCATAATTCTCTGTGATACAATTCATTATTATTGCACTATTTTACAGTTTAATATAAAATAACACTAAATGTTTTTAATTAATTTTGGAGATGATTTGGCTTTTTTCTTTTACTTTTATCCAACCCCTGGATGTTTTGATATAATGAAGTTGTTTTTCCATTACCACACATTAGTATAATTTCTTTACCACATAAAGAAACTTTTGTGTAATGGAAAGGTTACATGGATGTTCCGTGTCAATAAAGAAGCTTTATTTTTAACTATATTACCTCTATATATGTGTGCTTTACTTTTAAGCATATGTGTTGTGCAGTTAATGTAAACCCAATGATGTATTGACATTCTGATTTGCACAGATGTGATGTGACGGGCTGTAACGAAGGTTAAAGATGTCAATTTAATTATGGGTCAAAGGTCACATTACTTTGCAAACACATCCTGGAGCCAAGATGGTAGATTAGAAAGATCTCAAGTCATTTAGATAACTTACGTTAACATACTTAAAATAAATGTTCTTTATTGGCATCAATAGTTCAATGAAGAACCTTTAACATCCGCGCAATCTTTCCATTGCACAAAAAGGTTCTTTGGATTATTTAGAATGTTCTTCATAAAGGCCATTTTAGCAACTGCTCACTGAAAGATTCTTTTTGGAACCCAAAATGATGGTTCTATGGCATCACTGTGGAGGGAGAAAAAGCCTTTTGGAAACTATTTTTAAGAGTGTAAATGACAGAAAAATTTAACATGATTGAACCAATCGTTTTTAAGGAAACCTAAAAAAAAATGTATCCTGGTTATTTCAGCAAGTTTTCAATCACTTGCTTTGATTACTAAGCCTGTTTTTGTCTGGATGCTATCTGCAGAAATAATTGCCCTGTGTTAAAGATCTCTGTGTGTTATAACACACGGTCAGTACGACGCAGTTCAGAGGATCAATCCTGCTGCACTTGGCTGCTTTAAACTCCGAGTGGAAATAAAGAGACTGCATCAGGACCCCAGGGGCTATTCAACATCCCCCTCCACCCCAAACACCGCTATCTGTAAATTAGCTGACTTTGTGACCCTGCCTGTAATTGCATTAGTTTATCAATGTAGCACACAATTTATTATCCCGAGCAATAACCGCGCACACGCACAGGGCCGGTGTGTGGAGTCTCACACCGTACACAGTAATTAGAGACAAAGGATTTCAGAAGACGTCCTCTTAATGTCTGCTTGAGCTTATGGCTCTGAGCATTTCTAAACACCGTACAGACCCGTGAGCACATGGTAGACACACCAGACCTCTATTTCCATCTTTCTGTCATGAGCTATAGGTGCCTACAATACAAAAAGTTTAAGGCAAGTGTCAGTATTTCTGGTGCTCTTATAGGATTAATGATTTGAACAAACCTCTAACCCTAAATGTTAAACTTTGCTGTGTAACTTTTGTATTATGAACATGAATAATACCTCAAATCATGTAGCTTGTTGTGGAGAGGTGTGCTGTTACTGTTTTAGGGATCAGAATTTATAATATAGTCTTTGGTGGACTGTCTTGACTTGAGACGAGCACAACCACCTGCTAATCCTCCCGAACCCCCACGATTGTTGTGTTTCTGGTAAAACTGAATCTGATGGACACTTTTCACATTTCCGGGGTTCTCACAAGCGTAATTTGTCATAGTTGAGTAAACTTCTAGAGTGATGAACAAAATCTACAACACAGATAATTTTTGCATTCGCATTTGATCCAATAGCAAAAGAAAAAAATGCCCAATATCATTTCTGTGACACTTCAACAGAGGGGGAAAAAAATCAAGTTGATTGAGGTGATTTGCCATTACTTCCTCAGCCGTTGTATTAGAAACATCCTCACAGCAGCATTAACTAGTTTTGTGTAATTTATTGCCAGTGTAATATCACACAAAGTATAGTGTGTTATAAATAGACATTACATTTTTTAAAGGAAATTTTCCTAGATTTGAGAGAATGATTATGGGATCGCATCATCACTGTCTGTGAAAAGGGTCCTTTGGATGTAATCCAATTCACCAAAAATCCTATTTAAAAAAAAAAATCTAGTAAAAACTAAACTTTTAACATTTATACTTCTCACACATTACAAAAAAGTAAATTTGAGAACATTTATAAAAATGTATTTAACAAATGAGTTTTTAAGCATTGGTTTTTTCACAAATTGTGACTCAGTCACAGTAGTATTTGAAAATACTGTGTGTGTGTGTGTGTGTGTGTGTGTTCTGGAAGCTCAAACTATAGTGCATGTCGCTAGCAATGTTGAGATCATGGGTTCGATTCCCAGCAAGATTCACATGCATGAACTAATAAAATGCCTTCAACATTTGTACATTTTATTCAAATATAACAAAGAGATTTGTGGGCCAAATTGACCCAGTATCATCACAGTCATAATATAAATTTTGTACACACACATCAAAACACTTCAAAAATGTGTCAGAAATGTTTTTTGTTTTTTTTTGTGTAAAAATTTACCCAGAACATAATATAAGCGCTAATATGAATGAGTACAACACATTTTCTTCAATGTTAAAATCTGGCTATTGATGTTTTTTGTGTGTCTAGTTATTAATTACATACTTTAGTAATTTACCATGGTCAGCATAGTTTTTACCCAAATTGCATAGCTATTGCATTTCTTTTTACTTCACTTTAAAAAAAATTGACATTCTAAAAACTTCCTGAACTTTTTGATGGGATCACATTAATTTCTCAAACAATTACATTATTAAGTATGACATTGTGACAGACAACAGGCATTGTGGGTAGTAGGGGTGTAAAAAGTGTCAATGCTTTAAGACAATATAAATCTGGCAGTTTATTGCATAATTTATTAATACTGTATAAAAAAAAATACTCCAACTGTAGAAGTCCAGTCTGTCCCTTTCCATTACATGTGTCTTCAGCATTTATTTGAAAATGAACTATTTTTACCAAACAAACTGAATCGATTTAATGTTATAAAATGTCGGATTTAATTAAGAATCAATTCATTATGAGAGCAAATATTTACCACTCCTAATGGGTTACCATAGTAAATTCTTGCAAAAGTATTAAAAGACAAATTTTTTAAATGGATTTTCTGTTTGATGTGCAACATGATACAAAAAAAAGAAGCGCAGTTCAGTATATTTGTCATTTCTTATCCTGGATATATAATCATCGCAGGCACTTCATCATGTCTCTTAGATCATGTATGGAATGACCTTTATCTTGTAGATTCTCATGATTTCTTTGACTGCTCATGGGTGCATATTTACTCGCGGCGAGTGGTCTGTTGAGATCCAATCTTGGCGTCTCCTGTCGCTGTTATATGCACCTTCAAGCTGTTTAATTAAAGCATGTATTATTAATCCGACTATATTTGAGTCGTTTTTCCTGTCCCTGTGCAGATATGACTGCTACATTAAGGGTAAATTGTTTTGCAGTAATGTTTCTCTCATAATCAGAGGCTTTAGTGCAGCAGGATACACGGGAGCGAGAGGAGAGCCATGACAGAGGAGGCCGTTACTGTAGCTTAGCGTTTGATGTGCGAATCACATATTTGGGGCCTGTAATTAGGTCTGTTTTACAAGTCAAATGCAGCGCCAATGACAGTCGCAAAATATGAGCTTAATAAAAAGTGCCAGCTGAGACGATGCTTCCCCCGTCCCTCTGCCTCCGTCCTCGTCTTTTTCTCTGTCTCTCTGCCTCAGAAATATCAGCTCCAGTGTAAAGTCAGCTCAGGGCCAGTAATGATTCTTTCTGACTTCACATATACCGCAATTGTTCATTCTAATATACGGCCAACCACATCTCCCAGATATTAAGATTATCAGAGCACAACACTCATATATCTGGAGGTGCCGGAAGCCATATTGGTAGCAGACATTGTCACTTGATTACTACACATTCATTCTAACCCAATGGAAATTGGTTTGATACAGTTAGACTGATTAGTTAGTTGATACAGTTCGAGTCGTTCAGGAAGTTAAAGGAGACCTGGTGAACTTTTGAAAATCTATGACGTACCATAAAAATATCTGTTATCGACCTGTTCTTGTAGCACCTTTTGAACTCTACAGTGTTATTTTTTAAAATGTAGGTATTTTCATAAAAGGCTTTCAGAAAAGTGCTTTGTACAAACTCATACACAAACATTAATATTAATTATAAAACGGATAGTTCCGGTCCTTGATTCTGATTGGCTGAGCCACGTTCGAAGCTGTTGTAAATTACTCTACAAACACACACCTTTGTTTACGTTTGTGTGTTGCTCGACAACCACTTTGTTGCAACCACAACTGATTCTGAGGAACTACATTGTTTGGTGGAAGAATACCGTTTTTATTAATATCATTACACTTTATTTGCTCTGTTTTATTTTGTGAAACCATACTACGTATATAACCGTTTTATAAAGGCAATAAGCCCTGTGAAGCCGTGGTTTACAGTGAATTTATAACAGCTAAGGGGGTTTTAGGCACTCTGCTTCACGTCGTATCTAACAACGCCCCTTAGCTGTTATAAATTCACTGTAAACCATGGCTTCTTCGGGCTTATTGCTTTATTTATCCACACAACGGCAAGACAAAAAGCTGGTTGGACATAAACAGCTAAAGTTAGCCATTGCTCATTTAGCCTTACAATTAATATTATTTAATAATATATATTGCGTCTTTTGAAATATTGATAGTGTCATGTTGATTTGTACTAAGATTCTAGAAAAACATCTCTAAATTATCCTTTGTTATTATTTCTTAAAAAAGATTAGTGAAGAAATTTGGTTTTAAAATATTAAACGTTTGTGTTAAAATCCATGAACAGGAACCCGTTGAACCACAAGAAAGACTGATATGTTATCATTTAAATCCTAATATATGATATTAGAAAAAATTATTGGACAGATATGTTGGAAAACATTTTCCTTATTGGTTAAACCACTCCAGGTTTTTAGAGACATTAAGTCAAAACTAGGTTTTCAAAACATTTTTCCTTTTCATTATTTCAAACATCCACATTCATCACAGACTCAGGAGGATTGTTTACTGTCTTCAACCTTTCAGTATTTTCAAACCTGTTGAAAAATCAAAGAATATTGTCAAAGAGATTCAGCTTGTCGTACACTACCGTTGAAAAGTTTGGTAAAAACTGATATTGTGAAATATTATTACATGTTTTCTATTTAAATATATTTAAAAAAAGTAATTTATTCCTGTGATGCAAAGCTGAATATTCAGCATCATGACTTCAGTCTTCAGTGTCACATGATCCTTCAGAAATCATTCTAATATACTGATTTGCTGCATTTCTGATTGTTATGTTGAAAACAGTCGTACAGACTAATCAGAAAGTCCCTTTACTTTCTTCAGTAATGCGGTGTTCATTGAACTTTAGCGACTCTGTCTGTACCCTTAACTCTGCTCCTGTAGATGTGTCTGTTTGACTCTCCTCTCATCTATCGATATACTCTGTCATTTATCAGGACGCGGCAGCCTCGACCGCCATATTGATTCTGTAGATGCAATTTACTGGGAAATGGCAGTGAAGCAGGGATTTATTGTGCAGCCACTTCATTGTCAGATGATGGGTGTAAAATGTGATCGTAACGAGGGGAATGAGGTGGGTCGCTGTCCCGTCATAAATAACTCCGGTACAGACGGATGAGTATTTAAAGAGACACAGATCTAACGTCATATTCACTTCTGTTATAGGCCTATTTCTAAAATATATCATAACTTATCAGGCTATAACCTGCTTTAACCTATGCCATGTCTTCTTTTCTATTTGTTATTTTTATTTTTTACCAGTTTAATCATCTTCAAGGTTAAATTTTACATTTGATCACCACAAACCACATAGCCTAATTTGAGTTCATTCATGACTAACATTGCAGGATGAGTTGTGCACCAGTGTTTAATAGTTAAGGTTAGGGGTTTGTTGAAATCTAAGAAGTATGAGTAATAGTGATAGTCGATTTTGCAAATAGCACTAATAATTCATTCAAACGTCGAGTTGGAACTGTGGTCAACTGAGCAGATAGAATTCATGTTCATATGTGCAGGTTTGATTCAGGCTTGCAACGTTTCGCAATAATGATAGGAATATATAATGAAAATATATAGCATATAATAGAAATGACAAAAAAAGCCAACAAAAAGGTGACTTTGTCAAGCAGGATCAACATCCTTTTCCTGTCAACTAGATTTGATTTCTGTGGTACTGTATATGTCTCTCCAACATACCACTAGTGGTAGTTAAATAAGTGTATAATTTCTACACCACTAGTGGCAGCGAATAAAATTACAGTCTGATTGTTTGCGTGGCCTGACTATACCTGATGTGCTCTTCAAGTGGAGTTGGAAAAATTGTAATTATGAGCACATGAATGACAAGCAAAGTCATATTCATCAATGGACAACTGAAATTCTGATACAAAAGTTATTTAATTGGGATGTTATGAAGGGTGTGTCAATTTGAAATGACAGAAACAATGCTTTATAATATATACATCACTGTTTTATAATACACTGAATAATATTGGTGTAGAAACCGTTTTCACTAGAACAAATTGCTAGTAATTTTAATAATTGATTACAATAAAAAAGCAGTTAAAATGTGAAATGTCTTATGAACATTTTTATAGGGTATATCTATAATCTATATATAGAGATCAGTGAGTGGAAAGCAAGACTAGTAAATAATGTAAACTCAACTTTCACTCAACTCTGTTTTATGTAACAGTTTGAATACATTTAGTTTTAATATTAATAAAAGTAAGGGTTTCATTTTTTTTGCTTTTTTTGCAGTGATGCCATAGAAGAACTATTCTGGGTTATCTAAAGAACCTTTCAGTGATCAGTCCATGGAAGAACCATTGTATCCTAAAAATCTAAATAACCTTTTTGCAATACAAAGAACCTTTTGTGGAATGGAAAGTTCCCTTTCATGGGAACTTCGAACTGCGTCCTCTAGGGGTCGCTATGGGGAACGCCTCGTCGACGCAGTGTCTCGTTCCCTACTCAGGGAACCATGGTTACATAAGTAACCTGAGACGTTTCCATGGATGTTAAAGATTCTTCATGGAATCGTGTAAGTAAGTGATAGAAATAAATATTTTTCATCATTTTTAAATGTTGTAATAATGAATGCTTGACTCTGTGGTATGAATTTCCCATATGTGACCCAGGATCACAAAACCAGTCATTAGGGTCAATTTTTAGAAATTGAGATTTATACATCATCTGAATGCATATTACTAATCAAAAATGTAGTTTTGATATATTTACGGTAGGAAAATTACAAAATATCTTCACGGAACATGATCTTTACTTAATATCCTAATGATTTTTGGCATAAAAGAAAAATCAATAATTTTGACCCATACAATGTGTTGTTGGCTATTGCTACAAATATATCCCTGCGACTTATGACTGGTTTTGTGCTCCAGGGTCACATTTGCACTTGAAGGCAGCATGAGACTTCAACATCATTTTTAACATCCATGGAAACGTTCAATTCCACAAAATTCTCTTTATAGTGGATAAAGACCAGTAAAATGTTCTTTACACCAAGAAAATATTGGTTCCTTTAAGAACTGATCTTTAAAATAAAGGTTGCATAATGTGTGTTTTTGCAGTGCAAAATGCTCTAGAAAATTGCAATAGAACCATTTTTGGTTCCCTAAAAAAGATCCCAGTGATCAGATCTTAAACGAACCATTTTTGTTTTTTTCTCAGTGTGAAGTGGCAATAAAAAATCTAAAGAATTTTTTTCTGCTATAAAGAACCTTTTGTGGAATAAAAAGGTTCTGTGGTTCTTTTAGAAACTGACCACTGAATGGTTATTTGAGGAACCAAAAATGGTTCTTCTATGGCACTGCTGTTTAAAAACCACCTTTTGGGACGTTTATTTTTAGGAGTGTGGGTTCAAGCACTCTTAAAACAAAGGTTTTTTTTTTTGGCGTTGATGGTTCCATGAAGAGCCTTTAACATCAATGGAACCGTTTCATTGCACAAACAGTTCTTTATAGTGGGAAAAAAGATTCTTTAGACTTTTTAAAAGTTCTTTGGAGAACCTAACATGGTTCTTCTATGGCAGTGCTGCAGAAGTCATGTGACTGTGAGTCTTCAGAAGCTTTTGTCCTTGCTCTGACGTCGTCTGTGTTCAGGTTGACGGATGGGCCGTGTGACTTATGGACGTCACATTACCCTGAGCGTGTCACTCGAATAGAAGCGTCAGCCGTAATAGCCGTGCGCTCCGTGCCGGAGGTGAGAGGGATTCGATGATGATGATGAGATCTCTTCCGTAATATCATAAAGCAGTGTTTAAATATTTTAATTTCATTTGTCAAGCCGCCGCCTTCCCCACACTCCATTATTCTGCTAACCATCCCTCATCAGCTGAATTAGTGCATTATTCATCAGCACTAATTATTTTCACATAATGTCTGCCCCGATATATTTAACCCTCACATTATATCTCCCCATAATGGCCTTGTAAAATTGAAGTGGAGTTGGAAAGCTCATTTAAAGAACATCAAAGAGACGGGAACGAGTGAGATGGGAGGCTGCCGAGTTAAACACTTCGGGTCGAGGGTCCCTACTGAGTCAGGACATTTGTTCCTGTCTGATTTGCATGGTGAAGGAGAGGAGAGGTCGATGGGAGAATGCTGAATGAGTGTGTGCTCTGCTTCGGCATCCACGCTCTTCTTATCAAGAAGCATTTCTCACTGCAGCGGAGAGTCAGTGAGCGGTAGATGGGCTGTAGACTACATCGTGATGTTATTTAGTCGTATTAGAGTGAATCTTCAACTAGTGGCTTTTGGCTACTTGAAGTATTCAAACTATGGTTTATCCAGGTTAAAAAGTACATCACAAATCATTTTTTGGGGGAAAGTGCAAAGTACAACTTTACTGATTTCTCCTATTTTTCAAATATTTATTATAAAGTGTAAAAAAAAAAAAAAAAACGATGATCATGTGGTTACTTTAATATTAAAATGGTTCATGAAGTGAATTTTGGTACTTTAATTTTCTTCTAAAAAACTAGAGTCTGGAGAATCATTTAATACATTCTATTTGTCTGCCTGTCTGTCTGTCTGTCTGTCTGCCTGCCTATCTGTCTGTCTGTCTATCTGTCTGTCTGCCTGCCTGTCTGTCTGTCTGCCTATCTGTCTGTCTGTCTGTCTATCTGTCTGTCTGTCTGTCTGTCTGTCTGTCTGTCTGTCTGTCTGTCTGTCTGTCTGTCTGTCTGTCTGTCTGTCTGTCTGTCTGTCTGTCTGTCTGTCTGTCTGTCTGTCTGTCTGTCTGTCTGTCTGTCTGTCTGTCTGTCTGTCTGTCTGTCTGTCTGTCTGTCTGTCTGTCTGTCTGTCTGTCTGTCTGTCTGTCTGTCTGTCTGTCTGTCTGTCTGTCTGTCTGTCTGTCTGTCTGTCTGTCTGTCTGTCTGTCTGTCTGTCTGTCTGTCTGTCTGTCTGTCTGCCTGCCTGCCTGCCTGCCTGCCTGCCTGCCTGCCTGCCTGCCTGTCTGTCTGTCTTTATTCTTCTTATCAAAAAAAAAAAAAATCCCCAAAAGTTTGGGTAAGATTAAAAAATTATATTTTTATTAACATTTGTATTACATTTTATTAACACATCAATTTGTGGCTGCTGAAAATTCTGCTTTGTCATAACAGGAATATATTACATTTTAAGATATGTTTTAAAAAGAAAGCATTTATTTAAAATTGTAATAATATTTTACAATATTATTTTGACTGTATTTTTATCAAATAAATACAGCCTGTGTGAGCATTAGAAACTTCTTTCAAAAACATGAAAAAAAAAAAATCTTACCAGACCCAGACTTTCAAACAGTAGTGTGTTTAACCATATTTTGGAAAATAATGATTAAGATAATGACAATAATAACTGATAAATGATGTTTACACTCGTGTATGTAAGGTTTAAATATGTTAAATAGTTAGGAATTCATTTTAAACTATATTTTTACAAGATTTCTGGTATCTGAAGGCCTTTTTCAATCAATTATCTTGAACTACGTCTGAAGACCTACACATCCTCGCTTGCGAACAGAAGATCTTTCATGTCGCTCTGACCTCGCTGCTGTTTTTCTACAGCTTGACTTTGTTCCTCTGGCTCTCGTTTACCTTGAGGAGCTCTGACATCTCTGACTAGGGTTAAACGACTGACTCACACACACACACACACACTCGAGATGCTGGACACACAAACGGGTTTTATCTCATCTTTATTAATTCATGGCTTTGACATTCCACAACATGTAAAATTTAGACACGCACCTTGTTCTTGCTCCAGTTGGTTTATTTGTGGTGTCCCGTGAGCTTTAACAGTGACCTTCACTGTAACCTCTCACTCTGATCACAAACACAACAATACACCTGGGACAGTCAAACTCACAGTAACAGACAGAAAAGAACTTTATTAGTCTGACAAAACAACACTGACATAGTACAAGGAAAAATCAAATCGCATTACATTGATAGTCATAACAGTTTGAAACCGTATCAAAATATTAAATGCATTGTGAACATGCCAACAAATATGACAGATTCAAGACAGAATTGATTTGAAAGCAGATGATTAAAGTTTTACTAATTATTTATTAAATCAGTATTTCAATTGATCAGTTTGAGAGCACTTTTGAATATTTAACGATCTCTAACCAATTCAAATATGAAAACTTACAAAAGAAATCAGTTCATTGCTTACGATGTTTAACTACATCCTTGCAGTTATTGTTACTCCAACAGAAATTTAATACACCTAAGAAAAATATTTAAACCTGAATTTAAAATGTATGTATTTGAATTGCATTTAAAATTGTGATTACACAGTTTTAACATTATAAACTTGCTAAAATACAGCATTCATCAGTCATACATGAATTAAAACGGTAAGAAACAGGTGCAATTTTTGTGCTATTGAAATAGCAAGGTTTATATATTAATCATCAATAATGCCAATTTCTTCCAATATCACACGTTTTAAATGATTGAATATTGCTTGTTTCACAGCTAGCCATATTTATACTTACATAATTTGTATATAATTTTAACTGAAAAAAATTATTGTTTTCAATGAACAGATTTAAGCAATTTGAATAAATGCAATAATAAATGAAAATAATTCATACAATATCAGTTATATTACAACTCAATTATTATGAAAATTCTAAATTATTTTGATGATTTTTTATATGATGTTTTATATACATACCATATAATATATATACAATATTATTTATATTATACAGTAGCTAAATAATTTGATGAAAACTATTGTTGCCTTGATGAATTTTGTAGGGATGTTAGGCTCTGAAATGTACTCAATTCACAATTTGTGTCCGTTTTCTACAATTTTCTAATACAGGCATTTATCAATCTCAAAATATTAACTTGTATTATTGCCTTCACAAAATATTGAGAGGCCTGTATTTATCAACAGAAATCAATAGAAACAGCTGGTAAAGTGGCGGTGTTTGGTATTGCATTAGCGCTTATCATTTCATCTCCTCTCATTTTCAACGCTCCTTCAGAGACTTTTCCAATTACCCTTATTGGGAACTCTGGGTCGTGACAAAAATTAGCATGCGATTCCAAAATGATCTCTCATTTGAAGAGGAGATGCAGATTATGAAATATTCAGGTTCAATTTTCCCCTGTCAGCCGTCTGAGAGAGTCATAATTAGAGCAGGATTCACATTGTAATTGATTGTGTGGACAGCAGTGATGCCAGATCCTCCACCACACGCTCAATAATTCAGTGCCCAGGCTCCGGGCTCCGGGCTCCGGCCTGCTCGGCTGTGTTTTTGGGAGGGGCTTTAGAAGGAAAAACTATGGTGGATTGACTGGATTTCTGATAGGCAGGTGGAACTCGGAAAGTATTTGTACACTTTGTCACTCTTAAAAGTGTTTGAATTTCAATGCATCAGAGATATCACAAAAAAATCACACCTAGTGATAAAAAAAGCAACTTAAGCTTTTCTCACTTTTTTTTTTACATTGTTTTTGCTCAAAGACTATTATTCAGCAACTTTTTCATTACTTGCCAGTCACCTTTGACAGTATTAATGACATTATTACAGTACTTGTATTTTGAATTAGCTTTTATTTTTTACATTTCATATTACTTTAAGTTTTAGTAATTTTATGTTTGTTGTTTTTTATTTCTATTAAGCTGTTTGTTTGTTAAATGTCTTTTTTGATGGTGTTGTCATACAAAATTTTTCTTGTACTTAGTAATTTTATGTGCTTAAAATTGCACACATATATATATATATAGCTTCAGTAATCAATCAATTTGTTTTTATATATAGAATTTGGAATCTCCTCTAAATTAGAATTATAATTTTATTTATTTATTTTCATTTCTTTTTTGATGACATTGGTGGCTCATACTAAGTATTTGTTGTAGTTATTCTGTTTTTCTGTTTGCTTTTAGTTTAAGTTTTAGTAATTTTATTATGCGCTTTTTTATTAGCAATTTTCATATTTTATTTTTTTGTTTTTTAATAATTTTAGTACTTCAACTTAGTGCTTACATGTAGTTGCAAAGGCAACATTTCTCATTTTTACGTTTTTACAATTTGCATTTTTACAGTTTAAGTTTTTCATCTAAGATTTTAAGTATTTTATTTCAGCTTTATTGTAACTTAAACTTAAAAATCGTTTTTGATAATTACAATTACAATTGTTAGTTAGGGGCATAATGGCATATTGAGGCAGACTTTTCTATGAAGCTAAACGGCTAAACAATGACCTGTGGAATTAACATATTGTTATTGTATTATTTTCTGCAAACCTGCTTTGAAATAATGTACATTGTGTAAAGCCCTATATAAATAACTGACTCGAATTTCTAGTGAATGTATGAAGTCAGTTCACACAGGTGTCCTGCAGAGGAACCACAGATGTAAAGGATCCCATTAACTATGATCCACTAATGATTAACAAACACAAAACGACATCTTTGGTCTTCTTTTTGAACAGTATATCTATTATTTAATCATTTAAAACAAGCAAATTCGGACAAACATGTAAAGTGGTTTCAAGAGTGTTTCCAAACTTCTCACGGACCCTGAATATGACAGTCCAGACACAAGTGTCCTCCTGACATGTCCTCGAGGAGCGTCTGAGACATCATCAGACTTTAAAAGCTCAACATCTGTCTGTTACGTGCGTGTAAAACACACTGGGTTTATTTTAATGAGACACTCATGAAATGGGATCTGCAAGGTAATATAACATGACAGTCTTAAAGGGCAACATGTCACAACTGATTCTGCAGCTTTATGGCCTCGTGTTAAATTTGAATAATGGGAAATTGAGTTTTCACAAAGTCTGAAATGTTTGCTTATTGCTTATCAGCTCGTAAAATACAGTTGTAATTCTCTCCGCACTGAAATAGACAACTAAGAGTTGGATTAACAATAAGGCGATACAGGAAGACAGCTTTTGACTTTTTTTATGTAGCAGAAATAGCTAAAAATAGAGTAGAAATAACTAAAATAAAACTTACAGGGAGACTTAACACTACTGTTAAAAATTTGGGGCCAGTAAGATTGTTTGAAGGTTTTTGAAATAAGCCTCTTAAGGTTGCATTTCTTTGATGTAAAAACTGAAATATTGAGAAATATTAATACAATTTAAAAGAACTGTTTTCCATGTGATTTTATTGTAAAATAGAATTTATTGCTGTGATCAAAGCAGAATTTTCAGCATCATTACTCCAGTCTTCAGTGTCACATGATCCTTCAGAAATCATTCTAATATGCTGATTTGCTCCGCAAGAAACCTTTCTGATCATTATCAATGTTATTATGAACATTGATTATTATCTGACTATCATTTTTATAATATCTATAATTATAATATGGTGCTTCATATTTTTGGGGAAGCTATTATATATAGAGAGAGAGTTTACATTTTGTTAAATTAATTATTATAAAATGTTATTTTTATTTTATTTAAATTTATTTTTTTTAGTTTTCTGCCACTTTTCAGTACTTTTTTTAAATACAGTTTATATTTGTATAAAAGCCTTTAGACAGAAAAGTGCACGTATCCTCTAAAAACACAACAACAAAATGCATTATCTACAAATTTATAGCTGACAGCGCAATGAGGAGCCGAGCAGAGACACAAATCACAGTATTTAAATCAGCTTGAATTATGAAGCGGCTCTAATTGGCAGGTGGACAGGCTTGTGTCTGTAATAATTCATATCTAGTGTCCAAATGTGACTGCAGGACTCCGTCAGACTCATTTTATGCAGGAGCGCCGACGTTTCTCTCTTCGTAATAAAACCCTCATATGTTTCATTCTCTCACTGTGACTGCATGATAAATCAAACCAGAGATATTTCAGCAGAATTTAGCCCAAGGAGAGGTAATTTAAATAATATCTCGCGCAGAGCAGCTTCCGAATAAAAATTATGTCTCGGGCAATATTTCATCCAATATGAAGCCGAGAAAATGATTTTCTTCCTAAATAACAAAAACGCAGTAATTCAAATAGGCAACCTTTCTATAAGCAAGGTTAATTACATCTCTCGCTGGAAGAGGAGGTCGCTAACATGCGCAAAACAGATGCTGCAAGCTTTCTAAACATGATGCGTTTCATTACTCTTGTTATTATTGAGAGGATCAGTTCATGCTTTAGAGTTGGGAGGCAATCATGGGACATTACGCTAAGTGTCCTACATTAAGGATCCTTGATAATACTGTGTCACTTATCGTGCTTGCCGTCATTTCAGAAAGGTTTCTGACTAATAAAGGTTGTGTAAGTCATCACACTGTCGTGATTCTCAGGAGCGCTGGAGTCACGGTCGTGATGGGCACAGTTTAAAGACCCAAAAGTATTAATGGGACTTGATTATTAAACTGAATGATTAATTCTGAGGTAGCCTGTTGGTGGGGAAAAAGCAAAATGACACTCAAATGAGCTGATAATTGTGAAAATTGTTACCAGTTATTAACCTGCAGATCTACTTTAGCTGTAGGTTACAATTACAGACCACTGTGGCATTTTGAGTTAAAATGGCATTTTATTACAATAAAATACTTCAAAATATATATATATATTCTTTAAAATTAAAAATACATATTACCTACAAATGGACTTGTAATGTAAAATGGCAGTAACGACAGTTATTTTAGTATGATTTGGACACTATTATAGTTTTTATTAATATTTAGCTTTTTTCATTTTAATTTTTGTAAAGTTTCAGTATTTGTGTGTGTGTGTGTGTGTGTGTGTGTGTGTGTGTGTGTGTTTGTCATTTATATATATTGCATGACAAAAACAAAAAAATGACTAAATTAAAGGATATTAATAGTCTATATAGTTTATTATTTTTTTTTTTTCTTTTAAAGTTTTGTGAAGTTTCAGTCTTTTTTGTGTTTTTGTTATTTATATATCGCATGACAAAAACACAAAAAATGATTAAATTAAACTATATCAATAGTGTAAATAGTTTATTATTATTATTATTATTTATTTTTGGTTTTAGTTATTTTACTATGTCTAATTAAACTAAATGAAAATTAGAAATGTTGCATTGGCAACTAGCTGAAATAAAATAGTTTTTTTTTTATATTTTATTTTGGGTAGCATTTATTTTATTTTGAGTAATGAAAATGTTTAGTATTATTTTAGTTTTAGTTATAATAGTTATAATAACCTTTATATAATAAGGTTATTATAGTCATTATTATAACCATTATTATTATAACTAGTAGTATAATATAAAATAATAACTCTGATTCTTAATACATTTTTAGTTCTAACAAATGATAAAAGTGTCCAATTCTTGGCCATCATGTGTAATTTGATTAAAAAGGACCATATTATCTTACCCTTCATATAATTTATGATCTGTAGCTGTCATTCAGTTGATGGGTTGAGCCTTGAGAAGATCAAGTCCTTTCAATCATCACCGAACAAAAGGGTCTGACTCTCTTTAAGAAGAACCTGAGGATAGAAGATAGAGAGAGAGAGAGAGAGAGAGAGAGGTGGAGGTTCATTAGTGTTTGATAGGTTTTTAATTGGTTCTGGCTGTTTGTAGGGAGGTGATGTGATCTCTGCGGTGTGTCACGGTCCGCCGTGCCCTGGAGATGGTCTGAGGGGGCAGGAACGGGAGAGCTGTCACCGGATGACATGGCAGAGAAAGGCCTGTGTGGAAGAGCACCTCGCAGACACCTGCTCCTCACACTGAATACAGAACAGCTCACCTCTCCACACAACCTCTAACATAGCACTGTCTGCTTACACTGGCTGACATGCTAGAGTACTGCAAACTACATACTGCTCATTACAAAATGGGAAGGTCTGGTTCTTCATGCGCCATTTCTGCCACATAGGAAAAAAATCATGCTTTGGTAAATCATAATTGTCAAAAGTCAAAATTACAACAGAGAAAGTTATAACATAAAAAGTCAAAATTATGACGCAAGTTGAAATTCACATACTATAGAAAAATCGAAATTCATTTAGAATTTTCACGTCATAATTTACAACTTTTAATCTCATAATTATGATTTAGTGTCTTGTGATTTTGACTTCTATTCATTTCATTTTACCTCACAATTTAGAGTCAAAGTTTAGAATTTTGATCTAATAATTATGATTTAGTATCTCATCATTTTGACTTTTATCTCATAATTTCAACTTTATCAGAATTATGACTTAGTTACTATACTAAGTCTTAGTATGTCAAAATTTGGACTTTATCTTAATTTCGATGCATGTCATAATTTAAACTTTTTATCTCATAATTCCGACTATGTCAAAATTTCAAGTTTATCATAATTTTGAACGTGTTGTAATTTCAACTTTTTTCATTTTGTAATTATGATGTAATGTCAAAAATTTCTTTTTTTCTAATAATTATGACTTAGCATCTCATAATTTTGACTTTCTATCTCATAATTTCACATTTTTATCTCAGAATTTTGACTTGTCATATTTCTGAGAAAATAAGTTGAAATTATGACTGTCTCATAGTTTTGAAATTCGAAATTTAATCAATTTCATTTTGAATTTTCACATAATAATTTTCTACTTTTTATGGCACAATTGATTTAGTATCTCATGATTTTGACTTTTCATCATTTCATTTTATCTCACAATTGGCTGTCCAAGTTTAGACTTTATCTCATCTAATAATCTAATAACTATGATTTAGTATCTCATAATTAAAAACATTTTCCTCATAATTGACTTTTTGTCTCAGAATTATAACTTTGTCGAAATTTCAACCTTTTATCTCATAATTTCAATTTATGTTATAATTTTTACTTTTTATGCCATAATTATAGAAAGCATGCATGCAGAAAATGCTACACACTAGCGCAGCATGCATATGTACTATTACACTCCGGTCACCCTGCTGGACTCGTAAAGAGCTGCTCTTCGCTCTCAACACGAGAGATGTTTCCTCGACCTGCAAGCTTTCCCTCCACCCAATTTGCAAGAGACGGTTCACAAAACTTTAAAGCGTTTGGCTTGTCAGATTTCTACCCAGCAAGCAAACAGAGGCTTTTATGGACCTAATTAATGTCTGAGCGCTCTGTGTAAGATTTATATCTGAGAAAAGCACATCACGCTCACGATATTACTGTAAAAAACAGAAACCGATACACGCTCAAACACACATAATCAGCAGAGGAAGGGACACGGGAAGCGCTTTAGGTCCAGAGCAGGTGAGATGAAAGAGATGCCTGTGTGGCGTGTTTTATCAGTGCACGAGAAAGATGGGGAGGATTTGTCTCTGTTAAAGGGATACACTGCTCCTTTATTAAAGCCATTTATCACCCTTTGAATATTCTCCTTTAATGGGCTCTTGCCCCTAATTACCCAACTTTGTCAACAGAGGAACACAGCCAGGCAGACCAGAGCATCTCCCATCTGCAAACGCTCCTGTCCTCCTCACATACATGTCTTTCATTCCCACAGGCTCTCTCTCTTTCTCTCTCAGTGTCAATAAGCAGTGGTTTTCATGCTGTTGT
Source organism: Sinocyclocheilus anshuiensis (assembly GCF_001515605.1). Lineage (NCBI taxonomy): Eukaryota > Metazoa > Chordata > Actinopteri > Cypriniformes > Cyprinidae > Sinocyclocheilus > Sinocyclocheilus anshuiensis. The sequence goes on along the minus strand of NW_015540990.1, from coordinate 603,098 downwards.
TATGATTAATGCAGATGTGGTCTGGAGGCAGCAGGCTATTTGTGTATGTAGGGGACGCTGGGTGTCTCGGCTCAGATTTGGTTATATTTCATTTGAGATGAATGAAAATGAATATTCACAATGATAGCACTAGTGATACAACATGAAGTGACAGTTTTAATGCACTTTTTATTTGGCTGTTAAATTTCCTCGAGGTCGTGTGATTAGGCTAGTTTCACAACACAAGGAAGGACTAAGTTTTAATAGCAGTATTGATTTAAAGGCAACATGAAATTAAAATGGACCCTTTTTTAAATGTTTTATTTTTATTGCATGTTTATGTTCTTAATGTGCATGATTCTTTTGCCTGTATTATAAAAGGGGGGAAAATGTTTGTCTTCGTAATCTTTTATTAAAATGTAATGTAATGCAACTTGCAGCAGCAGCTCTGAAATGATTTTCCTTTATAGCTGTAGTCTCTTATTTTTCCATTTCTCCATTCATCTGCCTCCATTCTAATATGTAACACCCACTTTTTACCATCCAGTCAGTTCCCAATGTACAATATGTAGTGTCGTCTTACTGTTTTGTCTTGTTAAATATTCTGTTTCTAGATCATGGAAGAAAAATGGGTTGCAAGCTGTTTATATTGACTTCAATAGCAAATATAGCAATACAAGTGTCAAGTTTGATTTCCATGAATCATATATATATATATATATGTCAAATGATTAATCACGATTAATCCAAAATAAAAGTTTTTGTTTACATAATATACACAATACACACACACATATATTATGTATATATAAATACACACACATACAGCATATACTTAGAAAATATTTACATGTATATATTTATATTCATATAATTTATATAATATACTTAATATATAAGCATAACATGTTTTTCTTAAATATTTACATGCATGTGTGTGTATTTATATATAAATTATAAATATACACAGTACACATATTATGTAAACAAAAACGTTTATTTTGGATGCGATTAATCGTTTGACAGCACTAATATATATATATATGATTCATGGAAATGAATATATATATATATATATATATATATCAAAACATATTAGCAGGAAAAATACATATATTTCGTTTTTTAGGATAAAGTTTGTCCGGCTGTGATTTGGGTGAGTGGATGTCCTGTGTGTCTGTGTGTGTGTGTGTGTGTCACAGCTATCACAAGAGTTTGAGGGTCCTTCCCTCACAAGTGTCCTGTGGCTGCCGTTATTGTGTTTGCTTGTGTAATTAGCCACTTAACAAGCTGACCTGAATGAAGCCTTGCAATAAAGAGTTTCCAAGGAGCTGAATGAGACGCGTCAATGCCTTTGTTTGGCTATTAGACGACACAAAAAGAGAATCGGTACAGCAAGATTCAGAGACAAAGAAAGTATTCTGGGCAGCATTTATTCTTCCTATCAGAAAGAAAAATCACAAATGTACTCTTATGTTTTTAAGAAATAAAGTTGTATTTACATATAAAATTAATGTAGAGGAATTGGAGAGTTTTGTCTATGCTTGCTTTTCAGGAGAAACATCTGAGACTAAATTAATAGTTAAATTTAATAAAACTGAGAATTCCCCTGCACCAATAAGATATTTTTTTAATATCTCAATTGCTTCTCCGAGAAAGCAAAAACATAAAAAGGAGAAAAAAACGACACTTTTGTTGAAGTCTGCTGCTTAGATGTTTTTCACATGTGTCCTCTAGAGTTTCAGATGAGACCTCAAAAATGTCCTAAACTGTTTAAAATCATTTTTGCCCATTTCTGTTATCAAACGTCAGAGATCTCAATATAAACACATATTTCACATCAAATTCTCCCTGATCAAATCTCATCTATGCCATCCTTGCTAATTTCACAGCCGTCAACAGTTTTTATTTTCCGGACAGAATTTTACAAGGCATTTAACGCAAAGTTGATACATGACACAAAACTGAGAGCTCCATTAAATCTGAACTCCTGTCCAGTGTCCACACGAACGCGGTTATTTTTAAGGGGGTCATATGATGCGATTTCAATTTTTCCATTCGGCCAATCACAACGCACTGGATAGCTGGCCAATCAGAGCACACCTCGCTTTTTCAGACCGATGAACTTTGTAAAAATCGAAAGGCGGGGCATAGAGGAGAAACATACAGTATGTGGAAAATAATGTGTTTTTTGAAACTTCAACCACATAAACACATTTCATTACACCAAATACAATAATCAGGCTTCTGATTGGCCAACATGGCTTTACGGTTGAGATTATATCGCCACCTGTTGGTTTGGCATGCTCTTGACAGTGCTTCATAGCATGCGTTTGCGTTTTCATGTGGACGGAGATTTTTTTTTAAAACGGAAGAAGGAAAAACTCCGTTTATAAAAATACCCGTGTACGTGTGGACAAGAAAGAGCAACATCTGAGCAATACAGTGTTCCTCAGGGACGGGCATGTACAGAATAATGATGTTTACATGGCCAACAAACCTGACAAAACCTCCACTGATATAAAAGCATAAAAGCAGCTAGTACGTTCACTTGCTATAACAAGTCTGGGCGCTAAACCAACAGTCATTGCGTGCTGTAAATGTGGAACCTCAAACTGTGTGTGAACAGGTGATTTGAGAGCCATAAAGATCAACCCCTGTGGATGAGCACAGACACACACACACACACACACACACACTCTGATATAACATCAAACAGAACAAAACACACACACACACACACACACACACACACACACACACACACACACACACACTCTGATATGAGATCATTTAGCACTGAATAACGGCTAGTCGTTTCTTTCATTTTGAGACTTTAGTGTAACTTAAGTGTCTGCAAAGGTTCCCTGGTGTGTAATGTGGAGTTGTACTTGTGTGTGTTTTTGTTCTCGAGTGCAGTTATTAACTCCTGTTTAGAGAAAAACACAACACTGCTCCGCGATCGTACAGCGGCTGAGCTCAATCCTGATTGGTTAACGAGGCCACAGTCAAACCAAATCAATCAAACACATTGATCAGAAATACATTTTATGCTTCCATGAGCAATATTGAGATTTTAAGGATCAAAGAGCTTGTTAACCCACTGTGCTGGATCTCACATGGAGAGACTGTACGATTTTAAACCTGTCAATAATGTCACTAAAGATGCTAATGGACTTTGCACATGTGATCTAGTGTGTGTGTCTTTACATTGAGGATTCAGATTAGAAATGTCTGAATGAGATATGAATATGAATCATATAGATTATAGCCATTGCTTGTGTGAATGTAGCTGCAATGGCAGATGATGTCCAATAGAGGCCAGTCTCTCTGTATTAGTGCATATGAGCAGTAAACATAACAGTAGCATTAAATATACACATAAATACACTACTGTTCAAAAGTTAGGGGTTAGTAAGATAAAAAAATACTTTAATTCAGCAAGAACACAGTAAATTGATCAAAATTCACAGCAAAGACATTTAACCCCCCATGCATAATATATAATTAAAACAAAATATTAAGCATTTAAGGTCCAAATTTTGTGTGTGTGGTAATACTCATTAATGATTAAATTATTTAGCATATACTGTAGTTATACAGTGAATCATAAGTAATATTCTTGTTTTAAAACACAAAACTTACAATGGCTCAGCTAACATTTGTTGGTAACACTTTACTTGAAGGGGTGTGCATAAGACTGACATGTGTGTCTTTACATTGAGGATTCAGATTAGAAATGTCTGAATGAGATATGAATATGAATCATATAGATTATAGCCATTGCTTGTGTGAATGTAGCTGCAATGGCAGATGATGTCCAATAGAGGCCAGTCTCTCTGTATTAGTGCATATGAGCAGTAAACATAACAGTAGCATTAAATATACACATAAATACACTACTGTTCAAAAGTTAGGGGTTAGTAAGATAAAAAAATACTTTAATTCAGCAAGAACACAGTAAATTGATCAAAATTCACAGCAAAGACATTTAACCCCCCATGCATAATATATAATTAAAACAAAATATTAAGCATTTAAGGTCCAAATTTTGTGTGTGTGTTCAACCCCCCATGCATAATATATAATTAAAACAAAATATTAAGCATTTAAGGTCCAATTTTTGTGTGTGTGGTAATACTCATTAATGATTAAATTATTTAGCATATACTGTAGTTATACAGTGAATCATAAGTAATATTCTTGTTTTAAAACAAAACTTACAATGGCTCAGCTAACATTTGATTTGCACAAACACATCTAAATTCATTGAACGAGGTGTTATAAAACCTATGCTGTAATGAAGTATCCTACAAATAATCAATGTTTGAAAAAATAATTATATGCAACAAATATTGGCATTTGAAATGTTAGAAGCAAGACTTTAAAGTCAAATATTACAAAAAACATTAAATATCTTTGAAATCCTTAAATATTATAAAGCACAAATGAATCCCTCTCCAACAATCCTGAGGTATTTGCTCATTATCTCTCAAGCCCTGTGCAGTATGTTTGATGAATAGCATACATTATGTCAGTCTTATGCACACCCCTTCAAGTAAAGTGTAACCCATTTGTTTTGCACAAACACATCTAAATTCATTGAACGAGGTGTTATAAAACCTAAGCTGTAATGAAGTATCCTACAAATAATCAATGTTTGAAAAAATAATTATATGCAACAAATATTGGCATTTGAAATGTTAGAAGCAAGACTTTAAAGTCAAATATTACAAAAAACATTAAATATCTTTGAAATCCTTAAATATTATAAAGCACAAATGAATCCCTCTCCAACAATCCTGAGGTATTTGCTCATTATCTCTCAAGCCCTGTGCAGTATGTTTGATGAATAGCATACATTGCTTTTCACTTAAATAGCTCTTAGATGTCATTTTCAGTATTGGCAGTAGGTGGCAGGATCCATACATTGATTTAATGTGGTCATCTCATGAGGGGTGAGGGGGTGGTCCTGAGGCCTGACAGACCCTCCTGAACCTCCTCCATACATGCCTTATTACAGTCAACATACTGTATGTCTCAACAGCTTACTGTTTAGTGTACAATCGCTCACTGGAAAAACAGTGAGAACTTAAGTATATGTTATAAATACAATAAATATATTACACTCTCAGAAAGAAAGGTAAAAAAAAAAAAGAAAAGGAAAAACAAGTACCTTATTTACCCTTAAATGCTACAGCCCAGCTAACAAAAGTATGCTCTTAATACATTTTGATAACATTCATATTAAGTTTTAAAGTTGTATATAAACTTTATTTTTTTTAATGTTTTCTCTTGGTTAAGCTAATGTTAAGGGAACAGTCCATTTATCATTTTGCAAATGAATGTTCTCTGAACATTCTGAAACAAGTAGCAACATTTAAAAAAACATTCCATGAACATGTGACTAAAATGTTTCAGGAAAAAAAATAAACATTCCATGAATGATGTATAAATAATGTTTTTGTGCTTATGTTTTGAGAACAGAATTAAAGACCAGATAACATTGAAGAAACATTCTATTAAAGTTACAGGTGGAATGTTGTTTATAACTTTGAGAGAACCTTGTTTGAAGGTTAGTTCTGAAAATGTTCCTGTTAGCTGTTATATGTGTCCCTTACATTTACATACAGTATTAGTACTTCAAAATTGCTTAGTATCTAATGTGTACATATTAGTACCTTTTGAAATGGAACCGCCCCCGTGACAGTTTCGTACCTTTTTTTTCTGAGAGTTTACAACACACATAATTTCATCTCTTAATTCGAATTGGATGAGATCTGGTTGAGTTTGATTCAAGGCATGTTGAGTCAGGCTCAATTAAGCAGTGAGTAATTAGCTGGAAACTCAGCGGGAGGCCCCTGGGCTCTGTGAGGGCCATTAAGAGTTAGATCTGAATCTGTCTCTCTGCACTGAGTGACACATACACGCTTCTGCTTTACTGACAAACATAAAATCTCCAGAATGTGTGTTTATAGTGTGTATCTATATGTTTAACCACACGTTGCGTTTTTCAGCAACAGCCTTTCAGCTCAATAATGCAAAGCACCATTTGCATAACAATACCACCATGAGCCATAATCAGCGCTGAGAGAAGCCACAGAACACATCCTTCAGAATTCTGACTGGACGGAGTATTGAAATCATATATGGCCAATGGGTCCATGCAGGATCAGAGACACCTGCATTACAGCACTACAGCTCCAGCCTGATGACAGTAAGACTAAAAAGAGCCAAAACAAAGACATCAGGCTTTTAGGACACATCATTTTATGCTGATACTGGCATGCAAACCTTGTTTTTTGACATCAAAACAAAAGTCTTCTTCAGTTCTGTCACTACTAACCAGCTACAAGTCAGAATGCTTGAGCAAATAATGCATTTATTTTGTAGCCAATTTATGTTTTGTATCATATATACAATGTATTATTTTCTAATCTAAGCTTTTATTATATAGTTTTGCTGAAAATGCTAAGGATGTCTTACAATAAATGGCAGTGTCAGCTTTCCACTAGTAATAGTTTATAATTTGATGATCAGCCATCGGATTTTAAAATTAAAGCACACTGATAAAAACGTTTCATTCTTAATCCAAATCAAATTAAGTCATTTGTAATGATTAAAAACGAAATTCTAAAGACGTACGTGTTTAATGTTAATATGAGTGTATCATTTGTCAGAGCTCTGCATCTCTCAGTGTGTGTGTGTGTGTTTCTCACTCAGGCCTTAGGCGTCCCTAACACACTGAAATATTGAAAAGCTTTTGTTTTGCCTAGTTAACCATGCGCTGGTGTGACACAAACTGCGAACAATGCCATGGCGCACGCACAGGACTGCTCAACTCTATTATTCATGACGGCAGGACAGCAATCCAAACAGAACACTAAACCAGAGCTTCACATCAAGTGGTGACCCAACACAGCTGTTTATCATATAAAAGTAAAGCAAAAAATGTCTTTCAAATCAAACAGTGCAAGCCAACACATTTATCTTCAACTGCACACTCACACCAATATGCAAAATTATTACCATGAATAGGAAAACAGACAATTGCCTTATCCAGGTGACAGAATTTGCACCAAAAAATGTGTATCCAAAACATAATGTGGGAAGTGTTTCTCCTCCAAATCAATAAGTTGAACTATGCTAACTTTAATGTTTAGTTGCATTTCATTATTTGCATTAAGCACTGTTCTTCCCTCCAATCAAAACAGACCTGGGATCACCCGTTGCATTGTATGAAACAGTTTTGCATGCATATAATAGAATGTAAATGTATACTAATTATGATTCACTTCAAATGAAATAAAACTCTAATTCTAGTCAGTCAATTCAAATTGAGTCAGTCTTTCAATATTTCAATAAAAGTACAGAACTGACTTTCAGAAATACCCTCTGGTATAAAAATGTTTACATGGATAGCTTATTTGGTTTAGGTTTTTAAATATATTTTAGTATGATTTTGGTCATTTTATTAAAGAGGATGGAATGTTCTAGTGTGAAACAAACCAACTCCATTGCTAATACTTACTCACGTTTGTCCTGTTATTTTCCCTCCAAAATGATGTCACTTCCTGTGTTTTGTTTTGGGTTTTTTGATCATACAAAAAGCTAACAGGATAAAAAGTGTTTTTAATCAACTACAACAATTCAGAAGAAAACAGTGACCCAATTTGGGGTCTTGACTCACTAGTTAGAACAGTTTTATAAGAATGAAATAAGAAAACACAAACAGGCAAATGAATAAAAATCGGCAGAACGAAAGAAATGCAAATGTTTGAAGAAGGCCAGAGCTGCGTGTCCTGAACCCTGCACCTGTGCTGACCTAACTTTTGCCTGCTTGTAAACTCAATCCACGGCCGTGTAAAGCCAGTGAGTGGAAGCGTGTGGAGAAAAGGGGGGTATCAGCAAATAAAGCTCAGAACAGCAGTATGGCGCTCTTTCCCAGCCACTAAGCTAAGCCATGAATTATAGATGCCTCCAGAGGATTTTTCTCTTTCCGCTCCTGCTTCCATCTTTTCCTTTTAAAGGACAGAAAGGGATAGAAAAAACAACAATACACAGATAAAACAAATAGATACGCTACAAGCCTATTTGGACTGTTACGTTGAAGAGGGATGTGCTCGCAAACACCCTAGAAGCGTTGCTAGAAGCATTTGTGTGGTTTCCAGATCATATGAGATTTGTTAGCATTACAAATGCAGGCAGGTGCCGCAAAACGCCGTCATAAAAACTCCCACTGATTGTCAACATTTATCCCATACTAACCAAAAAAGCTTCCTGTTTCCAAGCAGGCCTATCAAAAGCCACATTAACAGACGTGAAAAAAGGGAAAAGAGCCACTAAATCGTGAAAACAGTGAGTGCGAGCTGATGTAATGCTGTCTTACTCTTAATGAATAAATGATGCGCCTGAAATTTCATCGTCATAGTAACTGCCCCATTTCTGTTGCAAGCACACACTCGAATGCAGGTCACCGATCAAACCCAAAATGTATGGCTTAATCAGACTGCATGCACATTGCCAGTATCTGTGTCTCTGATTGCAGTAAGTGTGTTAGGAGATGCATGTGTGTGTGTGTGTGCGGGAGAGAGGCGGCGATGGATGGAGTCTTTATCCATGCGTAAGAGCTTGTGTGTGCGAGTGTCTCTGAAGGACATAAAACAAAACGCAGTGGACCGCCGGGGCCTGTAGTTCGTAATTGCGCGGGTGGCATTTTAGCGATTCTTGCCGCACGGGGGTCAATTTTTCCCCAGGTCACTGACAGTGACATCATCAAACCGCTATTAACTCGGCAAACAATTTCAACTCCATCCAGGCCCGGTATCGATAACAGACCGTATCAAACGCACACGGAACTGGCCAAAATCTGCCCTCAATCTAAACCCTTCACCTTACAGCCCACCAAACACTACCACATCCCTACAGACTCAAAAAAGAAACAAATGGTCTCCTCTGTAAAGAGAGAGAGAGAGAGAGAGAGAGAGAGAGTTACAAGCAGAAGGAACAGAGGAATGGAGATGTCAGAGGATGGAAACGCACTTCAGCATCTGAAGATTTCAGATGAGACACATCTCATGCGCAAATGCCCATACAGTGGATTTGGACACTTAAGCCATGCTTAAATATGTATGAATGCCATTGCTTTAGATCACTGGTTCTCAGCTGGCTTTGCTACAGGATTTTGTGGCAACCAAGGTGTATCAAACCTGTAACCTGAATTTAATACAGTCTGGGTCATACAAAAGTCTTGGGTTGGTAAGATATATATATATATATATATTTTTTTTTTATTTCTTTATTTTTTTTTTTTTTTTTGAAGGAAGTCTCTTCTGCTCACTAAGGCTGCATTTATTTGATCAGAAATACAGTAAAAACAACAATATTGTGAAATATCATTTACATTTCAAATATGTGTTTCGTATTTGAATACATGTTAACATGTAATTTATTCCTGTGATGCGCAGCTGAATTTTCAGCATCATTACTGCAGTCTTCAGTGTCACATAATCCTTCAGAAATCATTCTAATATACAGCTCAAGAAACATTTCTCATTATTATCAATGTTGAAAACAGTTGTGCTGTTTAATATTTTTTTGTGGAAACTGTGATACATTTTCTTTGATAAATAGAATGCACAAAAGAACAGCATTTATTTGAAATAGAAATGTAACAAATTTGTAACACTCTAAATGTCTTTACTGTCACTATTGATCTTTTTAATGCATCCTTGTTGAATAAAATGTATGAATTTCTTAAAAAATAAATAAATCTCACCCCAAATTTACACAGAAGTGTATTTTCATTTAAATTGGTTTTTTGAACATAGAACGTTTTTTCATGCAATAAATGATTGAGTCCAGAATATGAACAGCCGCATTTTTTTTATAACAAGATTTTTTCCCTTTTTAAACTGGCTGTAACCTTCAAAAACATTCATGCAAATAAAATCACTTTACACTTTGATGAATTAGATATATAACATAAAATATGAGATGCTTCTCATGCCTATTTTACTGAAACAACCCTCAACGGAGGCCCTGAGCTAATAATATCAGTGATAATAGTGAGCTTCATTCCTAAAGCACTGTTCACACCTCATGCAAAGGCCTCTGTAATGGAAACTGTAGACAAAGACATAAAGCTGAGAGGTTTGTCATGGGTTTGAGAGAGCTCTGTCTGGTCCTACTGGGTGAACTGTTCTCTATTGACTTACAAGCAGGAGGCATGTGTCCAAACGCACTGCACTATTTTTCTGTAATAATAGCCAGCAGCCATGCAGCTAAATTATTAATGGGCACTATTCAATACAAACAGGTAGACACACACACACACACACACACACACCAGCCAGGTTTTATTTCACACACAAGAAGTTCCCGCCCACACCTGCTCACATCACGGCACACACCTCTGACTGTTTGGGTGATGATCTGAGGAAGACCTGGACAGACAAGTCATTTTAAACCAGAGCCTGTCAAGAAAAGAGATTTATATGCTCATGGGTTACTGATCTAAATGCTTTCGGACAGCACCATGAAGTTAATATGAATCTTATTTTTCTCAACTGGTTCTCAGCTGGAGCATTACAGCCTAAAGACTGGGAACATGAGAGATTTATGATAAATACATATGTATAACTATTATTATATTATATTATTATTATTGTAATATGTAAATATTATAATACATTTATAATAAATAAATTGAAATAATGCAATTATTACAACTAAAATGCATATGCATAGTCTGGACAGCGAAATAAATCAATAGAAAATGCTTCCCATATTCTTGGTTGTTGACATCAAAAATTTTATATGTCCAAACACTACACTTAAAAAAAAACAAAAAACCGAGAAAGAAAAAAAAAACAAACAAAAAAAAAACATGGTGTAGGATTTACTTTGAAACAATGTTCACTCCGAAATTGCTGGCAAATTTTACAAATAGTTACAAAGAAATGGCAGGTAGCACACTGAATTAAACATAAAAGAAATTTGAAACAGAAAGCAGAAATATATATATTATTTCTGGTAAAACACTCTAATCTTGGTTTTACTTTGAAAAAGATTTCTTTTCAGTGTATGGTATTTTGTTGTGAATTCATCTGCACTCAAAAACCATGAATAGAACAACAAGAAGTAAAAATTAATTCAGCAGAATAAATACAATACAGAAAACAGAAATGTGTCGAATTTGTGTCGACCACAGTTTATTTTTGCAGTGAATTATTGGCTGCTGAGACTGTCAAAATTGTCAACTTTACTATTCTACGCTCTATGCTTTTGTTGGGCTTATCTCTTAAAAACATTTTTGTTTGCTTTTGGCAGTGTTATTTTAGTATCATTGATATGCTATTATACATTTGTCAATATTTTGAATTAGATTTTATGTTTTCACTTTTAGTTAGTAATTTTGTTGTCTTTATTAGTTTTTGTTTTTTAATGTCTTCATAGTTTTTAGTCCTTTTTATTTATTAGTTTTAGTTTATTTAGTTTAAGTTATTTTAGTACTTCAAGTTGGAACTAAACGAAAATGAGAAATGTTGCCTTGGACAACTAGTTGAAATAAAATATGTTTACGTTTTATTTTATTTCAAATAACGAAAGTGTTTATTATGGTTTTAGTTTAGTTTTAGTTCATTACAAATAACCCTGGCGTTTGGAAACCTCAAATTATGGAGATCTAAAGATTATTGTACAAAATAAAATTGGGATCCTGAAGCTAATCTAGTTGAGATGTTTTAAAGCACCTTCCGGAAGATGGAAGATCTTTTGTAATTAAACAGTTCCACGGTAGTACTTTACTTTAACTGTGTGACCTTTCACAAAAGCGTTCAGTGAAATGGAGAGTACATTCACCTAAAGGCAAAGAAATCCTCCATATTTTTACGTTTTACGTAGATTTTTCCATCTGTAGGCGAATTGACAGATTTGGCAGCGATGAGCCGCAGGGTCTGATGAGATTAGAAGGTTAAGGGTTGTGGACCGTACCATTACATGATCAATAGCAGGGTTAGGGGGGAGCGAGTACACTGGCCTGCTCCTTGTGGGGCAGAACACATATACCATCAACCTCTCGACCCGCTCCTCCACTTCCATCAATTAGCTGCTAAGTAAAGAGATCTGTCCTGTGCCGCCCAGGCCACACTGTAAGAGATATGCATGCCCTCTCCTCCCGTCCCGTCCGCAGAGGGAAATGAAATCCTCCCTGTGTTACTGCAGGCTGCTCTGAGATAAAGGCTCTAAATAAAGAGCGCTTACATCATCAGCCATGGCATCACCCATCAGCAGAGCCTCACAAACCTCTCACAACATCACGTACATGAGTGCTAAAGCACATGAAAAGCATGCATTCGGTATGCGTTTGCATCAGAAATATGTGACAAAAACTGTTCAAATGTGTCCTGTGGTCCCATTGGCTGTGCTGATCAACCAATCAGAGAGCAGTGATTTTTAAATTCATATTTTTAGGATTGTGCTGCATTCGGAGTGTCATATTTACAAGATCAGCACATGTGTATGCAGTCACACATTTGCAGTGTATTTTCTTTGAGTCCAGACTTTCTGAGTTAGAGGCACATCAATTCAGCGGCAGAATTGAATTGGTTTGGTCATAATTAGTAAACCAATGCAAATTGAGAAATTAACAATTCAAACAATTATTTTTCCCCTATTGTGCAGCAGTTTGGACATACAGTGTCAGGTCATTCAAACAGAGTAATGTTGATGAAAGCATAAACTAAACTAAACTAAACTAAAATGTAGTTATATAATAATGTAGTATAAATTAAACTGGGACTGAATAAATCAAAACATTGAAAAAATTACACATATAGACTACACTCAAATCTTTGTGGTCAGTAAGATTTTTTTTGTTTTTTTTAAAGAAATTAATACTTTTATTCAGCAAGGATGTATTACATTTATCTATCTATTTTAAAACACACTTCTTTTAAATGTTGTTTCTTTTTAACCTTCTATTAATCAAAGAATTCTGAAAAAAATATGAAACAGCACAACTGTTTTCAACATTGATAATCAGAAATGTTTCTTGAGGAACAAATCAGCATATTAGAATGATGACACTGAAGACTGGAGTAATGATGCTAAAAATTCAGATTTGCAGCACAGGAATAAATGACATTTGACAGTATATTCACATAGAAAGAGTTATTTTAAATTGTAATAATATTTCAGAATATTTCTGTTTTTACTGTATTTTTTGATCAAATATTTGCAGCCGTGATGAGCATACAGAAATAGACTTCTTTCAAAACATTTTAAAAAACTTACCAACCCCAAACTTTTGAATGGTAGTGTAGTAGTGCAGCCAGGCAGTGATTAAAAGAGCATGCAATTTTTAATTCAAACAAAAGCACTTGCACATCACATTATAATCAAGACCAAACTCATGAGTAGAAACTTCCCAGCAGGATTTGAAGAGTGTCACTGCTGCAAACTGTCAGCTGTGAGAAAGGTTAACAAGCAAACATAACTTAGATGTATAAAATGCCAAATAAGCTGTTTTAAGTCCACCTCTCAGGAAGTAAAAGACTCTGACAGATGTGGATGTGACGCTTCCTGTTGATGATCCTCGCTGAAAACAATAGCCATAGAGTTCAGACTCAATAATTAATCCAACAGAAGAAGGATCATTCCTCATCCTGTGCCATCTGTGATTCACTCCACTCTTTCAGTTTGGCTCAGTGTCTCACAACTTATTAAATACCATTCTTCACATCTCACATTCATTTGCACTCTGTGTGTTTGGGCTGTTGACATGAAATAGTTTTAGGAAGCTGACAGATCCTGCGGCGTGATGAGCTTTGTACAAGTATTGTACATGCAACAAACCTCACAATGATTGAGAGAAGACTTTTTCTTTACTTTTTAAGTGGTATTTGTCATTAACAGGACCATTAAAACTATGTAGGCAAAAATAAATAAATAAATAATAATAATAAAGAAATAAATAAAAAAGATTAAAAAGTTGCCTTTGATGTTGATGTACAGTACTATTTGAAGTAAATGAATATAAGAATGCATTAAATTGATCAAAAGTGACAGTAAAGATACTTATAATGTTACAAAAGATTTCAATTATGTTGTTTTATTCAATTATGTTCTTATGTTCAAATCAATTATGAACTTTTCTGTTCATCAAAGATTCCTGAAAAAAAAAATGATGCTGAAAATTCAGCTTTGCAATCACAGGAAAAAAAATACATTTTAAAAAATTTTCAAATAGAAAACATTTATTTTAAATTGTAATAATATTTCACAATATTACTATTTTTTGGACAGAATTTTTGCTTAAATAAATGCTCACTTGGTGAGCATAAAAGACTTCTTTCAAAAACGTTTACTGTTTTTTAAAACTTTTACTGACACAAAACTTTGAACAGTTGTGTAGATAACAGCAAAAAAAAAAAAAAAAGAGAGAGAAAAATGAGTCCATAGAGAAATTATGCATCAAATACTAATTTCCAACAACTGAACAACATTGTGAAATAACCAGAAAAGGCTAATCTAAACAAATTTCAAATTTATTTTATTTATCTGAAACCATAATAAATAATACATTTATTAATTAAATAAACAATACAATTCTAAAGAATTAAGCACCCTACTTTTAATTCAAGCAAAGCAATACTAGATTTCCAGATGTTTCAGGAAATTCATCATTTCCCTCCAACATTATCAGCCCATTCCTGAAATCCAAAACAAGCTCTGAATCCCATGTTGTCTGGAATTCCATATGTCATATTATCTGCTCTATTAATTTAATGTGATACCAATTTGCCTGATCTAAACGTTGTAAAATTTCACAGGTCTGGATCACGTTGCTGCAGGGCTCCTTGTACTGCACATCTGCTCCCACCTGCTCAACACACACAGCATAATTAAGACACATCTGAAGGTGCGAGTCCATGGCGGAGTGGAGCGGTCCTGCGCCGGACCTGCTGGCTCTGGCCAGGGGCCACGACTCCTCACAGCAGCATAATCAGATTTGGGCCAGTGAGAGACTGAACGAGCCTCTCTGGGCTGCTTGGCTGATTGCAGAGGGACTGAATGGCCTTAATGCCCAACATTAATAGACAGCTATAAGATCAGTGCTGGAATGTCAGGAGAGATGATGGACACAGCAGGGGAAAAAAGATGTTTTGTTATTAAGCACATCTGTGGCTGGGAATTATAAGTGATAGACTTTTAGGACATTTTAGTCACATAAAATGACAAAGTGATTCAAGGTTTTTGCTACAGGACATGTTATTCTGGTATAAGGACAGTGCAAGGCCAGAGTCCTCCAGGTTTTTGCTGAGATCTCTCTCTGATGTGCAGCGACAGTCCTCAGTCTGGACTGAATTAGCTTGAGCACTTATCAAGACTGAGAATGACGGCCAGAAACACTCAAAAGAAATATTTCATGAGCAAAAGTGTCAACACAGACACTGGGAAGTTTCAGTCAGGATGTTGTCATGACAGCTAGAAAGCACAACAATTTAAAAAAAATAGCAGCCGACTGTGGCTTAGAAACAAACCAGATGATATCAACAAACCAGTTTTATTTTTTGTGAATTAGATTTTGTTTTTATATGAACTGTTTTCACTTGAATTTTAGTTAAAGTTTTAGTAATTGTGTGTTTTTGTCAGATTATATTATATTATATTTGTCAGATTGTATTTTTGCTTTGTGTAACTTGAAATAGTACACACTGAGCAAAAATGTTAGTTTTGCATCTGTCACATGACACATATTGCTCATAATTTTTCTTTGGTTGCATTATAATGATTTCCTGCATTTTAATGATTTAAGTCATTTTACTAAACAAGAATCAAAGAAAGTAAAAGGAAAATGAAAAAAGAAAAACAAACAAACAAGGAGTGTCTCAAAGATGTATAATGTTATACAACATTTCAATAAACAAGCTAATATTCAGTAACTTTAGACATTTTTAACACAATATTGCCAGTTCCTTTGCTTCTGTGCTGCAAAAAAAATCATGTTTGTTCTTAAATGAATCAATGTTTTTGAACAAACTGGTTGAATAAATAATTCAATGACTCACTCTTAATGACAAATCATGTATTTTGTTCCACAATTAATCAATATTTTTAAACAATTCGGTTGAATTAATGAGTCAATGACTCACTTATAATAACAAATCATGTGTTTTGTTCCACAATGAATGAATATTTTTAAACAATTCGGTTGAATGAATGATTCAATGCTCACTTATAATAACAAATCATGTGTTTTGTTCTTCAATGAATCAATGTTTTTGAACAAACTGGTTGAATAAATGATTCAATGACTCACTCTTAATGACAAATCATGTATTTTGTTCCTCGAATCAATGTTTTTAAACAAATCGGTTGAATTAATGATTCAATGACTCACTTATAATAACAAATCATATGTTTTGTTCCTCAATGAATCAGCATTTTTGAACAAATCAATTGAGTAAATGATTCAAATGACTCAATAACCATGTACCGTGCAGTAAGAGTCATTGAAGTATAACCACCACTAATGAACTAAAAGGAACTAAAAGTATACTAAAAACAGATTAATGACGTACTTTATTGTAATCTACTAAACTACCATCATATTTTTCTTTTAACAATTTGTGTGTTATAGCAAGTGCCTTCTGAGGAACACATAACCCCGGTTGGGAAGCAGTGACCTAGACTCTCACAGAGGCCACCGAAAACACACTACTGCAGCATTGTATAACATTTAACCATGCCTTTTCAGAGTTAATATACCACCGTATTTGTAGTCAGTAGGCTAGAGCCATTTCTTTTCTACGCCAAGGCCTTGAATTTCACCCTTCACGTGCAAGTAATGCGCAATGGAGTCTCATCTCATCGGGTTGCCTGGAGGCCAGAGATGCTGCGCTGCTCACCGAGAGGACAAACTCATATCTCTTGTGGATATTGCAAGAGAGGCTTCAGCATTAACCCACTCTAGGGTATATCTTATGAATCAATGTAGAAATAAAAGAAAAGGGCCACATTTTCCCAATTCTCTGAGTACAATTCTGGGCAGAGTCTGTTCCATTAGTTTTACATCTGAATGAATCGCTCTAGAGTCCCAGTTGCTCATTAAAGCTGGCATGTTAAGAGATGAAAATGCAGAGTGATAGATTTCTGCAGTGATAATGGAAATCTCTTAGAACAAAGGCTTATTATTAATGAATGTGCTTCAGCCTTTTGATAGCATGAGCATTTGAAACCGAACACAGAAAGGAAGAGTGGACTGGGAAATGAAGGCCTCTGAGATGAAAAACAAGCATGTGCGAGTTATGAGATTAATCACGCGAATGGTAAAGACACTGCTGTTGGGAAATTGTTGCACAAGGGGATATTCCAAGAATGTTTGAAAATGTTGATTATGTTCAGAATGGAACACTAGCGCACTTCTTGCTGCATACTGCATCATATATTGTTGGCTTCATACTATATTTCTTCATAATGTCAAGCAGTATGTAATTTGCAACGACAAACATTTGAAAGGATATATTGGAAATACACATACTGTGCATAGAATACTACATTTGCCACTGATAATACTTAGAAATGTTTCTTGAGCAGCAAATCAGCATATTAGAATGATTTCTGAAGGATCATGTGACTCTGAAAACGGGAGTAATGATGCTGAAAATTCAGCTTTGAGCACAGGAATAAATTTCATTGTAAAATATATTCAGGTAGAAAATGATTATTTTCAATTGTAATAATATTTCACAATATTATTGTTTTTACAGCCTTGGTGAGCATAAGAGACTTCTTTCAAAAAACATTTTAAACATCTTGAATGGTAGTGTACATAAATAATAATATGCAGTATGCTATTCCAAACATACCCAGTCACTAAAGTGTGATCATAATTAAAAACACACAGAGTCTTCCCTTGACAGAAATGTCTGAACATTTTCTTTGCATTTGTAGAGTGTTTCTCTGGCAGTATTAGCACATCAGCACAAGGTCAGAGCTGTGTATCAGCTCATGGTAGACACTACTGCCCTTACCAGACAGATACACATCTCAAGGACCCTGCATTCGTCCGTGCCGGCCGCCCGATCAATAATGTGAAAGAGAGACAGCATTTAAATGACCTGCTAGGAGACTGGATTTCCTGTGGAGACTCGAGAAACCAGTAACAGCAGGAAAAAACGTTGAAGAAAAAAAGAAGTGATTGCAACAAAAAAGGCAGGAAGAAAAACTGCTTCTGGGGTGATTATCTGTGGATTACACTGTGGCTGCAGGGGGTTTTGGGTAAATATGATATAATGAGGGCTGAATGTAACGGTAAAGGCCTGGGAGGGAGTACTTATCAGAAATGACAAATCAGACAGTTCCGGTCCTGGATGATCGATCAATACAACATTTCAGCTATATGTGATATAATACCAGCTGTGATACAAAACACCTGTTCACTCACTAGCTTAACCTCAGTTCACATGTCAAACACTAGATGTTCTTATAGAAAGATGACACTTAGATCAAATAAAAAGGACATTAATGGAATGGAATATCCTGTTGTGCATTCAGAATCAAATTCCTTTCAAATTCAATACATTTTAATTTGATTTCAATTTCTGAATTTGAATGAAGGTGGCAAACAGGATGCAGAATGGCAATTCAAATTTGAATGTGTGGTAGGAAAATGAAAATAAATTGAAAATACATTCAACTGTATTTATTAATTAGCAAAAACAAGATAAGGAAGATGGATGGATACAGATAGAACATAAACAAACAAACAATATAGATAGATATAT
>NW_015540990.1:577911-584298 GCF_001515605.1 Sinocyclocheilus anshuiensis | reverse complement strand
GATAGACAGACAGACAGACAGATAGATAGATGATAGACAGACAGACAGACAGATAGACAGATAGATAGATAGATGATAGAAAGACAGACAGACAGATAGATAGATAGATAAAGAACAAAGGAACGAACGAATGAAAAAACAAACGATAGATAGATAGATACATAGATAGATAGATAGATGATAGATAGATAGATGAACAAAGAATGAATTCATTAATTTATAGTTAAACAGGTAGTTGAGAGCAGCAGGAGATGGCCAGTTTAAATCAGAGATGTTGATCTGGTCTCACTGCTCTGCTCAATGCTCTCAGACACTGTGATTATCAAGTGCTTAACAGTCAGTGCGTACAAGACACCTGCCAGAGGCAGAGAGAGAGAGACACAGACAGAGAGACAGAGATGTGGCATGTTTTTGTCTGCATTCTTCCTCTGGAAGCATCTGGAAAACTGTCCCCAAACCCACATGTCGTTCACAGCCATATGCTCGTATCTTCACAATACAGGTATCTGTGCATGTGTGTGTACATCTGCTGGCATTGTGAGATTTGCATTTCTCAGTGTAGCAGGCACAAACGTACCACATTCATAAGTAAGAAAGCTCCAAAATGAATCTTTCATATTTAGCCCTGAGCGCAGTATGAGTAACTCAGCTCTCTCTGGTTTTGCTGTTTAACAGCCCATTCATGCTTTGCGTTCTGTCTCTCTTATGACATTACTGAATCAATAGCTTCAGATGTAGTTCCTGTAGTGCTTTTGTTTCAAACCAAGGCCCGTATCGGGAAGTAGGCCAGTCTGCCATCGAATAAAGAGTCTGCGCTTTAAAGCGACTCTCTCATCTCAATGCTAAAAGACGATCTGAGGAGAACTGCAGGTGGAGGAGAGAACTATCTGGAATCAATCTTTCATCTTCTTGTGAGCAAATACAGTGGCAATACTTATAAAAAAAATACAGGCACACTTGCATGCTAGTGTAAAAGGATTTCTGGTTTGGCTTATCAATCACAATGTTTCATAAAAGTGATTTTAATTAGTAATTAACAGGAAATATCTCATTGGTTTCAAAGACCACAGTGAGAGTTTAAAAAGTGATATTCAATATTTCATTACATTTCTCACCAAATACTTCCAAGACCAGTGATCTCAGCTGCTGTCTGCGTTTACTTTATAGCTCTATATTCTTAAACTATTGTCTTTTGAATATATTTTCTTCTCTTTTTAGGAGAAACATCTGCAATGAAGTTGACATTTGGATGAAACTCCAACAAAGGAAGATGTTTTGAAAAATATTTTTGGTCCGTTCAATAAAGGTCAGTGGGATCCAGTGTTGTTTTGGATCCCATTGACTTAAAAAAAATCAGTTGAAACCTTATTTCATCTTCCACACATGACATAAGATCAAACAGATTAAGAACGACATAAAGTAAATCATGATAGATTTGCATTTTCTGCAAACTATCTCTATAATCTGAACACTAATATTTTGAGAATGAGACAGTTTCATCAACTACAAAAATCACTTTGTGACAGTTCAAACCGACAGATTTCATGATCCAAATGGTTAACCAGTAATCAATAAGCAATCTCAGTGTGACTTGTTTCGTCTTATTGTGTTTAAATGAGACATTAACACTGACTGTCACTTACATCTCAATATTCACTGCTATTCTGCAACGTCATTATAGCCCAACCACGCGTAAAGGTTAGAGACCAAAAGGGGACATCATTTCCAGGTCGTGACCTTTGGCAATATCAATAGAGCATGTTTGATTTGGTCCTCTTTAGTGGGATTTGTGCTTCTGTCTTAATGCTCTTAAAGTGGATTACAAATGAAGACACTTGACACTAATTGCTCGTTGAAAATCCGCCCTGTTACGAGTCCATTTGTCCTTCAAATCTAGAACAAAATATTCAGCATATTTTCATAAAACTGTCTGTTGGCATAAAAAAGTGGCCGATTTAGACATAAAAAGTGTCTGACCAACATGAAAAGTGATTTTAGGTGCTATTAGTTTGCAATAGAATAGATTGACATGGAACAACACTGAAACAATTAGCAGTGTAGACCATGTGTAGTCTTTCAAAATTAATAATTTCTACAGAAACAATTTGGCAAACAATGCATAGGCCTAATATTCAGTGGATGTCTAACTTGCTACTAAGTGCCTCAAACAAAAACGATTTTATGCCACTGGCTGTGAACTAGGTATCTTCTCCAGTACCGTATAAATGGACAAAGTCAAACAAAAGTAGCTTTGAGAGCTGTCAGATGTTCAAGACATCTCAAATCTAAGCTGAAGTCTCTGTTTTCTCCTTCCTTGTAGTCAAATGAGACTGTAAGTCTCATAACTTCAGCACTGAATGAAAAAGCAGAGACACAGAGTCAGTCCCGTACGGTCCTGAAGGCCTCGCTGATGGATGGAGCTGTGGAGGCTAATAGAAACATATCGACAGGAAAATGTTGTGCTTATCTCACTCCTGCTGTAAGACCGCAACCGACAGTCCCAAAAGCAGATGGGAGACACTTTAGGGAGTGAAGGAGGGGGGAGAGAGAGGTGGAGATACAAATGAACAGTTTTATAGCTTTATTGCCGCTAATTCGCAGGGCATTGGGACTCCTGGGAGAAAGGCAGAAGGCCAGTCTCCAGATGTAATGCTGATCAATGACACACTCGGAAAATGATTAACTCACACAGCGGGTGCCCAAAATTTACTGATCATAGTGTTTTATAATGCAGCCGTCTCCAATACGGCATGTGCAGAACAAATGTCTCTGAAGAACACTGAAATCGCTATTATTCAGAAATCTCTTTATTGTGACAAGCTCTCTTTCTTTATTGTGCGCTTTCATTTATTACTTTGTTTTTAATTAGGTCTCATATTCCCAACATTAGCTGTGGCTTTTTTTTTGTAGCACAGAAGGCCTGGAAAGTCACTTAAGACGTGGAGCTTACAAAAACTAACTTTTAAAATAGAGTTGCAATAACATGCACAATAAAATCAGAAACGTGCATAAAAAAATGACCTTTTTTAAATAAATTTCCTTTAACTGAAAATATTTGTTGCAATTCTAGATGCTATCCATCTACACTATTATTTTTAAAAAAGTGTCCATATTGTTATAAATCTCTTTGCAAACAGATTATATAAACTGAGCTGTGGCTTTTTTTTTGTAGCACAGAAGGCCTGGAAAGTCACTTAAGACGTGGAGCTTACAAAAACTAACTTTTAAAATAGAGTTGCAATAACATGCACAATAAAATCAGAAACGTGCATAAAAAAATGACCTTTTTTAAATACATTTCCTTTAACTGAAAATATTTGTTGCAATTCTAGATGCTATCCATCTACACTATTATTTAAAAAAAAGTGTTCATATTGTTATAAATCTCTTTGCAAACAGATTATATAAACTGCACTGTCCCTCTCAATGGACACTCAAAATCCTTTATAACATTAACATTAGTATTATTGTGTTACCTTAAAGGAACAGTTCACACAAAATGTCCTCACCCTCAAGCCATTCAAGATGTACATGAAATGTAGCATTCCATCACTTGTTCAGCAATGGATGCTCTGCAGTGAATGGGTGCCGTCAGAATGAGAGTCCAAACAGCTGATAAAAACATCACAATAATCCACAAGTAATCCATACGACTGTACGTCAATTAACGTCCTGTAAAGTGAAAAACGACATGTTTGTAAGAAACAAATCCATCAAACCATTGCTTCTAAAATACAAGTTCTTTATTCATAATATTGCTTTCTCCATTGAAAATGTTGTCTCGTCTGAATCAGGAGAGAAATATGCACAGATCAAGCACCGATTTATAAGCAAAAACAGTGGATTATGTAGTGGTATTTTGACCAAAAGTGACAGTTTAAAAGTTAAAATGCCTTAATGATGAATTTGTTTATTATAAACATGCATGTGAATTACTTGTGGATTATTGGTGATGTTTTTATGTGTGATGTATGGACTCTTATTCTGATGGCACCCATTCATTGCAGAGGATTTATTTATATTTAGCATAAGAATTATATATTGACTCTTGTCTGAATGTATGTCAGTTTGTTTTTTTTGTGATGCATCAAATTTAAACCAAAATGTACGTACCATACAAAAACCTATGCAATGGACTGAACCCCCTCCTTAAATGGCCTATGTAAGTGTGTTAATTAAAGTGCATGTGTGTGCTTTGGATAACATGTGTAAAGTAGCATTACTCATCCATGACATCAACCAATTGATCATGATGTAGGACTCAATTTCAGAGGGGAAACCTGTGATGTAGGAGTCAGCAGGTTATCAGTCGGAGGCCTGCACCTTGTCTTTATTGAGGTGGAGGTGTTGCTGCCCACCAGAGGATGAAGATGAGGAGGAGGAGGGGTGTCGTGAACGGCCAGGCCTCGACTGCTCCCAATACACAATCAATGAAGGGTTTAACTCAAAGGTGGAAATTCAGCGTGCAGTAAATATTGTTTTTCTACAACCTGCAGCTCCCAAAAGAGCCATCATAAAGCATGACTTGAAAACAGATGTATGCCATGAATAAAGACATCTGTGTTGCCAAACATACTGAAATGTTATTCGATAATAATCTCATGACTATTTCAACATGTGTTGTTAATGCACATGAGCTGTTACCCTCTTAACTGCTGGTGTTTGAAGACATTAAAGTCTTGTGTAATTTTGGACTCCTAATGGAATAGGCTTTTAATGTTGACTTAGTAAGTGACCCTTATTATGAGAAGGACTTTGGATTGGACTACATGACGAGGTCTGAGGTCTCTTAAGGGAAAGCGAGAGGTATTGCGGCGCTGTGATAGCAGGTGCTCCGCACTGACTTGGCCTTTATTGACCCATTACTCAGTGGCCCTATCGCTGGACAGTAACGGCCCAGTCAATGAATGGGGAAATGGTGACCATTCACTGCCAAAACTACGCTTTTATTTGCCGACACGGCTCAGCTCTGAAATATTGTTTGGTAAGCGCTTTGTGTTATATTATCCATCAATACAGTTTAACCCTTTTTTGGACCTTTTTGCTACTTTTATTGTTGGTTACAGTAGAGAAAAAAATGGTTTATATAGTACAAAAAGCAAACAAAATTGGCCTTAAAATCAAGCACTGATATTTCTTTTAGCCATAGGCTAAATAAGATGTATTGTACATTTTATTGTTGACAAAATAGACAGTTTTGGTTAGAATTTCATTGTTTTCATGATCTCGACAGACAGTTATTCACTGCACAAAACACACTGGAGCACAAATAGTTTATTCTAATTATTCTTACTCTTATGCTCATCAAAGCTGCATTTATTTGTAAAAAAAAAAAAAAAAATTAGTAAAAAAATATAGTGAAATATTATTATAGTTTTTGATTTGATTATATTTTCAAATGTAATTTATTCCTGTGATCATTTTAGCATCATTACTCCAGTCTTCAGTGTCACATGATCCTTCAGAAATCATTCCAATATGCTTAAGAAACATTTCGGATTATTATCAATGTTGAAAACAGTTGTGCTGCCTAATATTTTTGTGGAAACCGTCATACATATTTTTTAAGAATTCTTTAATGTATAAAAAGTTCAAAAGAACAGCATTTGTTTGAAACAAATGTTTTGTAACCTTATATAGATCTTTACTGCCACTTTTAATCAATTTAAAGCATCCTTACTAAATAAAGATACTCAATTTTTTTTTTTTTCAACAGTAGTTAGGTTCAGTTGAATTTTAACACTATTTTCCCCTGTTGAAATATTCCTGAATTTTCAGCAGTTAAATACCGTTATGGTGCTTAATATTTTTTATAGAAATTGATACATTTTTTCAGCATTCTTTGATGAAAGGAAAGTACAAAAGCACAGCATTGATTTCAAAATAGATGTTTAACAATGTCAAAGTCTTTACTGTCACTTTTAATCAATTTAAAGCATCCTTACTAAATAAAGATACTCACAATTTTTTTTTTTTCAACAGTAGTTAGGTTCAGTTGAATTTTAACACTATTATCCCCTGTTGTCAGTGATCCTATCAGAACAGCGATTATTTTTGAGGTCACGACCCTAGTTGAGAGTCACAATGCTAGCCTACGACTCATACAGTTCAATAGCTCCTAAAAAATATGTGACCCTGGACCACAAAACCAGTCTTAATACAGTCTGGGGTATATTTGTAGCAATAGCCAACAATACATTGTACGGGTCAAAATTATTGATTTTTATTTTATGCCAAAAATCATTAGGATATTAAGTAAAGATCATGTTCCATGAAGATATTTTGTAAATTTCCTACTGTAAATATATTAAAACTTAATTTTTGATTAGTAATATGCATGGCTAAGAATTCATTTGGACAACTTTAAAAGTGATTTTCTCAAATCAC
>NW_015540990.1:569985-572208 GCF_001515605.1 Sinocyclocheilus anshuiensis | reverse complement strand
CAACATTTTGATTTTTTTGCACTCTCAGATTCCAGATTTTCAAATAGTTGTATCTCGGCCAAATATGGTCCGATCCTAACAAACCATACATCAATGGAAAGCTTATTTATTCAGCTTTCAGATGATGCATAAATCTCAATTTTTAAAAATTGACCCTTATGACTGGTTTTGTGGTCCAGGGTCACATATGTCCAAGCAAAGTTTGACACAGAATAACCCCAAAAACAATGACATGAACATCAGGTGGTAGTACGACAGATTTGAAGATGTTCTCTATCCATTTATCCACCAGTCTGGCTTTTTGTACCGTCACACCTCTCAGGACTAACATTACAGCTGCCATCTCCCACTGCATGGCATCGCTCACAATTTACCACCAGTTCGTGGGATCCAGTTACTCATCCCCGCAAAGACACATTCACTGGAAGAGAGGGAGGGCGGTTCTGAAACAAAGCCCGGTGAGTAAGATTCAAAAGAAGGAAACTGGAACCCGGCGGGCTGCGATATCAGAGTTTTGTGTCTAAATAATTAGCCTGCTTAACGCGCCATCTGGGCCCTCCTCCTCTGGCAGGCGGCGGGTACCAGATGCCACCTGGCTAATAGCGCTGGAGCTGACAAACTCCTGCATCGCCTCTCTGCCGGGCCCTAAACACTGCGACGAAGGGCTGAAAAACTCTGGAGATGGCACATTATGTACCGACCACTTCATTATCTGAGAGCTTAGCGTCTTTTAGAGATCCAGAACACACTAAACTGCGCTACAGGACGCTACAATGCCATTATCTTTAAAGGACATAAAAACTTCAACTCGTTCAATCCCGACTGTAAATTCTGAATAATTTGTCTGGGAATTCTCATCCCACATGAATACGAATCTTAAAACGAAAGACTCCCAGACTCAGAGAAAGCACTTGGAGACTGTTAAGACGGCTAAAGAGATAAAGTTTTGCACGTCCCCAATAATCACCCAAACAAATCCATCACCTCCCAAATTTCCTGGGTTATCAATGAAAAGCAGGTGCCCTGTAATGCGACCGGCTCTTTTAGCACTGACAGTGACAATGGGCAGAAATATTTGTTCGACTGGAAGATGCCTGCTTGGTAACTTGATAAGGGTCTGAATTTGCTTGATGAGGTAAAAAGTTCCTGAGCTCAGCAGCATGAGGCTGACGGTCCCCTGAGGGCGGCTGAGAAACCGTATCTGCCCTGTAGGAGCTTCCCCTTTGGTAAGCACTTCTTATCACGAGGCCATCACGGCTGGCCGATAGCGCTGGGTAATATCCAGTAACAGCAGTCTTATGTGAGATCCAATACACGGATCAATCCTCGGGCTAGAGAGCTCTCGTTATCCTCCAGAGGCTTTTCTTATCCGCGGAGACCGAGGTTGGGCGCAAAACACACGTTTTCTAAAACCGAATAACATAAACCTTCTTATCTGGAAGAATAATGAGAGTTTGGTATGTTTTTATTTGTTTAGGTCACAGTAAAGACATGCATGTTTACTGCAGGACCTCGAAACGGTTGAGAAAGTATCATCCCAATGCGACAAGTTCTTCGCCAACTGCACACTGTTCCCCGATGGGCGGCTTTACAATGCAGCGCTGCGGTGAATGTGTGTGTGTGTGTGTGTTGGAGCCTGATGATGGGAAGACACAAGAGATGGAGAGAAAGAAAAAAAAAGAGGCAAGAAAACAGGGATATGAGAAAGGTAGACAGGAAGAGAGAAAGACAGAGGCGTTGGGAGAGATGGGACCCCAGCTCCATTCCTTTGGGGACGCCCATATACTGGTGCACATTTCCCCATGTGACCAAAGAAACAAAAAACTACCAATTGTCATTCTCACACTCGTTTCCACAGGAGCGACTCACACTAAACAAGCAGTGAAAACAAATACTCAGCAAAGGCCCGATAATAATGCAAAGATACTAAATGACTGGAGCGACAGACACCCGAAGAAAAATGGAGAAACTCTTAATATGCAACTTTTAAAAAAATAAGTATTTGAATGATTCAGTGTTTTATTGGATCATATGAAACATATCAAACTATAGTAGACATTTTAATAATTAGCCTATTTTTATAATGTGATTTATACAGAAATCTGTATTAAAAAATGTACTTTGCCTTTATAGCATGCCAATTTCACAACAACAATAATAATAATAATATTTTAATTTATATATATATATATATATATATATATATATTAACAAATTCATAAA
>NW_015540990.1:545607-569792 GCF_001515605.1 Sinocyclocheilus anshuiensis | reverse complement strand
CTATATATCTTTAATACATATCTTAATATATCTTAACCATATATTTTTTATATATCTTAATATTTAAACATATCTGAAATGTTTCACACAAGTTTAATGATAGTTTGTATGAATGGCCTCTTACATTCTGTGGCCTTAAATGATACACGCATTCAAATCAATCAAAAGCCTTGCTTCATTTTAGGAAAAGTCAATATGCAAATGCTGACCTGAAAATTCCAAATTTAAATTCTTTGGATTTTGACAATTTAAAAAACTACTTTTTTTTTTCCTTCCTCAGTTTTAAGTAAAGTTTTACAACACACCCTCCATATACGAACACAAGACAGCTTGACTGGGAAAAGTTTTCCATAGCAGTGCCGAAAAGTAATTATCCACAACTAGGACAAAACCATCCGGTATTAACAGACAATTCCCAGCACTACTTTCTACACAAACACCAAACTAAGGTCAAGTGGAGCGGCTGCTCTCCAGTAAAACCAGCTTGTGTGTCTTACCTCCAGTGAGGAGCCGCTATCTGAGAGGGAAGGTCAGGACCTCTCGGCGTGCAAACGGTCGCGGATCTCATTTGGCTCCAGCAGGACGGAGCGGCGCAGGCTGGCGGGAATAAATCAGGGACAGAGTAGCAGGGTAAAGAGGAGCTCCATGCAGGGGCAGAGAGGACTGTTCGAGCCGGGCCGGGTGGACGGCTTCTTTTGCCTCTCCCTGAATGAAAGCAATCCCTGAGACTGAATGGGTAATGAGATCTCGGCTCCTGAGATTTTAGCTTTCTTAATCATGTTCATAATTAATTCAAGAACATTGATAATTTCATTACATTCTTTTTGTCTTATCAATAAATGATGTGCCTGCACTTTTGGTCTTGTGTACGGGAGAGAGAGAGAGAGAGAGAGGGAGAGAGGGAGAGATGCTGAGAGTAATACAGTACTACAGGCAAGAGGAAATGAATACGATACAAACAGCAAAGTGGTAATTATAATCTTTGACCAGGCCACCGACAGCACAATATGAAGTCAAGTGGGCACTAATAATTAATAAGCCCTTATGCTGAGAGTGTGTTTGATTACAAGAAGCGTGTTTTGCATGTCTATATGCATGCTGTACAGAAGCGACTTTAAAAAGTAGTACTTTTTCATTTTGATTTCACATAAGGGAGGTTGGTGCATGTCCATTTGCTTTATTTAATCAACATCAAGATATAAGGTTAAAATGTATATCAACATATAATTAGAAATGTATATTTAGTGTCTAATGGTTTTGTGATTAAGCATTTTGGATTTTTTATAATTTTTTTTTTTGCCTATTTTAAACCATCCTATAACAAAATAGAGGTATAACAAAATAATTTCTTAAAAGTACAAAAGGTGTGAATATACCAACAGACTGTCATTTATTTTAAATACTGCATAATTATAAAAATATATGAAATAAAATATTAAATAAATGTAAATTCTAAAAACAATAATTCTAAAACAATAATTCTAATAAATAAATAAATTAATTAATAATTGAAAATATATTAAATACAACTTTATAAAATAAAATATATAAAACTAATACATTTTAAAAGCAATAATTATAATATAATTAGCAAAATGCTTTTTAAATACCTTCAGATGCAATGCATCATGTCATATTTCATCTCAAACATTCCATTCTAATAATCTTAAAACGTCTTGTTTTCCACAGGCTGTTTAACAGTTGCTGTGACTAACCATTTAAAAAATATATATTTTTCATACTTTTTTGTTGTCTAGTTCATTTTAAACCGTCCTGTGGTTTAACAAAAATTATTTTTTAAAACTACAAAAAAATTTAAATATTCCAACAGCCTCTTAAAAACGGCATAATTATAACAATAATTATTTAAAAAATCAATATAAAAATATATAAAATAAAAGAATAATTATAAATTATAAAAACAATATTTTTGAAATAATAGTTTTATTTCACTTTTTTGTTGTTTTGAAATAATTGTTTTATTTCATCTGAACACTCCATTTGTAAAATCTCAAAAAAGTTTTTTACAGGCTGAATTCAACAGATCAGATCCTGGACTCCTAAAGCTGTCACCATGAATCCAATATTGCATATATATATATAAATAAAAAGAAGTGATATAAAAAGAAAGAGATTATAAGAAAGAGCTTTCAGTCTCTGCAAAAGTTAATGAGGTTCTATGCATTTTTAATGGACCATTGTGACAAATTCCACATCCAACCACCTCTGAGACTATGGTATGCACTTTCATCGACTTTTTCTAAAAATCTATGTGCTACAAATGAATGAGGATTTTATAACTCAGGTCAAACCAGTGATTATGATGTTACTGTTTTGTTTACATTTCCAAAGCTAGTACACGAGATTGGGGGAGAAAGCGCGAGTACAGTAATTTGATGGATGTGACTGACCCCGTTTATTGGGCAGTGAATGATCAGCCTCAGTGGGCGGGTTAATCTGATAACAAGCGTGGCAGAAATATCTCGTAAGGAACTAAACGCAATCGGTACAGTAATTTGATGGATGTGACTGACCCCGTTTATTGGGCAGTCAATGATCAGCCTCAGTGGGCGGGTTAATCTGATAACAAGCGTGGCAGAAATATCTCGTAAGGAACTAAACGCAATCACTCAGAGGCTGGTCAGCGCTCAGACCGGTGACTGTGATTGATACACGGACACACCATCCGTCCCTCGACAGGAACAAATCCGGCGACGTTTCCTGCACAGATTACGCTGATCTCAGCGCCGTAACACAACGGCATTAGACAAGAGCTCCTGCCATGCAAAAGAAACAGGCCGTAATGCAGGTGGACATAAAATATTTGAGATGAAAATGTCTTCTGTGAGATACAGCTGCGAGGGAGCCCTAATAAAACCGGAGGCAAAAAGTACAAAATTTATCGAGGTCATTTTGAAGTTTTTTTGCATTTTATTCAGCACACATTTTATGTGATCTATGCATGCCACTCTCATCTCTGCCGCCGTGACGTTCGCGTTTGCCCTTCCCAGAACAGATTGCCACAATGCATGTAATGATGGCCCTGCCCAGCTGTGCTTCAGAGGGCCAGTAGATGATAGTATTTCCATAATAATCCACCCTCGGTTCCCAGGGGCCCCTTGAGAGAGGGCTGGATGGAGGAAGAGGGGTGTAGCGGAGCCACCGTCGGGCTGAGCGGAGCCTCATCTGTGGCGTGGAAGGGTGGGGGCGGCACGAGCGAGTCGTGTGGCTGAAGCAGCCTGTAGGCAATGCAATAAAATCACCGCACGCTGCTCCTCTCTGCACCGCGACGCACGGCCCGCCACTAAAACTGCACCCGCGGAGGAGAATAAATTTGAGGCTGGAGAGAGAAGAGAGAGGAAGGGGGTGGCGGCACAGCTAGAGAACAGACTTTCGTACTAATAATTGAGGTGGCATCCCACGCTCTCCATTAGAGCAGTGTTTATATGCATGTATTCATTTGTGTCTGGTTTTCGGCAGACTACAGTGGAATTAGGGGTCGTTTGTGCAGGCTATGAGCTCTTGTGTTTAATCTGTGTTTAACTGTTGGTCTATGTACGCATGTGGCAAATAGACATTTTTGGTCCAATCAGATTACTCTGAGGGCGGGACAGGAGTCTTACGTGTAGAGCTCTATGTTTAACTGTTTTGAAGTCTGTCATTTCTTCAATACTGGTATGACCAAACGAAAGTGCAAAAACGATAGCTATGTTTCATTCACCCTGTTTTCATGCGCATTCTGAAGTATCGCATCAGAAACGAGTGATGGAAATGCCGAATTTCGAATAAAAATCCCTTAATTCGCAAAAACGTTTTTATGCTAGCTTGAGGTGGTTTTTGACTTGTGCGAAAAAGGGTTAATGCGAATAATGGGAAATGGAAACGCATTTGCAGAGTAAATTACGCATCAAAAAAGGCATGTGACTTTGCGCTGTGGGACGGCAAACCCTGACTTAACCAGCTGACCGATCTTGCTCCACAGCATCTTAAAGGGATAGTTCACCCAAAAATGAAAATTATGTCATTAATTACTCACCCTCATGTCGTTCCAAACCCGTAAGACCTCCGTTCATGTTTGGAACACAAATTAAGATATTTTTGATGAATTCTGAGAGCTCTCTGACCCTCCCATAGACAGCAAGGATCCTTACATGATCAAGGTCCAGAAACGTAGCAAGGAGATCGGTAAAATAATCCATGTGACATCAGGGGTTCAACCGTAATTTTACGAAGCTACAAGAATACTTTTTGTGCGCAAAAGGAAAAAAAACGACTTTATTCAACAATTCGTCTCCTCCATGTCACCTTGGCGCCATTTTGGAGACTATCCACTAAACGTAAACAGCGAAAGCTATTCTGTGTCAGCTGCGTCACGCAGATACGTTTTCTACATTGTTTGTGCTTTGATCTGAACGTAAACAACGTATCCGCGTGACGCAGCTTTATTTATTTATTTGTAAATTTAGAACTAAAGTTATTGCTGAATTAGTTTGTGAAAATGTCTGTACGCACAAGGATTCAAGCTCACGGCATCTGATTAAATCAACCGGATCTCATGAAAGTGCATGTAAATAGTACGTAAAAAGTAAATTTTTGCATATCAATACCACGAGTTTTCGTTTTTATTTAGCGTACTATTTACACGCACTTTCATGAGATCGGGTTGATTTAATCAGATGCCGTGAGCTTGAATCCATGTGCTTAAGGACATTTTCACAAACTAATTCAGCAATAACTTTAGTTCTAAATTTACAAATAAATAAATAAATAAAATGTAGAAACAACTGAAACCACACACCACATATTACTAACACTAACTAACTAAATAAATAAATAACACACTCTGGGTGGCCTTATATATTTTAAGGTGATATTTTATTTTAAATGTATTTTATCATATTGTGAGAAGTTCTCCTTTGCCTACAAATATCTATTAGTGAATGAGACCCAACAGGCGATTCAGTCTATTGTTCCTGTGATTTAAGCTGGACTAAAATGTTTAACATCAGAAAAATTACAGAAGTAATCTTTATGCAAGAACACAACCAGTGTGAACATTTCCGAGGATGTTTTTACTATTCCTTTGCAAGCTTTTAGCACAGTTTCTGACACATAATGGATAATTCCAGATGCTGTGAGCTTCAATCCATGATGCAAAACGTAAAGAACCGGATGCGGCTCCGACTTTTAAAGGGCAGGGTTAGGAAAGGGCAATGAAAGGTGTCTGAGCCGTGGAGGGGGCGTCAGCTGTGGCTTGACTGTGGAGAGAGAGCCGGGGCTTAGGAAAGAACCCTGCGGACAGCAGGGGCCCCTCATCTCCATTACACACTCTCTGGCACCGCAGCGATCGCGGTCAGGGGCCACGCTAATCAATACGTGAAGCCTGCAGGAGTGCTGGGGAAAATGTCTTAATGTCCTCAAGATGTGCACGACTGCAGGTTACACTCATTCTGGTTCTCAAGCCACTGGCATGATGTTGGTGTGTGTGTGTGTGGGATCAGGTGGGCGATAGAGAGAGAAAGAGAGAGGACAGGCTAATTAATGTAAGCACTTGCCAGTGATTAAGCTTTAAACAGAAAGGTCAGCTGAGCAGCGGAGCAAGGCCTGTCCCAGCGCCTTGCTCTTAGGGCAGTCTAAACCTTTCCAGCTTAAATGGTAAAGATGTCATTTCACAATGGGGGAGCATGGGACACATGTAGGCCTGACACACGGGTCATTGGCTCGCCACCCTCCATTACCCGGCCAAGGCAAATGTGCCGATCTGTGTCATTTAAGGGATGAAAAATAAGGCCTCGGACGAGATCAATAGATCCTGCGGTCCTCAACCGGCTGTGATTAATTGACTGTCACCAATTAATGGGGGAAAGATTACAAACCATTGTCTGAAGCATATGTGGGCAAAATACAATCTTTAGAGTATCGCAAAGGTTCCAATAATATGATTTGAACTAGATTTTTACATGTTTGTTTTACAAATTTCTGAAGTAAACTGCCATGGGTTTTCTAACAAACAGTTATGACAATAACCATCATGCATCGTGTAAAACTGTACCTGGTTGCATAAATCATCAAAACATTAGGAATCTTACATTAATTATAATATAACATAATATACACTACCATTCAAAAGTTTGGGGTCAGAAAGATTTTTTTAAAGAAATTAATACTTTTATTCAGTAAGGATGCGTTAAATTGATCAAAAGTGACAAAGACATTTATAAAGTTGCAAAAGATTTCTATTTCAAATACATGCTGTTCTTTTGTTCTTTCCATTCATCAAAAAATTCTTTATAAAATAAGAAATAATAATGAGAATAATAAGAAATGTTAGAATGATTTCTGAGGGATCATGTGACACTGAAGACTGGAGTAAGGATGCTGAAAATTCAGCTTTGCATCAAAGGAATAAATTGTTTTCTATTTGAATTT
Organism: Sinocyclocheilus anshuiensis; assembly: GCF_001515605.1. Lineage (NCBI taxonomy): Eukaryota > Metazoa > Chordata > Actinopteri > Cypriniformes > Cyprinidae > Sinocyclocheilus > Sinocyclocheilus anshuiensis. Next base: position 563,363 of record NW_015540990.1, on the reverse strand, counting down.
ATTTAAAAATGCAGTTATTTTAAATTGTAATAATATTTTACAATATTACAGATTTTACTCTATTTTTAATCAAATAAATGCAGCCTTCATTAGCATAAGAGGCTTTCAAAAACATTTAAAGGGGTCATATGATGCGATTTCAATTTTTCCTTTCTCTTTGAAGTGTTACAACGCTTGTTGTTTGTCATTTCTCCGATCACAAATGCAGACATGGTTTTATGTTTACGTGGTGCGATGCAATGTGTAAAAATACAGTATAAGTCATTATAATCCGTAATTATGTCCCCACTAGATGCAACAAATGCCTCGTTTATAATGGGTTTTAATGTTTTTGTCTTGTCGGACAGGGCATCACAATATGGTAAGGGGCGTAACATTTGCGTCACACGCTTGAGATATTCGGCCAATCACAATGCACTGGATAGCTGGCTAATCAGAGTACACCTCGCTTTTCAGACCGATGAGCTTTGTAAAAATCGACGCGTTTCAGAAAGGCGGGGCATAGAGGAGAAACAATAATGTACAGTACACTCTTAAAAATAAAGGTGCTTCACGATGCCATAGAAGAACCTTTTTGTCTAAATGGTTCCATAAAGAACCTTTAACATCTGAAGAACCTTTCTGTTTCACAAAAGGTTCTTTGTGGCGAAAGAAGGTTCTTCAGATTACAAAAAGGTAAGAAAGAGATGGTTCTTTAAAGAACCTTTGACTGAATGGTTCTTTGTGGACCCAAAAATGGTTCTTCTATGGCATCGCTTGAAGAACCTTTTGAAGCACCTTTATTTTTAAGAGTGTATGTGGAAAATAATGTGTTTTTTTAACCTTAATTCGCATAAACACATTTCATTACACCAAATACACAACATAATGTTCTTTTTAGCAACATCATATGACCCCTTTAAAAAATTGTACCGACCCCAAACTTTGGAACATCAGGGTTTAATATAATAAATGAGTCATCAGCAATGCAAATCAACTCATACCTCTCTCTTAACAACAGAAATGGTGAGCTTCTCATCTCGGGATGGGTGTTTTTGTAGGCTGATGTGATGAGGTGTTTTCACTGCGCTGGATGACTCATTTCACTGGAGATTTGGTGATGAAATGGACGTCTCTTGTTGACACAGCTCTTGTTCCACTTATGAACGATGAAGTGAGTAGCAAGCGATTTTTGTGTGTATTTCTGAGATGCTGATCTCACTGACAGGAGACAAAAGGGGAGGGAGGGGCTCTGTAAAAATAAGAAAACAAGGCAAATTTATGTTATTATGTAAGCGCATGCTCAGCAGTTTGGCCTTTGCTCACAAACGCACGCAAATTCTCTCTTACTACATGCAGATGTCTAATTCTGAGTTTCAGACCTACTGGCGAACAGTCTAGACAAAGTGAAGTCGCCATGCGCTGTGTTGACATGAAAGACCTACAACAAATGACAGTAACGTAGTCGCAGCACCAATAGTCCGCTTGATGCAATCAATGTACAACATTGTTTTGCATCAGTTCGATGCTAATGAAGTTATCTCACAAGCGCTCAGCCACTGGGTCTGTCATTATGGGATAATAAAGCCATCATTTGGCAATGACCAATGAATTATGAGATCAAATAAAAATGAAGTAAAACCTATAAAGGTTTGCACTGTTGTGATGAAACTCTTGAAACAAAGAGGCAAGATGCATCCAGAGAACAGGAGGGACAAACACAATTTTTAATACATCAAAAAGTATTTTAAATATTAGAAAACACACATAAATTGGCTTTTTAATTGCTAATAAGACATTTGATTAATTTATACATTATTTTGCATATTTTCATCAGACAGCTATCCCATTCATGACAAATGCTCTTCAGGACACATTTTGAAATGGATCTCAATCTGATCACTCAGACATCAGCCTGTGATTTAAGCAATTCAGCCAAGTGTAAATACATTTGCATTTGACCATATACATAAAATATACCCAACACCAACAAGAACAACAACGATGACGATGATTATTATTATCTACTAATATTACATCCACTAATCTAATTATGTACTTATTATTATCTACTAGTACTACTACTAATAATTTTAACTTTTATATATTATTATTATTTCTTGTTGTTGTTATTGTTGTTAATGGTTACTGAAAGCATGCATTACCATTCTTTTTTAACAGAAAATATGAGATATAATATGAGAATAAAAACAAGATTTATTACATAAGAACTTTGTTCAAATAACGTTACTTGAGAAACGCATTTATAATTTAAGTCTTCAAACAAAGCTAACCGCAGTGAGTATTCTACGGAGGACGCGTTTCGTTATAGTAGTTAAGTACTCTTCGCTTGCCGTAGTCGCGTGCGCTGCTCGTTACTTTGTTTCTGTTGGAGGGAGTTTTGGAGCATGTTTGTCATGTGAGGACTAAATCATGGCGCAAAGTTTTCAAAACGTTACTCTTTCACTGACTTTACCGATATCCTGTCAGATTTGCCTCGGAAAGGTAACAAACTTTCAAAAAAACTTTAAATACACGACAGAAGAAAGTACACACACCGAGTCGTGCAGTGTGTGCGTGAACTTCACGTTTCTTCTTTGTTTAATTATACAGTTTATATTACAGGCCTACATTTATACCTAACATAATGCACCGCTCTTTTATCGTGCATTAATGAAGATAATGTGTAAATAATAGTGTAAATAACTTAAAGCAGCGATAGTTATTCTACAGTAGAACATACTGAGGCCCGTTTTTGTTTTTTTCCCAAAACACAAACCAACAATAAAGACCAGCCAGCACTCGTCTAAACGCCTGCTTCTGACTGTACACTGTTGCATTTGATGTAGTTATTGAAACCCTGAAATATTCACAGAGTGATGATAAAGAGTGATGAAAGCAAATGGGCCAGATCAGGTAGGAGCGTTAAAGTTGTTTAAGATTCAGTCACTGCAATCTATTTAAAACATTTGCAAACACAGTACTTGCCATGTATCACTTGATCTGAATGGTGTGAGTTTAAGGTGGGCAGGGCAAATTGTTTACATAGATAGGATGGGAAAATTGACATGCTATGCCATAGCACACACACACATATATATATATATTGATACAAATCAATACAGATTGTTTCAGAGCAGTTTTACAGGGATAAACAGCAAAAAAGGAATAAATATACATACACGTGTGCATCGTAATATTGTGTTAAAAACATTTAATCAAGCAAATAATTGTAATTAAATAGGCATTTGGTTATTTATTCGCAATGATGTTTTTTTCTGTCCTGTTTGTTTCTAATGATCCTGTACGATTTAATATTAACAGTCATTACTTTGCATTTACCTGTTGGTTTGTTCTGATCTACACCTCAAAGGTCCGTCAGCCGGTCATTTGTTGCAACAACCATGTGTTCTGCTCCAATTGCATCAAAGTGTGGCTGGAGAAGAGCAGTCAGTGTCCCACCTGTAGAGTGGCAATCACCCCAGAAAACCCCTGCAGAGAAATCATTGGTAATGTCAGCGGACCTCACAATCATATATTGTTGTTTTTGAAATGCAAAGCTGTAGAACTAAGTTTTATTGTGGGATGATGAGTGTGATTAAATGTCTTCCTCTTTGTATATGTGTTCACAGGAGCCACAACTGACTTTGAGTCCAGTGAGAGTGATTCTGTGAAGAGACGCCTCCGAAAGACTCGAGGGGAGCTGCTTTTAAGAGAATACGAGGTACTTCTAGTCAAACACCCAATGAAATGCTTTGGTGAACACAATTTTCTGTTGACATTTCCTGTATAATTTAGAGTGGAATACCCATTTTGCCATGTTTGAATCCATACCACAAAATTCTGCAGACTTCCCTCCAAAAATAAATGCTAAAATTTTAAACAAAATCTGGTCCATTCCATCTGGGCCTCATCATAACTGACAGACTACTAAGTACATACTAAGGCACGGGACCCCAAATTTGACTTAACACTTGTTTTAACACAATGTGCCAGTAAGAAATTGTCCTAGCTATGCAATGAAAGCCAGGAAGATTCATTCACTGAGCTTATGAATCATCTGTTTTACAGGATGAAATCGAAACCCTTTTGAAAGAGAACGAGGACTTGAAAAGCAAAAACCTGAGCCTTGAGATGCAACTCAAGACGGCTGTGGAACCGAGCACGGTCTTGGTTCCTCAGAGTGAAAGCAGTACTGTCGACTCGAGCGCTCTGGAGGAATCGGCCAATAAGCTGAGAGCTGCCAATGACCTCTACAGGAAGGTCAAACAGGACCTCGAAAGGCTAAAAGAAGTATGAATGTGATTGCTTTTTTTAATACAATAAAATGGGTCAAAATAGTGCATAAATAAATAGAATCCCATAATTTAGCCATTTTAAGATACTATGCATTGACTGCTCATTTGGTCAATGTGTCATTTTTTTAAATTTGCAGTCTCCTCTGTTATTTCTCATTATTCCTGTGAATAATGCACATTTTCGGTTTTCAAATATTCTGTAGTGCATTCTGGGAAAATATATGAAATTAAGTGTTTATTGTTTCTTTAATGTGAGACATTTAATGTCTCATTTGCCATTATTAAACTATTTAAAAATTTGTGGCTTTAATAATGGATAAAAAATGTGCATACTTAATAAAAGAATATAAATAATATAATATGAATATAATAATAACTGTTATTTAAATGTGCATAGAAAACCTTAATGAGATTTTATATATATATATATATATATATCTAGATGAATTTTCACTGACCGCTGGAAATATGAGAAATGGTGTTATTTGTGTTCTGTGCTTAAAAATAAAAAAAGAAACTATTCTGAAAGCAACATGTTTCTTTCCCTCAGGCTAACAAAACTTTGCGGTCCCAAATTTTTGACTTAATCCAGGAAAATATGCGCCTGAAAGCCGAAGTGGACAGCAGATCTCCTCAAAAGTAAGCACAATGTTCATAATGTAATGCTGGTATGGTGTACCGACTTGCATTTTAAGCTAGATCAAAAAATTACAACAACGAATAAATTATTCATATTTATTTAGGTACTACTTATGTATATTTACAAAGTATTAGTAACTCAGATGTACAAAATTTCTTATTTGTGGTTTGTCTCAATTTACATCAAGGTTTGGCAGGTATACAGTCGCAGCTCTTGAGGCTAAAATTCATCAGTATGAGCGGGACGTGGCGCAGCTGAAAAGAGCCCTGGAGCGCAGTGATAAATACATCGAAGAGCTTGAAGCCCAGAACCAGAGGGACGGCCCTAAGTCTGAAGAAAGTGTTTGTTCAAACGCTGCCTCTGGAGGGACTCAAAATGGAGGGATTGAAAGAATCGCCCTGATGCGAAGGAGCCTGAGTGAAATGGAAGAAACTTCTGTTTGCACAGACCTGGACCGAAAGTGTTCAGAGCTTCCCAACAACCATGGGTGCCTCCTGACAACATCTGATGTGTGCCAAAGGGTAGGTTTTCTAGGAGGGACCTTGACTCCACGGAACGATGGACTCAAAGACATTACGGTTCCCTCTACGCCCTCCTCGGCTCTCAGATCTCTGAGCTTGAAGAGTCCTGCTGCGGTTTGTAGCGACCGAAAGTTAGGTCTCAAACCTCTCACTTACCTGAGAAGACTCAGTTTTGATGATTGCCAGGGCCCAACCAGCTCATCCTCAGTCAACCAAAGCCCAGGATCCTTCCAAGTCAACAAAGGTGCTCCTTTTGGTGAGAAAACCACTGTGAATTTGAACAAAGAGGTCTTGTGTGGAGGCTGGATGGACTGCGGACCTGATCTTCCCCGTTTGGATGAAAATAGAGAGGAGTTCAAGCGCTCCAAGGACCCTGTGGGTAACAGCGAAGCTTGTATGGATGCAGCGTACTTGGACAAGATCTCTGAGCTGGACTCTATGATGGCTGAAGGTGAGAGCTCCAGCAGTCGGGTCTCTCACCTTCCTCTGGCATCATCATCTTCATCACAATCTCCAGACTTTGATGCCACCCAAATTCCAGAACTGGATTTCTGTAGCAACCTCTTGGCTGATCCTGGAACAGCAAGAGAGCACCAGACTGCATCTTTGACTCAGGAGACCACCCATTGTGATGCTGCTACTGCTTCTGAGGAAGAGGCTTCAGTTGTTGAGTTCAGTGACAGAGCTGGAGTTATGGTGGAAAATCCCACACAGCCCACCAAGCGCAAGTGTCCCCCAGGATTGACCATCTCCAGTCCATCGAAACTCTCAAAACTAAAGTAGAAGCAGAAGCATCTCAAGTATTTTCCAGCATGGTCTCCATTTTGATGTGATTCAGTGGGTTTACTTCTCAGTGACTTTTTAGGGGTTCAACGAGATTTAACAGCCTTTCTTTTCCATCAGGGCTTTTTATTACGAAATTGCTTCACTGTTTATTATTATGACAGCAGTGTGTGCTGGATGATGTTACTGTATGTTATAAAAAAAAACTCTCAGTATCCCGAGGGGATAAGGTGTTAACACTATGCTTTTCTCTTGAAATTAAACAGATTTTTTTTCCTATGGAATTTCAATTGTGGTTGTACAGAATTATGTGGCATCTGAATAATTCTGTATTTGAACTCTGTAGACAATAAATGATATTTGGGCATAAGGTTTGAAAATATTGTCATTTTCTATTTTTCAAATATTTCTGCAAATGTTTTTGTATTTGGATGTTGTCTAAATAAAACAACACTGTTGTATGCGTATGGTTTCATTTTCAAGTAGTTTCATGATTTAGTGTTATGACAAACACTGTAATTGTCATAATTTTAATAGTGCATGCAAAAACATGTCTTTCTGTGTTTAATGGTGAATTATTCCTGTGTCATCACCGGAATACTCCTTCAGTCTTAATTAATGCTAGTGAATTAACACTTCATTAGCGCCAACTAGAAGCGTTAGGCGATTAAAAATTCATGCCGTGATTAGAGTTTAGTGAAATATACATGATAGTTAAAGTTGCGTAATCAATCAAGACAATGCTACTATGACTCGCGTTAACGTGAGCGAAATTTAAATATTCAAATACAAATTCCGCTTCTGAAATTGACATGAGCACAGATTATATTTTGATGTCTAGAAATTTTACAATTTACGTAATTTTGTAATGTATGCATATATGAAATGTCTAAAACGATCTTCGTTATATCTTTACGAATGTTTTTATTCGTATTTCTTTCCGTTTATTTTATTTAATATAAACATGATTGCTTAATAAATCAACGCGGTGCAGCCAGTGGCCTACTTATTTAAACATTAGCTAAATATAAATATCCAGGCTTGCAAATTCTTCTGAAACTGAAACAAAACAAATACGACATCAATAACATTCACAATTTATTATTAGTTTTTATTCATGCAAACGATTTTTAAAATAAACTTAAATTGATTACATTATTTCCCTGTTTATCTATATTTATATATTTCCTGTTTAGATTTGAATTGATTTTATTAATTCATATAAGAATAATTATGCGGATTGTAAACACTTTAATATTATTAAAGCACACACACACACAATTATAACAGTTATCTTAAACAATTATCTTAAAAAGATTGTCTTGGACGTATTTTTTATGTAATGTGCTTTAAAACATTAAAAAAGTAATTTGGCTGAGCCCTCATTTGCATATGGAATGTTAGCGGTTCCACTGTCACAATGTTTAAAGCCACAACGTTCTAAATCGGTGGCAGCAGCGCGCATGCGCGCAGAATCCACAGGTATGGAAGGAAGCCCTCCTCACCGTCGTTAGGCCGATTTACAGTTCGAGGAGGACATGAGATGAGAGGAGAGGAGAGGAGGAGAAGAGAGTCAATCGCGCTCGTCTCGCGAGAATAGGCGAGGCTGCCGGACGAGATGTGAGGGACTCAGGTGTAAGAGCGCTCCTCATCCACACACAGCACAGCCAAACAGAGAGAGACACACACACACACACACACACACACACTGCGGGCATCTCCTCTGTACCATCAGCAGCCGAGCGCTACCGCATCCGCCTGACTGCTGTGAGACGCCAGAAGAGGCGCCGCCGGACTCTCGCTTTGCTTTTCGCGCACTTTATCTGCGCTGGATCCCGCGCAAACATGATGTCCATGAACAGCAAACAGCCTCATTTCGCCATGCATCCCAGCTTACCTGAGCACAAGTACACATCTCTGCACTCGAGCTCGGATGCGATCCGGAGAGCCTGTCTGCAGACTCCACAGGTAAACGAGCTCCAAAACTTCTGCGTTTCTCCTCTCGCGTTTTTCTCCTGCGCGCGCGAGAAGGAGCGCTGGAGGCGCATACACCGCCTTAATGTTTTTTTCATGTGTTCCACAGCAATCATCTGCACGCCTGTGATCTTTTCTGAAGGCATGCTCACTGAAGGCTCAGGCTTCAGCCTTTTTGTATTCATTTTTATGACTGGAAGCCTCTTAAAAGGAGTATTCTCTGTGTTATGTGTTGACACTATTTCCCAGCTGACATCTCCTCTTTCTTTCTCTTTCTCTGACTTTCCCCCTCGTCTCTACGACTCTAAAAGCTCCAGAGCAACATCTTCGCCAGTCTGGATGAGACGCTCCTGGCCCGCGCCGAAGCTCTGGCGGCCGTGGACATCGCGGTGTCCCAGGGTAAGAGTCACCCGTTCAAGCCCGACGCCACGTACCACACGATGAACACCGTGCCATGCTCGTCTGGCTCCACCGTGCCACTCGCCCACCACCACCACCACCATCACCACCACCACCACCAGAATCTGGAGCCGCCAGACCTCATGGAGCACATCGGCTCGCCGTCACTCGCGCTCATGCCCAGCGCGCACGAGGGGGCCGGCGGAGGCGGCGGAGGAGGCGGCGGAGGCGGAGGCTTGATCTCCACGTCGGCCCACCCGCACTCCCACATGCACGGGCTCACCCACCTGTCCCACCAGGCTGCTATTAACATGAACTCGCCGCTCACGCACCACGGCCTCTTACATGGCCACCACGGCGGTGCGCACCAGTGCGCGTCGGGACTCGCCAACAACGGACTGCTTTCCATTAACGACTCGGACACTGACCCGAGGGAGCTGGAGGCGTTCGCGGAGCGCTTCAAACAGCGGCGGATCAAGCTCGGGGTGACTCAGGCGGACGTGGGGGGCGCGCTGGCCAACCTAAAGATCCCAGGCGTGGGCTGCCTGAGCCAAAGTACCATTTGTCGCTTCGAGTCTCTAACTCTGTCGCACAACAACATGATCGCGCTCAAACCCATCCTCCAGGCGTGGCTGGAGGAGGCCGAGGGCGCCCAGCGCGACAAAATGAGCAAACCCGACATTTACAACGGCAGTGAGAAGAAGCGCAAGCGGACCTCCATAGCGGCCCCGGAGAAGCGATCTCTGGAGGCGTATTTCGCGGTGCAGCCCCGGCCGTCGTCGGAGAAAATCGCGGCTATAGCCGAGAAATTGGAGCTCAAAAAGAACGTGGTGCGAGTATGGTTTTGCAACCAAAGACAAAAACAGAAGAGGTTGAAATTTTCCGCGGCTCACTGATGGACTATACTTCTAGGAGAAAACAAAACGAAACTGACTTTTGGGGACCAAGGATCATCGCTTTGGCTCAAATGCGCGTGTGCTCTTGATTAGTACCGTTTTATTTTCACAACTCGTGTTTCTTTTCACTGTACTGGTGAATGTGAAGTATGCAAATAACAGGTAATCCAGATGAACTGCTTTTCTGCGGTTCAACTCTACTTAGATACACCCAGCTTTATGTTTTGTCCCCCTCCCCGCGATGAATGACGAAAAACAGCCATTGATGGATTACCTCATAGTTGAACTCTATCCTAATTTATTTATTTATGTATTTATTTATGTTCGGCATATGTGTGTATTTATTCATTCGTACACGGAACTGCTATATTTTTGATTATTAAATGTGTTCAAAGCAGATCCCTTTTCACAGTCTTGCTGATGAACTAATGTGATCATGCAGTGTTTCAAAGGTCTGCTCTGATGAATTCACAAATCAGTAGGAAAAGAAAATTATACAGAGTCCCTTTTAAATAATAAAGGTGGCAACCACCGCTCGTATTTGTTGAAATTGCACTGAAACCTACTGTTATTTAGATTGGTTAGATATATTCAAATGCTTTTGTATATATGAATATACGTACAGATGACACTTGCTCACCGTGCAAAACTCAATTCCCGATTTTTTATTTTCTGTTTATTTTTTATTATGATGATTATTTCGGCAAATCAGAATTCTTCCTCTGCGGATATTAGTTAACTCGCATGATAAAGATGATTATACTTACATTCTAAAGGAAAATTGTCCTAAAATATAATTTCGTTGGTTTGTAGACTTTGGTTTGCAGTGCAAACATTCTATGCATTGAAAGAAAAAAAAAAAAAACCAAGCACTACATAGAGTATCTACTTGTAGACCTTTGTGGATGGTGTAAGTCACTGTTTAATGCCTGTTTTCACATAAAGACACAACGTTGTTTGTCGTGTTAATTGTTCCTGAAAAAGTTGTAATGATTTTTATTTTGTGCACAAGTATGTTTACAAACAGCGGCCACGTGCGCGTCACGAGACGTCTCACTCTGTCATACCTGTGCACCTGTCCAAAAGTCTGCTGTCTTACCGTCTTATCATCCAAACTTTTCTCCATTCTGTAAGCCAAATCCAGCTGCTGGGACACAAGTCCCGGCAATCTTCTCAATAAACGATGGAAAATCAAAGTCGAGGCTGTCATTGAGGTGTATTGGATTGTATTCGTTCTCAGACATATTCAGCCTATTATTTACATTTACACATCAACGAAAAATTAAAAATATATGTATTTTTATTATAAATTCAAAATTATCAGCACACACCCACTATCTACACCTGTTCTTTTTTTAAATAGTGCTCTGCACAATTAAATTTAAAATAGCCTACATAAAGTTTTCGTTAAATACTAATAAAAAAAAAAAACGGCGAAACGATGGACCCAGAAAGTTTTATGCCATACTTAAAACGTAATATATAATTAACATACAATGACGCAAAAAATTAGCCCAACCCTCGTTTGTTTTGAAAGAGAAAATCGATCCAATAACATATCTCCCTCCCTTCTTTCTTTCGTTCTCTTACAGTGGTTTGATTGGCTTCCTTAGCGCAAATCTTTGATATACAGTCATTACTCTGGAAACATGCATTATTTATACATTTTATTTCTCTTCATTTCCATGATCTGGAATTCTCAGTCTAGACCGTGCATTCCGTTAGACCAGTAAAAACAGGTCCTTACCACGAAATGCAAGTTTTTAACTGTTAACGAGAAAATGTCTTCAGTTTAACAAAACACATTGCAGACAAAATAGTAAATAAGAGACAAGACGGTCTCTAATGATAATAATAATAAACAGTAATTATAACAAAAATAATATTAGTAATACTTTTTAATAAATGTCGCACTATTTCGGCCATGATTCTACTTGAGTATTACATTTAAATACCCTTACTACGGTTTATTAAATAATTCATGCTCTGTGGTTTGGAAAATTAATAAACGGAATACAACAAGACACTAATTAAAAAGCTCGGTAATTGTTATCGGCGCCCTAATGGGATGTTAGTGTGTCAAACAAATGGCATTTTTGGCCATGCATGTGTCTGCTAAATGAGGTAACATGAGCGTTACATTAGATCTCCATCTGAACGCAATTCTGCGATTCCATATCTGCCTATAATATATCAGACGAAACTCTGCGTATTATTTCCTCAAACCAGAAGCGAAGGCTGTGGAAAAGAGGACAATTTTTTTTACTCTGACAATAAACATTTAATGAAGCCTGAGACCAGGCCGTCTCCAAACAGTGTCTTGGGGGGGGGGGGGGGGGGAAGGGGTGGGGAGCTTTACATTTCGCTGCCTTTAAAAAAGATATGTTATATGTAGGTGATGCAATATTAATCGCGCTTTGCTGATATAAAATGCAATATTTTCAGACAGCTATCGGGGGTTTTCAGGGAAGCACTTGATGAAAGCAGGTCGCAGCTGCAGTGCTGCTGGAGAAAGAAACATTTATTGCTACTGTTTGGCTTTTGGCAACGAAGAGAAGAACGCAGTGAGTATATGGACATTTTCTTTGGGAAAGAATGACTCGTTTGATTTGACTGGCATTAATAATTCGACGCTTTATTGGTGCGACAGCTTATTAAGAGAGAGCAGGTTTTTCATTTTCAGCTTTAGCTTATATCCGACAATGCACACAACAGTTTCAATTTGTTTTCTATGTTGTCACAATTTCTACAAACGAATATTTCAAAGAAATTAGAATTTGCTATTGTATTTTCATTCGGCTTGCCTTGGAGTTCAGTTTTGAGATCGACTTTTCTTCTTACACTATAAAATGTTTTGCTAAATAATCTAAAAATGTATTTATGGTAAGAACTAAATTAACTCGTTTATTAAAGTCAAATGAATTATTTAATATCACGGCATCAACCTGACTACAATAATTTACCTTAACGAAAATATTTTTTAACAGTGAAGTCAGCTAGAAACAGCTCGCTTTTACAGACATTATAATCATTTATCCAAACATTTCGATCATTTAAATATATTTTTAAACCGTGTAGGAGTTTTTTAAACACAAAAGGCACCATTTCGCTAATCCTCCCTTTTATATTAATTTAAAACTTCCTCTGAAACTACATTTTGCCTGCGTTTGACGCCACCGAAAAGCACAAGCGCCATATTTCAGCACCACGAACAGCTCCCTTGCAGATTGAAGAGTAATGCATTATTGAGAGTCTATATCAAACAGCTCTAGGGTGCTGCTGTCTTTCTGCCTGCACTAAAGCCTCTAATATGTTAATGGCCGGAGGGGATGCCGCAGGTACAGATCCCAGCTGCTTCATGAGCCATATGTCAGCCGGTTTGCCTCATGGATCTATTAATCAAGAGATACTTCATCAACACAACTCAACAGCCTCCCACCCTCAAAGTTCAGGTGCTACAAACAGCGACAACAAGAACACCGGCTAACCCATTTAAGGCAAAAAGAGAAACACTGCGGATGGATGTGAAAGAGAAAAAACAGGAGCAACTGGGGAAAGTTAAAGACGTGAGCTGTGCTGTTGTACAGGTGTTTACATGGTTAAATGCATGAATTAATAGAGCAGCGAGAATGTTTGATAAAACCGTGATCATTAGTATCCTTTCTAACTTTTGATAAAAAATACATTAATTTAAAAAATAAATTAAAATGACCTAATTTCTGCAGGATTTAACCCATGTAGATTTGAATTATTTTAAAATAAAAATTTTTAACTGAGCAGAATAAATCAAATCCATGAACTTAATCAAGTAAACGATTAACCTCAGATTCATCTAGGAGAGCCTCCCTATTGGCCTACAATGATCAAATTTGTGTGACTTAAATCTAAGTTGTTTTACTAAAGAAAACTCAATTATTTTATATGCAACATTTCTGTTATTCATACGATAAATGACTATGTATTTTTAAGTAAAAAAATAAAAATAGACATTTAAATAAGTAAATAATCTATATAGGACTATATGATGGCATTAACCATTTATTATTATATTTTAAACATGTAATTGACTATTTGTCCACTGTATAGCAACCAAAGCAGGTTGTTTTATGGGAAACACGTGCACACAGAGCAAATGCACGGCTCTGTATTGGTTATAACAATGTCCATGAAGGATGGCCCGTGGACGGAAATGTCAAACAGGGGGTTGGGAGAACGAATCCTCCGGATCTGTGTTCATTTCCAACTTGTATTTATTCAGTGACCTTCAGCATCTCGCCAGCGATGAGGGGAGGCAGGCTGTTGACACAACGGCCTGTTTCAATCACAAGGGCTTCAGAGTCAGACCAAAAAGCTATTTGTTTAATAAATCCGTCATTTAAGTTGAAAAATATTTGATAAGCAAGGTTGACCCCCCTCCAAACCCTCAGCTGAGAGGAAATAGAGGTTAAAGTCTTTATGCAGATCAAAACCTGCTCGGCTCTCGGCATTTATCTGTGCATCAAATGCTGCTCTGTCACAGACAGGATGATTTCAGAAACGAACGCACCCTTCAAGAACAAACTGACGGAAATTAAAGAGCCAGCAAGGTTCCTGCCAAACAATATCCAGCTATAGCTTTAAGCACGTGAGAATTGTGGCTGATCCGACTCTCCCATTAGGTTGTTAGAGTAGCTGTCAGTCTGTTTCTTTATGATGGGCTGTATAAATGTCAAGTGCTTTCTCTCATCCTGTCTCTTTAACGCTCTCATGGCCCCGGGCCCTGCACTTTATGACCTTCTATTGAACACACTCGCCCCTCATCATTATCCTCATTTTGCCTCTGGAGTTCATCGTTTGTTCCAGTAATCCCTCTTCACCAAAGCGTGGAGATATTTACAAACCAGCTCTGGGTGACACTGTTTACAAATGGGCCCTTCACATGGAGTTTTGAAGCCATTTGATTGCACAAAGACAGTGTGGAGAAAACGTTAGAGATGTTATTATACATCTCAAATCAATTTGAAAGAAAAAAAGCAAACATGCTTTCCTAGGAAAGAAAAAAAAAAGGTGTCTCAGTGGTTTCTCCTACAGACAGCAATGAGATGCATTGAGAACAAATGGAGATTTTTGCTCCAGGCTCCTACTTTTCAGATTTCTTTCATAAAACGACCCCAGTAATTTCATACGTCTCTCCTTGCGAAAGAGATCTGTGAGAGAGACTGTACTCAGATTTGTAAAAGTCCACAGTCAAAATAGATCAATAAGGACTCAGTTGAAGACACATTTCTCTTCAAAGACCAAATGATCTATCCAAATAAATGTTATAGCTCTGTATTCTCACTTTATCTTAACAGTTGTCTCATTTGTGTCTATCTGAGAAAATGTACTAAATAAATAAATAAGCAAGTAAGTATAGAGACAATTGTGGAGATTGTCAGATTTTTCTGAGAAAAGGACACCAGTAGTGTCTCATGTCTCTTCTTTCGAGATCTCAACAATGTCTCAAACTGTGCTCAGATTTGCCCAGATACCAATCAAGAATTCAAACCTTTCTCATCCAAGACCAAATGATCTAAACAAATACATTTGAGTCGATATTCTCACTTTATCATAACAATTGTCTCAATTGTGTCTGTTTTTATTTTAGGAGAAACATCTGAGATCTGAGACAACGTTCTACTCAAGCGAGTCGTATTTGAGATCTCCATTAAGCTATGAATTAACAAATTTTCTTCTAAATGTACAAAAATCAGTTTTCAAATCAGATAGATAGATAGATAGATATATAGATAGATAGTATGGCGGCAATTCTATGCCATTAATAACCGAGCGCACCACTGATGCTGGCGCGCGGGGTAAATCAATTCCGCGAGAGGAAAAGTCAGATTATAGATAGACAGACAGACAGACAGACAGACAGATAGATAGATAGATAGATAGAGTCAGATTATAGATAGATGATAGATAGATAGATAGATAGATAGAGTCAGATTATAGATAGATGACATATAGATAGATAGATAGAGTCAGATTATAGATAGATAGATAGACAGAGTCAGATTATAGATAGATGATAGATAGATAGATAGATAGATAGATAGATAGATAGAGTCAGATTATAGATAGATAGATAGAGTCAGATTATAGATAGATGACAGATAGATAGATAGTCAGATTATAGATAGATAGCGTAATTTTTAAATATTTAATATAATTTTTTTTATATATAATAATTTGTAGTAATTATAATACCCTGTCCAAATTATGTCACTACATCTAAGATCCATCTTATTTAATCTTTTTGCTTAATTCTGCTAAACCACTGATGATATTATCAAGCATTACTGTCTGTAGAATGACATCAAACAGCTCTAGCAGAAACTTCCACAGATCTCTACATGGGAAAAATAGGCAGCTGATCATTTATCCCAATGAATGGCTTATCGATCACAGATGTCTGCACGCAAAGGTAAAGATAGCCCTAATGCGATACATTATGCATGAAACATATCCCAAACAAGATCTGACAGGACGGGCCAACACTGTGTCACTATAAACTCATTGAGTCGTCACATTTCAATCTGGATAAGCCTGAACCGCCGATGAATGACTGAATATATTCATCAGCCTGAGTCTAGTGCAAGTTTGAAACGTTGTGTGCGTGGCTTAAAGGCCATGTGTGAGCGTGTGTCTGAGTCAGCTGAGATGGAAACTGAGTGCGTGCATACATGTGTGTGTGTAGATAATGAGAGAAGTGGCCTGGGCCACCCCTGTGCTCACCACCACACCATCAAATATTCATCAGTGTTGATTAAACAAGACACCGGCCGCAGATCTGGTGGCACTGTGCTAGAACGCCCAACCATATGCAAAAAGAGGAATGAAATGTCCTGCAGTCTGAGGTCAGCAGGTGGACGTGACATCAGAATTACTGCAGCCTCACAGACGTGAGCTCAGACATGAGGATGATGATGATGATGATGGTGATGATGGTGATGAGAGAGGACAGGAAATGAGAGGAGGTCATGTGAGAACAGATGAGAGATGAGCACTCCAAGAAAATGTTTGGAAAGGAGAATGGAGAGGGGATGAAATTAGGAAAAAGAACAGACAAGAATAAAAACAAACCTATATACTCTTTTTTTTTCTTCTCTGTGGAACTAAAAAAATGAAGAATCTTCACACAGATATTTTTTAATATAACTACAGTTCACAGTGACCATGGCTGTAAAGTCAATTTAAAATTAATAATTTTTTTAACGTTCTATTCATTAAGGAATCCAAAAATGCATCATGTTTCAACAAAAAAAATAGTATGCTGCAAAAACTGTTTTCAGCATTGATAATAATCAGTAATGTTTCTTGAGCAGCAAATCAGCATATTAGAATGATTTCTGAAGGATCATGTGACCAGGAAGACTAATGACGCTGAACAAATTCAGCTCTGAATCACAGAAATAATTTAAAATATATTTAAAAGAAAACACTTATTTTAGATTGTAATAATATTTCACAGTTTTACTGTCAACTTTTGATTAAATAAATGCAGCCTTGGTGAGCAAACCCAAACTTTTGAATGCTAATGTATTTAAAATATAAAACAGTTCATTTAAAACATGCTCATTTAAAGTTATATTTGCATGTACATTGTTTCACCAGCAGGTGGCGACAAGTGACTATCTTTATAAGTGAGACATTGAATCATTTACGCAACCGATTCGTTTAAACACCGATTTATTTAAGGAATGAAACAAGTGACTGTATTTATAAGTGAGTCATTGAGTCATTTACTCAAATGATTTGTTTACACAGTGATTTATTCAAGGAATAAAACATGGTCTGTCTTTATGAATAAGTCACTAAATCATTCACTAAACCAATTCATTCAAAAACACTGATTCAGTAACTCTTTATGAATCCATCACTGAGTAATTGACTCATGCAATTTTTTTTCAAGCTTGGCAGACATAGTCATTATGAACTGTGAAAGAGATGTATTAATTTTCAACATAAAATTAACCTTTTCATATACAGCCCTAGTCATAAACAGTAGATGTTATATTTGATTTGCTGTGGTGAAGAGTAAAGTTTTTAGGCATTAATGATTTAATTGCTGGGCGAAGGATGCAGTGGAGGAGAGGATGAGGCCGAGGACAGGAGTGAACTTGACAGGACAGGAATAGTGGAATAGATGGGTGGAAAAAATGAATTGAAAAGAAGAAGAGAGGAGAATAGAGGTCGGTCACTCCCGAGCACATTAAATATTTCATGAGATGTGTGGTTCAGC
>NW_015540990.1:536380-545579 GCF_001515605.1 Sinocyclocheilus anshuiensis | reverse complement strand
GAGAGGTTAGCCCAACTCATTTACAGCACCAGAGAGAACGAGAGAGAGAGAGAGAGAGAGAGAGAGAGAGAGAGAGAGAGAGAGAGAGAGAGAGAGAGAGAGAGAGAGAGAGAGAGAGAGAGAGAGAGAGAGAGAGAGAGAGAGAGAGAGAGAGAGAGAGAGAGAGAGAGAGAGAGAGAGCATTAAGAGTAAGATGTGTGTGTGTTTAGTACTGTCACTCAGCACTCAATCATACATTACAACACTGGTTTGCTATTTGAGAGAGAAAACATCTCAAAATATGACTAATATAAGTTTAAACTGTCAGAGCGGTTTGACTGGTTATACATGAACAACCATTGTTTAAATCACTTTAAGCATTAGTGATTTGAACAAACCTCTAACCATAAGTATTAAACGTCTCTGTGTAACTCATTGTTTGTGTTACAAACATGAATCAATCCCCAAATCATGCATTTTGTTGAAAAGACACGTGCTGTAACTTCATTAAAGTGATAGTTCACCTAAAAATGAAAATTCTTTCATCATTTACTCACCCTCAAGTCATCAAAGAAGAAACTTTGAAGAATGTTGGTAGCCACTGGTGTCCATTGCATGGACAAAAAATACAATGGAAGTCATGGGGAACCAAAAAAGGTTTGGTTAATAACATTCTTCCGAAATATCTTTCTTTCTTCTGCTGAACACCAAAGAAGATATTTTGAAGAATGTTGGTAACCAAACAGTTGATGGTAGCCATTGACTTCCATAGTATGAGAAAAAAAATACTATGGAAGTCAATGGGGACCAGAAAGTGGGTGAACTCTTCTTTTAAGCCATTTCTAGTGTCAAGAGTAGACTTGGGCTCTTTTGACTCTGATCAGTAAGCAACCACCTGGCAATGCCCAGGCAACCACACAGAACACCCTAGCAACCACATAGCAACTGAGAACAGCCATCGCACAGCAATGCTCTGACACATGTTGCTTGAATTCAATGTTTTTTAAATTAATCAAAGAATTTTCAGTTTTGTTTGTTGAACTCTGTGACATCATTCATGAGTCTGTGCATGAATTAATATTCTGTGCATGAATTATTAAATAACAATATTTTAAATATTTGGGTGGTTATTAAGAAGAAGTTTATGAATAATTGATCATGTCTCCAGTGTCAGCAACAATGTTTGTTTTGATCTGTGACAGTTTGTGTGTCAGGACGATTATATTGAATTGACCCATAAAAATGTTGCTACAGTATACTGTATGTGTAATGTATGCACACTGAAAAATAAACATCTTAAGGCCAAAATAAATGATTTTTTTTTTTTCTGAATGTATATTATTCTAAAATATTTTTTAGAATATTTGTTAGTTTATCATAAAAAAAGTTATTTGTGTGTGTGGGTCATGTTGTGCCTACGTAGTGGGGATAAAACCTGAAATGACCTACACAGTGGGGACATTCAAATGACTAAAGAAATATAAAATAATATCTTAATAAAAATACAACAACAATAATAATAACAATAGTAATAATAATCAATCAATCAAACTAAATATTGACAAAATATTAATTATACATTTTAATATCTGAATTTGATAAAATGTAATAAATAAATGAATACACAAATAAATAAATAATTTAATACACAAATACATTGTTAACACTGAAAATGTATAATAAAATGTAAAACAATGAAAAATGTAAAATAAATGTATGAATATTTATAATAAAATTGATAATATTTATAATAATAAAATAAAAAAATAAATTTTAAATGTTGAATTAATATTTATAACAATATTTCATAAGCTACGAAAGAGCAAATATTCTTCTTAATGCACAAAAATCATATTAGTCAGATAGATAGATAGATAGATAGATAGATAGATAGAGGATAAATAAATAAAGAAATAAAATGATTGATTGATTGATTGATTTGTATTAAGAGATAGAGTCTGTACAATTCAAAAGAAAACCAATAGAAGTCTATGGTTTGTGATCCTTTAGGTAAAAATGTGTGGGTATTTGTGAGGGTGAGTGTGTGATCTCATTAACATCCTGCTGCCAGACTGAAATATCATCCATTAGATCCTGTTACACATTACTTAGACAGACACACACACACACACACACACACACACACATAGGAATACACTTGAGATGCTCAGATACATCTTTGTGCAGTTCCTCTACAGGCCATTGTTCCAGTGCACGTTAAACACACATTAATTCTAACAAACCCCTCAGACTGCACACGTGAAGGAAATCTTTGGCCAAATATAGCATCACTTTCCCAGCACGCCTTAGCACAGCAGGACCAAACCGGAGCGGAGATACATTCATCATGTCCTGCATCCGTCATGATGGCTTCTGAGTTTCTGTAAGGAGAGCAGGGACAGGGCCAATGAACACACACATCACTGCAGAATGATGAATCCCTGTATGAAACACACACACACACACACACACACACACACACACACACACTGCTGCAGTTCATTCCCAGTCATTTTCGTCTCGCCTTATCAGCCCGTCATCCTGACAGACCATCATTGATTAGCATGTCGGTTCGGTGTCTGGGTGAGACGGCTGCGGGTCATCGGAAGTGAGAACTGTCTTTAACCTCTAACTGTCTCTTACCTATCAGAGACTGACAGGTAAGGCTGGAGCCCGGTGAGCTGGATTTGCCCTCACGCTCTCGCAACACCGGCCCAACGCTCCCCTAACGCCGGTCAACTGATCAAGCTGTCGGGGTGAGGGCAGGAAATGAAGGTGAATAAGAGGTCAGATTGACACCAACAACATCATCAGTGGACCGTCTGACATGCGCTACACTCAATGTCCGACAGACTCCAGAAACGATTCATTAAAGCTGAAGTGTGTAAATTCTGCATCACTATAGTGGCATCAAATGGAATTGCAAAAAAGTGACTATTTTCAAACAAGTTTCCAGAACACTCCCCTCATCTGCCATTGGCCAGGTAAACACATAGCCCCGCCCCTAACTCACACTAGAGTTTTTTTTTAAATCTTACACTGGAGTAAGATTTCAGATTCAGATATAATTCAATGTTACTTGTCAATTCTTTGTAAGTATTTGTGAAATTTACAAGCAATTTCTGAGTGAAAACAGTTTCGAAGTAAATCGTACGCTTTTTAAAATTTTTTTTTTAAACACATGCACTTACAGTAGAAGCCCAAAGTCCAAAGTACACTTTGCTTCACTGCCATTCACAAATCCTCTCACATTCTATTTTTTGCCTACTATCTAGTAAGGAAGTGTGCAATTTTGAATGCAGCCTATGTGTTTGACTGTACAGATACACTTAGCATTAGCATCAAACGAGAAGTCTACTTTGGGCTTAAGGGCAAGAGTCCTAGAGGGTTTAAAAAGCATAAAAGTGAAGCTCAAATTTTCGTTCATTTGAATTCTTCAGTAGCAATATTTGTTCTTTGAATTGTAAATTAAAAATTTTTTGTGTTTAAAGTTAAATGGTCTTTTAGAGGTGGTGCTGCTTTTCTAGGTGGATGAACTTCTGGTTATGCATACTGATGTAGATTTTTATTCAAGCATAACAATTTGTCTCTGGCTGTACTGACACCTAGTGGTGTGGATGAAGCATCACACAAAATCAAATGTTATCAGTTAGCCATGATTAAAGCCATGATGATTATGATTAAGCCATGAAGTTTGTAGAAACAGGCTGTCATTAAAATAAATCAAGTATTTGGCTGGTCACAGGTTTTGTTAGGCTACTACAATGACTGGGGTCATTTCTTTATTGCTAACACTTTTTTTTTTAAATGGGGGAAAAGTATTGAGAGGGACAGTTCATGCAAAAATAACATTTCTGGCATCATTTACTCATGTCGTTCCAAACCACTATGACTGTAATAAGATATTTTGAGTAAATTAAATGTTCATTTTTGGATGAACTATACTTTTAACCCAGAAATACTTTGTTTGATAATTTGGGTGCAGAAAAGAGTATCACTGTGTGCTATTTGAAGATTCATTGACTTCAGCTCACTATATTCTCTCTCTCTCTGGTGTCTGTCCATTATCCACTGCTCAAACAGGGGAAACCACTATTGATGTATGTCTTGATTGCCCTGATTGACTGCGGTGCTCTGTCATCTGTCTAAATTTACACAGCTCCCCCATATTACTGCCCCTGACACCCCCATCCACGCACCTCCTCTAGGGGACAAAATCCACACCGCCTCACGTCAAAACTGGTCCCATCCACCATTGTCCAATTTTAACCCACTTATTGACCATTAAATGACCATACAGAGAGCAAGAGAGAGAGAGAGACATACAGAGACAGAGAGGTGAAGAATGTCACTGAATTATTTAGAGTGAAAACACAGAGAGGAAATCAATAGGAGCAAAATCTGATATTAACTGCAAATTAAACAAAGACAGAATAAGAGGGTCCCTGTGATGATTGCAGGGATGAATCTAGGTGGGTATGAAAACCCTCACCATCAAATCAACTGCATTAAAACACTCAAATATTGCTCATTGAAAAAACATGTTATATATAGTAGCAGAGTCTAAATTCTGAGTTGAATAATGCTGATGCCTGCACAGTTAAAAAAAAAAAAAATTATAACAGTACAACGTTTTTTATTTATAATAAGAAGAAATGTGTTTTTTTTTTGAGACTATTTTCCTATTTAAATATATTTTCAAATGTAATTTATTCCTGTGAGCAAAGCTGCATTTTCAGCATCATTACTCCAGTTGATCCTTCAGAAATCATTCTGATATGCTGATTTGCTGCTCAAGAAACATTTATTCTTATTATCAATGTTGAAAACAGCTATGCTGCTACATATGTTTGAAGAAACTGTAATGAATTTTTTTTTCAGGATTCTTTGGTGAATATAAATAAGCATTAAATAGCATTTATTTGAAATAGAAATATTTTGTAACATTATAAATGTCTTTACTGTCACTTTTGATCAGTTTAATGCATCTTTGCTCAATACATGTATTCATTTATTTACCATAAATAAAAAAAAAAAAAATAAATAAAAATAAATTCTTGGTTTTCTCCAAACTAATAGTGTGTTTATTTATAATCAACATTTTTCTTTGTCTTGTCATAATGTATTTTAGAGTTGCTAAGCTAAATACACAATAATATAATATAATAAGTATGAAAAACACATAATATTTATATAAAACTGTTGATTTTTTCTATAATGTTCATGTTAAATGACAATTCTCTAGACTCTGTCTGCCATCTCGGATAAGTTCTTTCTGATGCATTCTGCGATTGCCTTGATACATGCAATGCTGCTTTAGATTTGATCCAAAACAAGACATCTTTTAAGGCAGCATAATATACCGCCTTAAAATGTCATCTATAGTTTGTTTTGAACAAATGTAAAGTTTTTGTTATCATCCTTATACTTAATATTTCATACAAGCGTACTTTTCTGGGATTTGGAATCCTATAATATTTTCATAGAGAAAGGAGTTTCAACTCCCCTGATACCAATAATCAATTTCTCTCCTGTTAGAAACCAAATACCCCATGCATTTGTGAGGAACGGCGGACCATCAACATTTCCAGTCGATATAATCAAACATTTTGCCTCAGTGATTTTCAGTTCACTACGGTTGAAGTCCAGATACGTCCATATTACAGCCGTCCTGCTGAATTCATTTGGCACGGAGCACATCCATATTTTCTGAAAAGGTTGGATCAATCCGCTGTGCGATTGAGCTGATAGCCTCGGCGGTGCTCTTGAGAGGACCGCAGTCAGACTGGCTGCCCTGCTGAAGAATCCAATACAGAGCGCAGATCAAGCACACATGCTTCTCCACAACTACAAAGTCGTATGGAGCCCTGCGGGAAGCGAGAACTGTGTACTTAAATGACTTTTATCATTAATAACGGCCCATTGATTATTGTTGTGCTGTTTAAAGGTGAGCAGCTCTAGCTTAGAGAACAGCAGGGGATCCGATGCACGCGCGCACACACGCTTACACACACATAAACGAGCATGTTTCTTTTCTGAGGTGCGATTTACATTTTGGAAAGTGCACAGATTCCCTTGGGAGAGTGTATCATTTTCAGTCAATGCTGACCCTGAACTTTCATTGTGCCAAAGGAAGGCAAAACGATCCGAGAGCGCCTCTTTCATGGGTGAGAGAGAGAGGGAGACAGGAAGAGAAATGTCAGACCGTATGAAATGTCCAGTTCGCTTAGAACTTCTGCTCCAACAAACAGTGAGATGTAAAGCACCCTTAATTTAAATGACAACAAAACGGCCTGAAAGCATGGCGAACGTCTTCTCTTTTAGGAAAACGTCTCTGGCATTAATACCGTTTGATGTGCAACTGGTGGGTTTGCGCACGAAAACAAGCTTTCATGTTCTGCCTCTCTCTTTCTGGCTTGCTTTTTCCAACAAACACACACTTTCCCTCCAGCGAACACTTCTCTTAGGCAGCTAAAAATGTGTATCTTTTGTCATAAAAAGTCTTTTGTCAGCAGAAAGCGTGCAGCAAGCTGGCAGAATCGCTCTCGTTTTGCCATCCAGACAACAGCACATCTCAAATGTGTGAGAGCCAACAAACCCTCTGACAGTATTCGGCTTCATTTCAACTCAAAAACACCCAGCCTTCTTGTCCGCTATCACTGCTGCTTTATCACCACTTTGCCTGAAAGGGCCAAATAAACGCCTGCGCGTTCATAAAGAGAAACCGTTACGGCAGACGTTAAATGCAGTACTGCAGAACACAGGAAAACAAGACTAATACATTCACTTAAGCGCTCGAAACAGTCGAATGCTACTGCACATATGAGCATAAAAAAAACGCTCGGTTGAGGTAAGTGCACATCTAGAGCATTAACCATCAATATATCAGTCTAACAACTGTATATGTGTGTGACGTGTGTCATTCCACAGGTAAATCAACACATACTCACTTTCTATGCATCTAAGGACAAAGAATGAAAACAATAAAGTGTGTAAAAAAACTGAATAAGCAACTGTTTCAGATTAGTGGTAGACCAATATATTGACCAGGTTGATTAATTGGTCAATATTTGACCATTTTGATATCTGCATCAGCTCATGTCTGCTTGGTATGAAGGCTAACTCTTTGTGCCACACTACAAAATTCACATCATTTATCAGTCTTTATTTCCAGTAAAAATAGGTAAAAATCCTTAAAACAAGATCAATTTATATTTTATGCAAAAATGCATAAGACTTTTCTTCAGATAATGTATGATACTTTTAAGATTTCAAAATGTTACTGAAAATACCCGTTATTTATTTATTAGTTGTGATCTATGCAATTCACTTGGTTGATAATAAACAATATGTATCAGGTTTTTTTTATTTTTTTAATTTGTCTAAAATAAGTGTTCATTTGATTTCTACAGTTTTATGTGCATTAAAATTGCATAAGCTTTTTTATTATTGTTTATTTTTCATTTTAAGAAAATGAAAGTGTAATGTTTTAACAATTAAATATATTTATTGGAAATCAAAGACTACAAAAATACTCTATTTATTTATTTAGCATTGTTGATGTATGCAGTTCAAATTGTTTATAATAAACAACATCTGTTTCCATTTTTTTGTCTGATTGTTTTAAATCTAAAATAACTGTTCATTTAATTCCTACTTTATGTGCATCTCATTTCCATTATTATATTGTATTTTAAATAAGTCAGTATTATATTATCTTCTTTTTATCATTTTCTATCAGCAATGGTCAACTGCTTTTATATTTTACCATATTGTTGAAAAATTACCAAGGTTATATACCATGGTATTTAGAAAATACTCAAACGTATCTCAAAGGATATCATTGTATGACTACGGTGTATGTCAAAGCAAAAAAAAAGTATTACTATGGTGTGTCCAAAAACCTTGGTAAAACCATCATACTGTTTTCTAAATGTAGCTTTACATGTAAAAGGGTGAACAGAGAACGTGAAAAAAGCAGAGGGACAGTGACGTAACAGGGGTGACATGGAAACACAAAGAGGAAAAGCACAAAAGAGAACAAACAAAAAATGAAGCCAGAGAGAGTCTGAGAGAAAGGAGAGAGGGAAAGGAGGGAGAGGAAAAAACTGCCCCTCTGCACAAAACTACAGCGGTGAAAAACAAGCACAACAAACTCATATAGATAACAGTAGATGGCACATTAAACCCAGCTAAATGAGCAGGAGCAGCCAGAGCACGACTGCAGACAGCAACCCCATTTAAAAAACACCATCCACTGCCTGCCTGCATAAATTATTGATGATAATTATCACAGGGTGGGTTACTGTGTGCGATAACAATCCATTCTGAACCAGAGGAAAGAACAAGGCTTTGAACTGAAATGTCACACAGTATTTTTGACATTCTGTGTTGAATTTGTGGACTTTCTTTGTAGAATTTGAACCAGGGGACCAATTTTAAAATCACCCTCTGGAATAATTGCTCCATGCATATACAGTATTTGTATGTATTTATCTATCAATCACAGATAGCTGGATGGAAATGCATAGTTGACACATTATAGCTAAATATTAGCTTAAATGTATGTGCATATGTAATATATATATATATATATATATATACATATATTAGTGCTGTCAAAAGATTAATCACGATTAATCGCATCCAAAATATAAATGCAGATAGATAGACAGATAGATAGATAGATAATAGATAGATAGATAGATAGATAGATAGCAGCATCTGCATCTTTTCTAGGTATAAAACTGCTTCCTGTAAATAAATACATACAACTGACTGTATCCACTCTCCTTCAGTGTGTTTGTTTTGTGTGTGTGTGTGTGTGTGGTGGGGGGTGATCCGGGGTCTCTGGCCGCGGGGCATGAGGAGGCCACATATCATTAAGCCCAGGGCAGACTCGTCCGAGGGGGGCTCCAGGTGAGGGGGGTCAAGTGCCAGGAGTGTGTATTGATCAGGACGGCTCTCCTGTCACACACGCAGTAAGGACAGCCCGCTGATCTGAGGTGTCTGCCCGAGACAGCACACACTCACACACATCACGCTGTTCACACACACACACAAACCTGATGAGTCCTGTTGGTCTGTAAGCCCTGTCAGGACGCTGGAAAACTCTCCGGCTTCACAGAAAAAAAGCCCAGCTGATAAGAAGCGTTCAGAAGAGAGGCTGTCAGGAGTGAAGCACCCACAACTGACAGCTGCTTGTTATGTTTTCTCTTTC
>NW_015540990.1:519904-536287 GCF_001515605.1 Sinocyclocheilus anshuiensis | reverse complement strand
TCTCACATTTGCAGGGGTTTCTCTCTCTCGCTGCCTCCGTTTTGTGACCTCATGGACTAGATTCCATGGTGTTGTGATATACTGTGGGGATGGACTTTACAGATGTGCTGTATTAAAGCTGTTCTCAAAAATGACAAGAACTGGCACATAGATACACATGCCCAAATAAAAACAAATCAGAAATCCAGAATACATTAATGCAAAGTATGGTTCAACCCTCAAAGCTGTTACTTTAAGAACCACTCAAAGAAGATGGAAATGCTGATTAAACCAATAGAAGATGAAGGTGGGAAAACACAAATGCATACAGTATGTGAGGAGGTCAGAAGGTAGAGTTTTAAAGGGCTCCTATTATGCTTTTTCACTTTTCACCTTTAGTTAGTGTGTAATGTTGCTGTTTGAGTATAAAGCATCTGCGAGGTTACAAAGCTCAAAGTCCACTCCAAAGGGAGATATTCTCTTAGAAAACACATTTTCATGAACTACAACAAATGGCTCATTTAGACTACAGCACGCTTCTTCCAGATATTCTGAAGTCACAATAGCCTCTTTCACACAGTAATACCAGTAAATTGCTGTAAAATTACTGGAACGACTTTAGAGGTAAATTCAAAAATGGGCTGTTCACACAGGCAAAGACGTTCTGTCTTTTTTCCGGTAAAGCACCATTCATACATCGGTTTGACATCATTAAACAGAAATGACCCTAAACGGCTGCGCCTCCCGGTGTTGTGTTTGTAAACATATACGCGGTCAGTGTTTTTATTAATGTTTTCATTTTTGTGTCAAACGTTCACATTCATGCAGCTTCTTTTGGCCCAGAGACATCGCATTGCATGACTTCAAACACAGCGCAGAGTAAATGTGTCATCTGAGTCAGAATGTTATGATTGGCCCAGAGCCGTCGAAATTTGAATTTCAACGTCTCTGGATTGGCCCGGAGTAAACGTCTTACATCAGCGCGCTCTGAACTTGTACATGCTCATACCGGTAATTTTCATTCTGCGTTCACATGCAGCAGAATTCCAGCAATTTACTGGTAATGTTACAACTTCTCATACCGGTAAATTGCCAGGATGAATTTACAGGTATTTTTAAGAAGGGCCTGTTCACACATGATCTCTTTACGGCAATTTACTGGTAATGTTCCAGGAAAGTGTGTCTGTGTGAAAGGGGCTAATGTCACTCCCATGGAATATGCAAATACTGTATAAAAACACTCTGAAACATCCTGTAAAATCTGTTCAGTTAACATCCTCAGTTCAAGCCGCACATGAACCAATGATCTCTTTCTCTTTACTAGCTATAGCATGAAATAAACTTGAATGAACATCAGAAGGTATATTGTTCCAACTACAGAAAGAAGTCAATACACATAATTTTTCAAGTTCAATTCCACCGACATTAATCTACTCTCCTGTCTTGTTTGTTTGTCGGATAAAATGGCAAATTCTGCATTATGATTGGTCAGATCGCCTGTCAATCAAACTCCCAGCAAAGGGTGAATTGGAATGACAAATTTGACGACGTCGTTAATATTTACAGCTGAGCAGATGAAACTTGCAGTTATAATAAGGGACATGTGATTTCTGAAATTCACCAATCACAACGCACAAGGCCAGCTAACCAATCAGAGCACATTTCGTATTTCAGAAGGAGGGGCGTTTGAGACAGACTGGGAAGAGAGGTGCTGCAATAATGTCACATATGTGAAAAATGATACGTTTTGGAAGAAGACTTTGTAAAAGGGACCCCTTTACCAACTCAGGACAGCAACTCTTTCAGACAACCTCTATTACTAAAATAGAGTATAAATAGTAAAGTTCATGAATCATGTCTGTAAGAAGTTTGCTATGACCTTGGCTCTGATATTCTAATAAGTTTAGATATAAAATCTATACATCTACTTCAGCATAAAACTGGTGTGAATAGATGTGGTGTGAAAAAATTGGAAATAATTGATACTTTTCTGTCAGACTTGAATGCTTCAAACCTGATGTTCAGCTTGGCTTTAATAGTTACTGCAGGTCAACACATTGAGGTCTGGAGAGGTAAACATGTGTAAGACCCTTTCCAAAAAGGGTAAAGTCAATGAGAAGAACTCCTTTAGAGCTCTATAAAGCACCATAAAGCATCCATATCATCCCAACATGTCAGACTGCAGTCCCTCTCCTTCCCTCTATCTCTTTGTCTCACCTGCTCTTCTTATTCACAGACACACACACACACACACACACACACACACACACACACACACATGCTGTACTTGACACCTGTCTATCTCTACCCTGCGGAAGCGGTTGTGACATTGTTGTGCCGAGGAACAGATTAGGAAGCTTGTTGAACTGGTTTGAGTGTCACATCGGGCTGTTTAAGAATTCAGATGAGTTTGGGAAGAAATGCTCCCGTGCACAATTACACAGAGAGGAGTGTATGTACTACAACAACTGTTGGATTCTACATCATTTAGAGCAATCAGAACAAACGTCACTCTGGAGGCAGTCGAAACATGAACTGAAACAAAACTCTGTTGTAGAGACGCAGGACTGATATGGTGTGTCTGATTTGCTGCTAAGGTGAATTTTGCTGTGTGGAATGAAATACTAGTGTACTACTTAATACATACTGGTACTGGTACATACTGGATAGTGCATGATGCCCACTATTTTTTTTTTTCTAGAATAGTTTGTGAAACAGTATGCATTATGGAAAAATATAAAACAATAGTATGCAACATGGTTTCAATGGACTACTCTTGCTGAATTAAACATGCAGCTTTGTGTGAAAATATCTTAAATTTATAGGAAGAAACCTGAAAAAGGAAAGTTCAAAGCAAACTTTGATGCTGGCTTGACAAAACTACGTTTGAAAATTTAAAAAAGTTTAAAGCCTTGAAGTTTGAAAGTTACAGTATAGAATTGACAGACGGACGGAAGGACAGATAAAGAGATTGACCGATAGATAGAATGACAGAACAATAGATAGAATGATAAATAGAACGAACGATAGATAGATAAAATGAAAGATAGATGCATGGATGGATGATAGACAGACAGACAGACGGACAGACATAAGGAGATAGAACGATACATAGACATTATACAATATAACAATATATAGATAGAATGAGAGATAGATGCATGGATGGATGAAAGACACACCGATAGACAGATGGATGACCTTACACTGTAGGACACAGTATGTATCAGGTCATCATAAGCATTCTATGCATACTTCAAATTTGCATACCTGTACTCTGCAAACTAGAGCTGACTGCATGCTGCAAATAAATACAAGTAGTATGGTAATACCCAATGTTTATTTCACCACATTATAAATTGACCTGAAGGTGATGTCACGCACTGCTGCCCAATATGCATCTAATAGTTGGGAACATTTCCACATGCAGTGTTCCCATTCCTCTCGGACAATCCCCACTCTTGTAAATCTCTTCCGCTCTCTCACAGGGAAAAGAGAGAGAGAGAGAGCGAGAGAACCCATCTGGGCTAGGGCTTCTCTTATTTGCAGCATAAGCATCCTGTCATTTCCCTGTAAAGCACATCTCACAGCAACACCCTCTCCAAATTGATTGTGGAGCTTCGGTGCACGGAGGGGCCGGGGGACAGACAGGGGGGCCCGTAATTGAGAGCAGAATTAGCAAAGCCTTAAATACGCCCGGCTGATATATCATTACCCATAAACTTGACCCCTGGTGACCGCTCCCGTCTCCCCTGGGCTCTGTTCTCCAGCGGGGCCCCGAGAGGCAGACGGCCCCGAATCACAAGCATGAGTGCGAGAACCAGGCACCAGGACCCTGCTTGACTGATTTCATAAAGATCTCATCATCTATTCATCACATAGATCAAACAGCACGGCCTTCTCCAATTATCAGGAACGCAATCGTGTACAGCCATTCCACATCCACATATAATCATTTACAGATTCAAACAACACACACACACATAATATTACACCATCCTATTTCAGCGATCATCCCGCTATCACCTTCAGAAGCACAAAGTTCAAGAACGAATGCTAAATTGCATTTTTTTTTTTAAATTGCACATGCCACTTTTGACCATAAATCGATCCAACCACTCTTTAGGGAGAAATTAAAAAGGGATAGAAAAAATTTGGAATAATTATGATTTTTTTAACTTCTTTTGACTGAAGTCTCCTTTGCTCACCCAGGCTGAATTTATTTGATAAAAAATACAGTAAAATCAGTCATATTGTGAAATATTATTAAAGTTTCAAATACCTATTTTCTATTGTAAAATATGTAAAAATTTTCAGCATCATTACTTCAGTCTTTGGTGTCACATGATCTTTCACAAATCATTCTAATATGCTGATTTGCTGCTCAATTATTATTGGTGCTCAATTATTAATAATGGTTCTTGCTGGTTAATACTTTTGTAAAAACCTTGATACATTTTTCAGGATTCTTAGATGAATACAGCATTCAAAAGAACAGTGTTTAATTGTTTGAAAATTCATGTAAATGTATTTACTGTCACTTTTGATGAATTTAATGTTTCCTTGCTGAATAAAATTAGTTATTTTTTATTTTTTTTTTAAATCTTACTAACCCCTAACCTTTGAATGGTAGTTTTCTCACAAAAATATGTAGCAGCACAACTGTTTTCAACATTGATAATAATCAGAAATTTTTTTTGAGCATCAAATCAGCATGTTAGAATGATTTCTGAAGGATGATGTAACACTGAAGACTGGAGAATTTTAATGATGCTGAAAATCCAGCTTTGCATCATAGGAATAAATTACATTTATAAACCTATTCAAATAGAAACAGTTATTTTAAATTGTAATAATATTTCATAATATTGCTATTTTTTTTAATGTATTTTTAAATAATAAAAATAATAAAAAAAACTAAAAAAACATAATTATTCTAAACTTTTGAGTTTTGAATAAAATAAAATAATTCTGACATTGTTCTCATTCACTCAGAGCACACATTAGTCTTCTGTACCTGTGCTTGAATTACCTGCTATTCTCGAGGCACGTCTCATTAATGAAACAGTTCAAAGGGTTTCCACTTCACATGCGGCCTATTACTGGTCTTCTAATCTACAACTCGTGATTCAAACTGCTCAGTAATTAAAGTAAATGTGATTAGAGATGTTATCACTCACTCAAATACGAGTGCATGGGCGGCATTTGAATTTGACGCATGAACTCTTCCTCAAACCAATTTGCTTCCTTCAAACTTCCAAGAACAAGCAGGACGCTCTCTTTGCCTAAATCATTACTGGAGGAGTCACACAGACAGGTAACATGATGGAGTCGCCATTGAGGGCGTAATTTAAAAACACTACAGAAGACAAATGATTTATTCATATCCAGTCCAAATGCAGACCTAAAACAATTACGCTCAGCGGGCTCCGTGTCACTTAAGTGAATGAAGAAGAAATAAATAGCTGCTATGAGATGTTTGATATACTGCCGCACATAATAACATTTCTGGATTTCCACAAAGTGGATGGGAATGAAATTAGAAGGTCTCTGGTGTCCCTAATGAAATGTTCAGGCAGCTGACTTGTACGGTAATGGATTATAGCAGCGCATGGACATGATAATATGCTTCTCAAACTTCGAGACGACAATCAAACTGAAAAGAAAGAAAAAAAACATTAAATTTAACTTTAAGAAACATGAACTTCACACTAGTATGAGATGAAACATCTTAATTTTATTATATATAAATATATTATATAGAAAATAAGATTAAGATATACATACACCAGAATTTCATCAACATGGTGGGACTGAAAGTCAAAATAATTTCATAAAGTTTCATTATCTGTCCAAAACAGATCCTCTAATCTATATCTATTATGGTGCCATTCATTCATTCATTCATTCATTCATTCATTCATTCATTCATCATTTTACAATTCTGGTAGAGATTGATAAGTAAATAATTATTTTCATGCTATAGCTGACAACTTATCAATGTTCAAAATCTATATTATTTGTATCAAATAAATGTGTTAAAATAAACGTGTTAAAATAAACACAAATCTAGTCAATACAGTCAATATTAATTCAATGTTGTGATGCATATGTAAATTTAGGCATCCCAATATTATAATGTAAGGTATTATAGAAATGAACAATAAATGGTAATCAAAAAAAGGTGAAAACAAACATCCAATATTACATAAATAAATATTCAACATTTTAAAAAGTTAAATAAAATAAAATAAATAAAATAAAATAAAATAAAATAATAAAATAAAATAAAATAAAATAAAATAAAATAAAAAATAAAATACTACTATCTGCTGTTAACCAGGGGTGCGTTTCCCAAAAGCATCGTTAGCTAACTATGGTAGTTAGTTCCATTGAAATCTATTGGTAACGACGGAACTTGCGACCATAGATGCTTTTGGGAAACACACCCAAGTATGGTTATGATATATTGTGCATCCCTAGTGAAATGTGTTAAATGAAACTGATGGAGCTGCAGTCTTATGGGTGGCTAAGGCATATTAAATTACCCGAAGATACATAACTTTTTTAAAAAAATTTTATGAAGGATGGTCTAAATCTGTGGAACCTGCAGAGCTTTCAGCAGTGGAAGAGTCAAGCAATCAACACATTTCTTAGCAATGCAACTGTGCATACATTGTGTAGTATTATAATATAGATGATCATTATTTTAAAATATCTTAAAAGTCCATATAGAATTCTCACTCGTTCACTCCATTAAAAAAAAAAAAGTATGTAAAAGAACTAGTAAATACTCTTCCAAAGAGAAGTGGCACCCATAGATTCACTGTTTACAGCTCTTTGTTTCTATTATGGGCTTTCCATGAATGTTCCCCACTGGCCATGAGCAGATGGACCATGGGAGACTGCTGGCAATGCTGACATATAATACAGCAGCAACACAAAAGGGTCAATAAAAGCTTTTCCCCAGGGGCCCAAAATTAGAGCATCATTCCACACACAACAGTCACAATACAATTTTCAGTGTGTGTTTGTAACCGTTTGTGAAATTTACTAGCAGTTTCTGAGTTTCTAAATGTTTTTCAGTGTAGACTGAAGGGAAGTAACAGAAATGATGGTTTAATATTCATATTCAGCTATTTAATGAACTTTTAAAGGAGGAGATGCTCAGCGGAATGCTTTGGGAACGAACGCTTTCTCTCACGTAACGTGGCTAATTCCATTGTCACTCGACTGGGTTTTGTGGGGGTCATTAGGGGGTGAGAGGGAGGGTCGGATAATCTGTGAATAATGTCAAGGTCGTGCGTGCGTGTGTGTGTGTGTGTGTGTGTGAGTCAGAGCGAGGGGGCGGAGAGAACTCCTGGCAGCTTCATCAATTTTTTATTTGCCACTCAGAAAAATGAAACACCCGCCACCCAGAACAAGGGGGACCTTCTGACACTTCAAAGAGAACCCCTATGGGTGCTTCTCCTCTTGAAGCGGGGCAGCTCCGGGTCCCAACCCTGCCCCCTTCTCGGCTGGGGGGCAGCCCAGGCCTCATTAACCCTTAAACAGGCCTGGGGTGAGACGCGCTCTTCGCCTTTAATTACCCCTGCACTTTTGGCAAAGCTGCCACCCTCGTACCCTGCTCTGAGACGGGAGGAGGGGGGGGGTAAAGTACTTCTGGAGTGTTCCGAGCATGTGCCTTAATTGAAAAAGCAGATCACACCTCTTTGCTCTAATTAGCCGGAGAGAACCGCCCCCCAGTGTAGTAGCACAAGGAGGAGAGCGAACAGTGTGTGTGTGTGTGTGTGTTGTAGGTTAGGCAACATGTAGAATTTAAGAATTTGCTCTTATTTAGTTACTGATTATGATTCATTTGGCTACAAACTATAGGAAGTTGAAATGGAAAAACAAGAAGAAGAATGTACTGAATTGCAAATTTGAACAAATTCCGCATTACAGAGAGATTTCATTAATGCAACTCAAGTGATATACTGTAGTAAACAATTAATATTCACTAATTATGCCGATTTATTCCTTGATATATAACACACATTTTTTCTGATTTTTGTCAGATTTTTCGGAACATATTTACATCTTAAAATTAAAAACAATATTGTTCAAACAATTGAAAAAAGCCATCAAAAATCAATTAAAATTTTTAATTGCACACCACATGTTTTAGACATATTCAGATATTTCATATACAATACTGCTCAAACGTTTGTGGTCGGTGCAGTTTTTTTAATATATTTGAAAGCTTCTAATGTTTATCAAGCCTGCATGTATCTAATAATAATATATATATATTACAGTTTAAAATATCTAAATAATTTCCAGTTGAATATATATTTAAAATGTAATTTATTCCTGTGATTCAAAGCTGAATTTTCAGCATCATTACTCCAGTCTTCAGTGTCACATGATTCTTCAGAAATCATTGCTGATTTGCTGTTCAAGAAACATTTTTTTAAATATAATTTTAATATAACTGTACTCATTTTTTAAAAATAGGATTCTGAACTGATATTTGAAATAGAAAACTTTTCTAAGAGCATAAATATTTGTTTCCTTGCTGAATGAAAGCATTCATTTCTTTAATTATTTTAATGAAATCTTAATTTCTTTTAATTTCATTCTATTTGAATAATTCTTAATATTCAAACAAATCATTAAAAAATATTTTAAATTTAAATTTGAACCACAGTTCTGCTTTATGACTGTTTTCAAATTGGTTTAAAATTCCGAAAATGTATTTTATTCAGAATGCATACTCAAATCATAATGGCACAATCAGCCTGGTGAGTAGGAAGAGGGAATCAGAAAAAAAGAAGGGTGGAGTCTCTGTTTGGGTCTATGTACATTTGTGTGTGTGTGTGTGATATTCCCTTGAAACGGACAAGCAGGTTTAATCGAGGCAACCAACAAACTGAGTGCAATTTACACAAACTCACGCAATGCTCTGTTAGCCCACTTCTACTGTTTCTAATGACTCAGTAAATTAATTAGGCTAATCAGACACACCCCATGGAGCCCGGCAGCAGATTAAAAGAATTAAACAAACAGGGGAGTGTTAATACAGACCAAACCCAGAGGAACAGCCCCTCCAACTGTCAGACGATCACAATAATGGAATTTCTCTCCACAACCACAGTTTCACCTAGAGATCCCCATGCTGAGTCACACGTCTTCAGAACGGACAGTTTGCATGCTTAAACCACTATTTCACTCAAAACAATGAATATTATATCATTATTCACGGTTTATTTAAGAATCTCCTTACAGCTTTTTCCATATAATGAGAGTTTATAGTGATTATGTCTGTCAAACTCCAAAAAAAAAGCTTGATTTTGCATCAACTGTTAAAGGAACATGCCCTATTTGGGTTGTATTTTGACAAACTGCGGTTATAAGCTGTAAAATATTTGAAGTTGGAACATCCATGTCTCTAAGCATCACTGATTATCTAGTTCTGTCAGGACCACTATCGTCAAAGATGATTGCCTTTTTGTCAGGCTAGCAGAATTGATGAAATCACCACATTTGATGCATTCTATATGTGCGTGTGAGCTAAAGACCTGTTCCTGCCACAGTTCAACAGTTGTATTTGCTAAGTGCAATCAATTATTGAAGTACTAAAGTCTTCAAACAGTCAATACCTCATCCGGTCAATGAGATCTAAAGGACACAGTGTCCACTGGGATGTGGGCCTGGAGAATGTCAGAAGGTTTGAGGGCATCCAGTGGGTCATATGACATGGAAAATCCCTGGTCTCCTTTCCTCATAGAGGATTGGAAAAGATGTTTATTTGCTGCGGTCAAGTGAATTGTATTTTCTGTTGTATCAGATCCTAAAGTCTTAATAGACACCATAACTGTATATTTTCAAATGCAAAGCGCCATTTAATTTATCCAAAATACAGTAAAAACAGTAATATTGCGAAATATTATCACAATTTAAAATAACTGTTCTCTATTTGAATTTGTTTTAAAATTTAATTTATTCCTGTGATGCAAACCTGAATTTTTAGCAGCCATTACTCCAGTCTTGAATATATAATATTAATATTTTTGTGGAAACTGTGTTACTTTTTTCAGGATCCTTTGATTCTAGAAAGTTCAAAAGAACAGCATTTATTTGTAAAATAAATCTTTAGTAACATTCCAAACATCTTTATTGTCACTTCAGTTTAATATGTCCTTGCTGAATGAAAGCATTCATTTCTTTAATTATTTTAATGAAATCTTAATTTCTTTTAATTTCATTCTATTTGAATAATTCTTAATATTCAAACAAATCATTAAAAAATATTTTAAATTTAAATTTGAACCACAGTTCTGCTTTATGACTGTTTTCAAATTGGTTTAAAATTCCGAAAATGTATTTTATTCAGAATGCATACTCAAATCATAATGGCACAATCAGCCTGGTGAGTAGGAAGAGGGAATCAGAAAAAAAGAAGGGTGGAGTCTCTGTTTGGGTCTATGTACATTTGTGTGTGTGTGTGTGATATTCCCTTGAAACGGACAAGCAGGTTTAATCGAGGCAACCAACAAACTGAGTGCAATTTACACAAACTCACGCAATGCTCTGTTAGCCCACTTCTACTGTTTCTAATGACTCAGTAAATTAATTAGGCTAATCAGACACACCCCATGGAGCCCGGCAGCAGATTAAAAGAATTAAACAAACAGGGGAGTGTTAATACAGACCAAACCCAGAGGAACAGCCCCTCCAACTGTCAGACGATCACAATAATGGAATTTCTCTCCACAACCACAGTTTCACCTAGAGATCCCCATGCTGAGTCACACGTCTTCAGAACGGACAGTTTGCATGCTTAAACCACTATTTCACTCAAAACAATGAATATTATATCATTATTCACGGTTTATTTAAGAATCTCCTTACAGCTTTTTCCATATAATGAGAGTTTATAGTGATTATGTCTGTCAAACTCCAAAAAAAAAGCTTGATTTTGCATCAACTGTTAAAGGAACATGCCCTATTTGGGTTGTATTTTGACAAACTGCGGTTATAAGCTGTAAAATATTTGAAGTTGGAACATCCATGTCTCTAAGCAT
Source organism: Sinocyclocheilus anshuiensis (assembly GCF_001515605.1). Taxonomy (NCBI): domain Eukaryota; kingdom Metazoa; phylum Chordata; class Actinopteri; order Cypriniformes; family Cyprinidae; genus Sinocyclocheilus; species Sinocyclocheilus anshuiensis. The sequence continues at coordinate 525,242 of NW_015540990.1, read as the reverse complement.
CACTGATTATCTAGTTCTGTCAGGACCACTATCGTCAAAGATGATTGACAATTAGCATACAGTTTGGATTGGCGGTATGGTTCTGTTCTCGGCAAGAACTCCCTGCGCATCCATGCAGCCTAGCATGGATGAGAGCAGGGCGAGCAGTGATACCCTCCCCCCCAGGGTAAACAGAACAGAACCAACATAAATGTATTGCAGATATTGTTACAGTTCAATAATTTTATGTACACATTTTAGAATTAGTCTGATTCAAAGGAGAATCAGAAGGCTGAATCCCGACTGACAGAGGAGGAGCTGGGGATGGAGGAGGATAATTGGCTATTGAGCAATGCGAAATCTGCTGATAATACTGAGGGACCTTATATATGAATGCTTAGATAGGTGTCGTATTCCCATAGGTAGATGGGGATCAGCTGAGAGTCAGCTGATGCGTGCTTGACTAACGTGACCTGCCAGAACTAACGCTACGCTTGATTTCCGCAGCAGGAAAACACTGAAATCCCTGCTTCAAATGACTGACTGACTTGATTAGTCAAACTGTAATTCGTGCTTCGTGCTAAATCATAACATTCTACTTCAATATTTTCCCACGAATGCTACTGGAATTTAAAACACATACACTTTTAAAAAGCAATAAACTAATTTATTCGAAACACATTTTCAATACTTGACTCGACCACGTAGACGAGTGCAGGCCCGTCTCCATTATTGAGTAAATCTGAAAGCATAATCGCTGATGCATACTCATTTTTCCCATATGAATATTTGATGTGCGAGATTACAGCGGTGAGGAGTTTTCTCATCTGAATTCAAAGGAAAGCAGGGCGCTTTGTTCTTCTCCTCCAGCTTATTAACTGGCAAACACGACGCCGCGCCTCTGTCACCATTGATTTTCAAACCTCCTCGCAAGGTGAGTGTCAAAGCGCGAGAAACGCAGACTTCCCAGCAACACCTCCTCTGTCCCGGCCCAGTGAGAGTGGCCTGGTGGCAGGAGACGACGGTGTCGAGTTTTATGCAATCTGAGACGTTACTCGGCTAATTAAAGGTGGACCGCAACATCTGACCCGGGACAGACACCTTGAAAACGCTACAGGACATTCTAGGAGAACCTGGCTCTATATTACCTGATCATCTGTATTGATCAACCACAGGCAGAATATGTTCAAAGCACAAAAAAATCATTAGGAATCTGGGTACGTGCACATATTCTCAGCACGTTTTCGATGTTCTTGTAGTGCATCTAATTATTCGGGCACGCATTAGGAGAACACAAATGAAAGTTCTAGGTTTTGAGGAAGAGTAATCAATAGTATGCAGTGGGCCAGTGTGAACAGCCGGTTAATAAAACATGAACTGGGTTATATGATCCAACCCTATGTCTGCCAACCTCACATCATCCTATTTTCAGCACAGAAACAAACCTGAACATGAATCCGCTGCTGTAACCTCTCAAAAAGCTCAGCCAATCAGCAAGGCCGATTGCGACTCTACCGCAGGCCTCCTGCAAACCACCGGAGACTGAAGCAAAGGGGAGAGGATGAGGAAAGGAGGTATAGTTGACTTGAGGATAGCATAAGTTCACTCAAAAAATGAGAATTCTGTCATCATTTGCTCACCCTCGTGTCATTCTGTCCTGTTTAATTAACATTCCAGAGAACCAAATAAGAGATATTAAGTAGAATGCACACGCTGCTTGTAGACAGACAATGTCAAGCTACAAAAATTACAACAAAGCACCATAAATGTCGTTCATATGGCTAATTTGTATCACACAATGGCTGTGTGAGAGCAACGGACCAAAATTTACATCATTATTTGCTGAAAATCGTCTCCAAACCTCTCACAAAGCTGTTGCATGGCTTCAGAAGACTTCAAATAAAGTGCACAAGTTATATGGACTACTTACATTTTTTTCCTCTCTCATCTTTCCTCTCATTGTAAGAAATAGAGCAACATAAACATTCTGACATTTTTATGTTAATGTTTATATTTTATGTTATGAATGAAAGATAGTGGCTTGGATTAACAGTATATAATCATATAATATTTCACTTTTGAGTGCCCCTATTTATTGTCAAAATGAATGTCCTAAAATAAAAAAAGATTTTATTCATCATTAAGGTTTTATTAACAGCAAATTATTACTAATTAATGAAATTAATTTGTATTATTAATTAATAAAAATATAATATAATATAATAAATATAATATATTATACAATATTATATTATTATTAACATGTTATATTATTAATAACTGTATTTGTAACATAACAAAACAAGATAATTTTTTATTATAATATAATATAATATAATATAATATAATATAATATAATATAATATAATATAATATAATATCCATTTTATTTTCATATTTGTGACCCTGGCCCACAAAACCAGTCATAAGGGTCAATTTTTGAAATTGTGATCTGAAAGCTGAATAAATAAGCTTTCAATTGATGTATGGTTAGGATAGCACAATATTTGGCCGAGATACAACTATTTGAAAATCTGGAATCTGAGGGTGGAAAAAAAATCAAAACACTGAGAAAATCGCCTTTAAATTGTCCAAATGAAGTCTCAAAAAAATTAAGTTTTGATATATTTACAGTAAGAAATTTACAAACTATCTTCATTGGCATAAAAGAAAAATCTATAATTTTGACCCATACAATGTATTGTTGGCTATTGCTACAAATATACCCGTGCTACTTATGACTGGTTTTGTGGTCCAGGGTCACATTTTACTATCCCAAACCTCTGCCTTGGAAAATATATTTTTATATGATATAATAAATATCAGGTACTGTAGCTGTGAGGTGCAGTGTGTAAGAAAGAGGCTTCACCGTGGTTTAGATCCTCTGGTACGTTCTGTTTTTAAAGCCCTTACTGTATAACTGTAAAGCACATGTGTCTATATCACATTGCTGTGTGATTAAATCAGTGTGTGTGTGTGTTGGGGGTCTGCGGGTGTTAGAAGCCAGTGCAGGGACAGCTGCTGCTCTCTGCCGGAGCTGGAATGAATAGATTATGAGCAGTAATTAGACGTACATGGAAATCAATGCACTTATAGCATAGAGCTGGAGGCAATGAGAGCAGATGAGAGGCTCTACAGCAGGGGCCCCTGCAGCCCCTGATATAGGAAGACACACACCAGGAGACTGAGTGACAGGACCAAGCCAGAGACAAGGATGAGAGACACACACTTTGGAGGCCTGTATCTCTATAATATATAGATTCACAAATTCTCCTGTGGCTTGTTTCTGATCTTGTCCTCGCTTCACACTAGAGCTCTGCTACGCAACACATAATGTAATGCAGGGTCAGGTTCGACTTGCTTTTTCATTTCAGGGTCAGGTACAGATACAAATAACTATTTAATTAATGAAAACAACATTTTTTATACAGAATGCGAATTGTGAGGGTTTAAGACTCCAAATCCACGAAACTGCACAAGTGTTGCTCATAGAAAATTCTTTAAAAAGTTGATCACCTAGAAAGTCACTGAATTATTCACACACTTTTTATACAGCTGTCAATATGTGAGATTTAGTGACTGACAAATGTAGAATCTGTGTTTTGTGTGAGTATCGCATAAATCTACCTCTGTCTTGTGACTACATGTATGTATTATTTTGATACTGCAACTCATATACATAAACCAAACTCAAGCAATTTTAATATACCAACAGTAGTAAGATATTAAATTGAAATTGGTTAATATTATGCACTAAAGTTATATAGTGTGTGTTTGTGAAGTCATTGCTTATGCTTGTTAGTCTCTACCCCATTATGAGGGGTAAATTTCACCCTCTCTGCCCCGTTCTCCCTGGAGTCACACTCTTCCACCCCGTCTCAGTGTTCGGCCGTGGGTGGAACCTGTCTGTGATCACGGCAGTAATGAACATATGGGTCTGTCTGTGATCCTCACACAGCCTGAAGACAAACTCCTGCCGCTCACCACTAAAATACCTTTAATGAGATGCATGAAGGAAATGAGCTGCTTTTGGTTGTCCTGACACTCGCCATGCATCTTACTGTTGACTGTATATTAGTGTTCAGTGGCTAAAAATTATTAGATGGGAGCAAAGATGAAAAGATCAATTACAGAAAGACCAATTACAACTGATGATTCAACTGACTTTTATCTTAAAGAAAGTACACTACCATTCAAAAGCCTGGAGTTGGTAAGGTATTTTTGTGCTCATCAAGCTGCATGAATTTGATCATAAATCTGTGAAAATAACAGTAATATTATGAAATATTATTAGAATTTAAAATAACCATTTTCTATCTAAATATATTTTAAAATGCAATTTATTTCTGTCACGCAAAGCTGAATTTTCAGCATCATTACTCCAGTCTTCAGTGTCACATGAGTCTTCAGAAATCATTCTAATATGCTGATTTGCTGCCCAAGAAACATTTCTGATAATTATCAATGCAAACAGTTGTGCAGTTTAATGTTTTGTGAAAATCTTAATACATTATATTGAGGATTCTTTGATGAACAGAAAGTTCAAAAGAAAAAAAAAACACATTTAATATATATATTTTTGTAACAATGTAATGTCACTTTTTATCAATTTGATCAAACTTTTGAATGGCAGAAAAGTAATATAAGGAATCAAATATGAGAATTATCATTAATAAAAGAGCTCTTAAAGATATTTGTCGGTAGTCTTGTATATAAATTTGTTTCCATTAGATCTGTTTATCAAAAAAAAAAAAACATTTTATGTGATTTTATGTGATTTACTTTTAAATGATTTTAAGTCACAGTGTAGGGGAACCATAGACTGATTCATATGCAGTTTATTTGATGTAAAGTAATGGAGTGGGTTTAGATTGTGAAGACAGGACATTTCAGTAGAGGTGGAACAGCTCTTATTAGACAATGTTTGTTGTCTGAACCAATCTTCACCCTTTCTGTCCTGTCCCAGTCTCGGATAACGCTCAATAACCTGGACAAATTTACACAGAAAATGGTTTTGAATGCTTTTAATCTTCCATATGGGTAAAAACAGGAGTCTGTTTGAACAATGACTCAGACAGACCTCATTTAAACGTAATGAAGACGTGATCCTCACCCCCTCCATGATCCATGAGCTCATTAGTCAGAGGAAGTGTAGATGAACGTGTGCTGAGGCCTGTATTTATATTTGAGTATTTTTGGGGTGAATGATTATAATCGTGCACATGAAGATTTATCATGCTCTGACTTTTGACACTGATTGGTGTAATTTTGAGAGCCTTCAAGGAATGATGACTGACCCACACTGAATCTGTGCACATTTTTTCACCTTTTCTGCACCAGTTCTCAAGGAAAACCCATA
>NW_015540990.1:512714-518700 GCF_001515605.1 Sinocyclocheilus anshuiensis | reverse complement strand
TATATACACATTTAGTGAAATGTTTTAAATTTAATGAAAGAACATGCAAGATGTGTAGAATTTCTGTACTTATGTAATGTTAGGAACAGCATATCTGCAGTCCACTTCTCATCTGAGAGTTTTATTTACCACATTCTTTAACCTAATTCACTCGAATTTAGAATTTACATTAAATCTATGTAGTATATACATAACCAACCTAAAGAACTTCTTGTTAATAAAGTGAAGCTAATTATTAGCAACCAGTCCGTACAAGTCTGTCTCTGTCCAATGAAATTGTTCCTATCAGGCTTAGGGGAAATCATGCATTATGGTCCAGAGGAGAATACTGCTTAATAACAGCAAGTTAAAGAGCATAAGCAAAACACTGCAGCCACAATAGTATATCAGTAATTGCTTACTAACTAAGACTGGATGATAATGGGAAAATGACTATGCATATAATGTGACTTAAAAAGCAGGACTTTTTACTTCAACGACTTAAAAAGTACTGTTTGAAGAAAAAAAGAAAAGAAATAATTTTTAAAAAAGCAGATTTTTTTTTTTAAGTGAATCATTCAAAGTTGACTGTTTGTTTTCTAAAATGCACAAATAAATTTTACTCAGTACTCAGTTATACACTCAAGTATATAGAGGGAGAAGTTGTGTCATCACAGTACAATACTAGTGCATACTGCATACTAAAAAAATACAAGAACTGACTCGATCCTCTTTCAGTAACCATAAAGTGAACATTGGCAGTAGCAAGTTCCTGTACTTGCTTGCAGAAGCAGCAATAATCTACAACTACAGCAATAACCAACAGCAGCAGCAATTCAGCAGCAGCAGCCTAGCAGATCTGTTCCGCCAAGACCAAATACATTAACATTGTCATATTCATCACCATGCTAAAATGGTCCGAGAGTTGTCATTATTAAAGAAAAATATTACACAAAACAAGAAATATATACCTTTATACTATACAAAACTATAAGATAGAAGTTAGCATTTAAATAATTTTACTGCAGTACAACTGTAAAATAACAATACTTTTATTATAAAAACAATACGTTTTATTGATTCATTTTCAAACCTCTTCACTTTGAAAAACGCAGCACGTACAGTATATTTATTTAATTAAATTGCAGCCTTCACAATTTTATCACACTATGCCATATCTTGATAATGCAGCCCTATTACTAACGTTAGCTTTGTCAAAAATTAAAGCGTTGGCACCAATGTTTTCTCCTTACAGCCTAATTATTCCTATGGTTATCATTATGTCACACGGCCAACATATACATGTTTTGGAAATGTTGAATAATTTCAATGGGTCAAGGTTTGGCTGCTGGTGCCATAACTACAAGATTATTATTAATTCACTGATGGGCATTCAAAACGTTCCCCAAATTGCAAATATTGTACAGTATACTGTAGTAGCATTGGGTTATTGGAGCAATTGTACCTCACATTGCTTTAAAGTCCATTCCTCTTTCTCTGGAGTTGGCTTTGAATGGAGCTGTAAAAGCATACTGACATGAATTCAGCACAGATGGACCTCCTCTGCTCATAAAAGCAAGCCCATTATGCTGGAGATGAGAGCAGTTTTGGTTTGATTTTAGGCTCAGTGGGCCGCTCGGCTCCGGCTGGGAGCCTGTGACAGGATTCAGATGTGTTGATAATGCGTTAAGATGAGAGATCTGAATGAAGACAGGTAGACTCGGGCTTCACTGCACTCCTGCACCAGTGTTTGTTTCTTGCTTTTTTTGGTTTGTTTTTTAGTCTGCTGAATGACATCAAAGAGGAGCTCTCTCGGCCCGTCTCGCTCAGAACCCTTTGGCATCTGCTCGCACTACTATTCTCTGTGCCTGTGTCAAGCAGAGCAGCAAAGGAGAGCGAGAGAGAAAGAGAGAGAGACGAGGTGACAGGCCTATGAAAGCAGAGATATTTTAAAGGACTGAAACCATCTGAGCAGCTGCATTTGCGTCGGTGTGTGTGTGTGTGTGCTCTGAAACATGAGCCTCTCTCATTGTTCATTTCCCAATACGGCTTTAAAGCTAACAAGAGCCGATTACCGGCTTCATCAGAAGAGTGTAGGCCAAAGTGTTCGTCTGCTCTCATCCTCGGCGTATTGTTCCTCTAAACGGAGCGACTCCAGGGCTCTGGCTTTGTTTAACGCAAACACGTGTTTGCCTGAATGAATCAAACGTAGAAACACCAAAGTTGACTGTTTCCATTACGTACAGTGGTGTCAAATGCACAAATAAAAGCCTCAGGGTTCATGCCGACAAAGGCTTACGTGAGTAAAAGAACACAAACACACGCTTCACACAGATATAATACTCAAAACACACCCAGGTACATACTCAAGTATACACTAAAATATATGAAGAAGTGAACAGATCAGCTATCAGATCAGCGTAATACTAGTGCACTGCATACTGTGAAGTGCACACTAATTACTATTTTTTAAATAGTATGTGAATTAAACAGTATAAGCATTTCAAATAGTTTTCTGCTACATTGTTATGACATGACTTCAATTCAGTGTGTCCAAATGTCAACTCATAAAATAAATACTACATTAATTAACAATTTTGATTTTGTTTTTGTGTGTATATAAAACATATATGCTTTTCGAACCTAAATAGACAATGAATTTATGGTTCAAAAATGATGGTTCATACACTGTAGAACATTTGTGGAAACTGATTACCTCAAAACATTGAAGTACACTAACTATTTAAGTTAACTAACTCATTAAGTTTGTAGAGCTGTATTTTTGATTTATACTTTGTACTACACAAACATTTAAATTAAAATTTAATTTAAATATTGAAGAAACTTACTCCAATAAACTTACTAACTTATACCATTTGCATAAATATCATATTAACTCAAACTTGCATGGTTATGTGCTAGTTACTAGTACTTGTCACCACAATGGTAAGCCTACAAAACTTCAACATAACAAACTCTTTTGTTTTTTTTAAAGAAATGAATACTTTTATTCGCAACCTCCATTACGCATGCTGCTGTCTTACGGCCACGTACATTAGCTGGATGTCAGAAGTGCGTGCGTGTGTGTAAGAAGCGGGGCGGTGTCTCGTCAAATGGTTCTGTCGATTGATGCTATTCGATGGTGGAAAAACACTTGGGTGTGAGCCATAATTGAACTGACACCAATAATGAAACCTCAGAGCCGCCAGCAATATGCGAAAGATATTGATGCTCCTAATAATTCCTGGGGACTTGGACAGGATTAACGGAACAGAGGAACCTCTCGCAAAATAACGGCTTTAAATTACAGCCCGTGCCAACTTGTGAAAAGTCCACATCTGTCAACGCTGACAGTGAGATGAGAGTTTTTCCAATAGTAGGATTGCACAAATTTAAAAGGAAATGGACAGATCTAGTTGTGCATTTGCTTTTGAGAGTCACAATGAGCTAAACATAACAAAAAATATAGAGCAAAAACATAATAATATGTTAGAATATATATATATAATTATATATTAGTTGAGAACTTAAAACAGTTTCTACACTACTGTTCAAAAGTTGGGTATCAGCAAGATTTTTTAAAATGTTTTGAAAGAAGTCTCTTCTGCTCACTAAAGATGCACTTATAACAATAAACAAACAAATCAGTAAAATTGTGAAATATTATAACGATTTAAAATAACTATTTTCTATATTAATATATTTTAAAATGTATTTTCCCCATAATGCAATGCTGAATTTTCAGGATCATTATTACAGTCTTCAGTGTCACATGATCCATCAGAAATCATTCTAATATATATTTATATATTTTTTTAATATTGTGAATGTCTTTACTTTGACTTTTTAAATCAATTTACTGCATCACTGCATATAATGAATAAAATAAATAATTTATTTTAAAAAATCTTTAAAAGTCACATTTTAAATATAAATATATTATAAATCATATTATGCCAAGTCCAGAATAGTATGCATTTTTTTCTCCTATGAATGCATTTATGTTTTATTTCAATTTAAAAAGTGTTAATTGATTGCAATTAATTTATAAAAAATTCAATAGCTAAAATTGATATGATAATTTGTGATTAGTTGGATTAATTATATTAAATTAAATATGCAAAATCAGTGTATCATGCAATTAACTGCATTAAAACAACAACAACAAAAACTGATTCATAGCTGAAATATTAGATGATTATATACAACAGCACTGAATTATATTAACCAAATATGTTTCTTTTCTGATTTGCACATTGGGATGTCTGAATAACCCGAACTTTTTGACTATGACAACTCCTTGTTGAGTAGAGGGAAAGGTGTTTTTAAGGAAAGCAGAACACGGACCACAGGGACCAGCGAACTGGTGAACATCTTAAGACTGAATGCATTTCCCACGAAATCTGCATCTACCCAGACGAAACCCCTGCTGCAGAAGGCACATCTCTGCCACAACTGTCCCAATTCAACATGCCAAACACCCTCCCTACTATCAAAAAGCCACCGCACTCTCTGTCTCTCTCTCCTGCGCCCCCCCAGGGGACTTCCACTTATTACCCATGATGCTTTGAGAGAGCACAGTGAACCCCCCCTTACCCCCGTACCCTAATCTCAGACATGAAAGGAAGCACGCGGCCTGGGCTGAGATGATTCTACCGCTCACAGGGGAATAGGAGGAGAGAGAGAATGAGAGCGAGGGAGGGAGACGAGCAAGAGGTTTAATAATGACCAACTCAACCTCCTCACTCCCAGCTGAAGGGTTCGGGCCCAGGGGACATTCTGCTCTGCCCGAGGGGGTCAGGGCCAGCTGAAGCGACGAGGGGCCCCTGAGTGATCACCCAAATCTCAGGGTGATTTACAGGGCCAAAGCATGTCAGGGGCCCGGTTATGACACGAGGAGTGGCTGTCTTATTTGTAAAACAGACATAGACTGTGTGGAACACTGTCAGGCAGAAATATTGTAGCTAGAACTTATGACCCTTAGAGATTTTCAAATATAAATGTTTGGAAATGTTTGATGCTTTTATGTTTACCAAAAAATTCTGGGGAAAAAATTAAATAAATTAAAAAAAGCATGAAACATACAGTGTGGAATAAAAGTTTAACATATTTATTTTAAAGTGTATATTTTTAAAAACTGTATTTATTTATTTTTTTATTTCAGATTTTTTTCCCTCCTGTATATAGGATATTTGATTTCATATACATATGTAAAAATACGAAATACTATGGCCACATTACATAAATTTACAAAATGCATTAAAATCAGATGAATCGCATCCAAAATAACATATAACATATAATATATGTGTCTGTACTGTGTATATTTATTATGCATATATAAATACACACACATTCATGTATATATTTAAGAAAAATATGTTACGTTTATATATGAAATATATTTATGTATGATATAATTTATATGAATATAAATATATACATGTAAATACATGTAAATATATTCAAAATATATGCTGTATCTGTGTCTTTATATATACATAATAAATATACACAGTACACACACATATATTATGTAAACAAACACTTTTATTTTGGATGCGATTAATCGCGATTAAACATTTGACAGCACTATTAAATAAAAATAATAATTCTCCGAACAGAAAAGAATACGATGTGTTAGTGTAAACAGGATTTCATGCACATTTGGTTCTTGCATTGACTTACGTTTCTATGGGTGTCCGGCAACCGCTGTGAAAACAACCCCAAATCAAACAGTGATTAAAGTGTGATTAAAGTGCGACTTCCCAGATCAAAGTGCAATCGGTCTGATTCATGTGTATTTGTTGCCCCCAAAGCAGGCAGAATTAAAGAGGGTCCCACACGCTTCATGCCGAATGAAAGGCGTTTAACTTTGATCTGGACTTATCAAAAGCGGAAGCCAGGTGAAGCACTCTAAGAGCTGTTGGTGTGGCTGCTATGATGGTATTAAATCAAATTAAATTATTGAATTTTATATATATATATATATATATGTGTGTGTGTG
>NW_015540990.1:510448-512576 GCF_001515605.1 Sinocyclocheilus anshuiensis | reverse complement strand
ATATATATATATATATATATATATATATATATATATATATATATATAATACAAAACAAAATGGTCACATTACATAGGTTTACAAGATGTTAAAAATGAGACAATTTTTTTTTTTTTTCCCTTTCATTGGCTAGGCATGATAATATTAATGCCGATAGTATTTAAATGGCCATATATTGGCTAAATAACAATCATTAAACAACACTGCAGTAATACATAGTATAATTTAAAAACCAAACAAGTTCAGTGTTTACAAATAATACTGGTCACTCAATCTTTAAACCTGGGTGCTGTTAGTCAAAAACATGTCCTTTCCACCTTTTTTCCCTTAAAGTGTCTTGAATATTGCAACAGCAGGGTCATACTGTAGACACTGTGTAGAAGTGTGTAAAAACTGTACTCTAAAAAAACAGGTAAGCAACTTTGTGTGATTGCATCTCATCTGGGTGAAATGTGAAGTTTTCTGCACTGGCGTCTAATTGAGTCAGACAGGGGGAAGCGGAGGAGAGTGGACCTGTCATCTCCAATCCCAATTCACCCTGATTAACATCAAACTTTTATAGTGCCCTCAGAAATTTTGCCATGAAGTGTGACGCTGTCTTGCTCGCTCTTTCACTCTCTCTCATATTCGAAAATGGATTTCCACCTCTATCTAAGGGAAAACATTTTTTTAAATGTAAAGTCGGCAACACCAAAGCTCCAAAAGTATCAAAAATGTATTTTAAAAGAACTGTCGCATAGCGTGTGTGACATTTCAAATGCTGAACATTCCATCAATATATAAACCAAAAATACACATCTACAAAATAAAAACATTATCTACAAGATTGAACAGAGTTTGTATATTTAAACAATACTCAGGTTTAACAACAGAGATGAACTGCTCATTTTATTTAAATTTTCTGTGAGTAAGAAATGAGAATATGAGTTTCTTTTACAAGAGCATCTTGAATAAGAAGCAGTGCATTTATACATCCTCAATCCCAACAGATCCTATGAACATCATCTCACTTCCTCCATGAGGGACACTGAACACTTCCTCTCTAACAATATCTATCAGGGGACCGCATGCAACACAATAACTTCAAAGCAAATTAAAAACGCACAACATAATGCTAAACGCAGCCATTGCATGACAACAAAACTCAAAACGGTTTTTATCTCAAATCAAAAGCTGTTCAGATTCTAAACTGTTGCAAATCTCACACGCTTGCATCATGACACTCTCACTGCATCTGCATATTCATTGAGATGTCAATAATTTAACACTCACGACACTATTTGAATATGTGTTTACCAGCGAGGTCGGTAACCTGAATCCATTTACTGAGACGACTCAAAGTGTGAATGTGATTGCACATCTGTTTGACTTTGGGGGAGGGATGTGGATTTTAATCTGTATAGATTCACATGAATGACTGCATTCAGTTAATGTCATTTTTGAAAAAGCAATGCAAATATATATTTTTAAAAATGTTGTCAACTTTTTAAAACAGATTTTATTACTAAAGATGCAACAAAAATAGATTTTTGAAGATGGTTTATTAAAGACAAAATGAAATGCATCTAAAATAACACTTGCTTCTCCAGTTTCTTTGAGTATTAATCAATCTGAAACTATTGACCTGAAATCAGGTCTGAAACTATTGTAATCGCATTTAAATGAATTAAAGTAAATAAATAAAAATACAAATAAAAAATTGTTGACATCCCGGTTGATCTAGGTTGAACATTTCCAGTTGTATAAATTAGTATTATTAATTATAAACAAACATGAATTAACAATATTTAAAAATTAGATTAATAAATTATGTTTATTGGTAGTTCATGTCAAGATACCTAACCCAACTAATGTTAATGAATGTTAATGCATATATATATATATATGAAGAGTTTATTTGCAAAAACAGATAACCCCATTTTTTTTAATTCTCAAAAATCACGTTTTTTTATTATGATATTATGTTTTTATTGTGATGGTTAGCTGTTTTTTTAAAGTTATTTTTTTTAACCTAATCAAAATAACCTAAATGGAGTTTGACTGAGATTAATTGGAATCCACAATGAAAAACCATGATTTTTGAAAATTGTTAAAAACGGATTTATCTGTTTTTGCAAATGAACTCTTC
>NW_015540990.1:490995-510264 GCF_001515605.1 Sinocyclocheilus anshuiensis | reverse complement strand
CACACACACACACACACACACACACACACACACACACACACACACACACACTCTTGCTGTCAGTTAATGATGAATTATGCCTGCATTTATTAATTACAGATTATACTGATTAGTTATGCTGATATTTCTTAATTATACAGGTTACATTTAATCTACTTTAGAGTTTTACATACAGTAAACATAGAATGAAAAAAACCCAACTATTTTGATTATTGCCTTACATTATATAGGTTTGTATAATAAAAAAATTGAAAGTTTCTGAGGAAAACATCTACACTGAACGACATAAATGCACCTGGCCAGTCTCACAGAGCTCTGATACACACAGACCACGGCCTGGCCAAAATAATGACACTTTGATACGGATGTGAATCAAACCACACTTACACGCGCACATGCTCATCCACGTGGGTCATAATGCCGCAAAAGACCACTAGAGTTAGAAAGCAACTTCCTTGAGTGAGCAGACAGCCCCTAACTCACCCCACCCTGCTTCCTCTCTCACACACGCGTTCACACACACATTCACACACGGACACACAACACCATCACCAGCCCTCGCTGCAAAAAGCCACAGAACAGATGACCGCACTTACTGTGTATCAGACGTCCCGTGAAGAAGTTCTTTCGCTGAATTGAACCCGTCCCCCTCCCCCTGCTCTCCCTCCCCTTATATTTCTCCTCTCCATCTCGGGCATGTTTCACTCCATGCGGAAATAAGTTGATGCCGGCGCCGCAGCAGCATTTCTGGAGCCCGAGTCCCAGCTTCCACTGCTTTGGGGTTGGAAGGACTCATCTAACCCTCCTGCACGGAATCACGCTCTCTCATGCACACACGGATGCTGCTTGCTCTGCATCTGGTTGCCAAAGCAAAGCACAATCAATATGGAAGGGGAGCGCTATTTTATGATTGGAGAAGTTGTTGTGTTTTTGGTGGTGAAATTCATTATTTAGTATCTGAACCTTCAGCTATTCAGTATCATTTATTCATAAAGTCCCTTTTTGCCAGAAGGAAATGGATACAGCTGGAGCGATGGGGAGAGGGAGAGAAGAACTGAGAGAGAGAGAGAGAGAAACTGTGGGGAAGAAAACAAGAAGGGAAGCTGGGATTGATGATATTGATCATGCATCGTCTTGAAATGAATGGACGGTGGGTTATTTTTTTATTTGATGGACAGATTGACTGATTCATGTGTCTTGAAGTAGGGGAAGGCCTTGAACATCAGAGGCGTTGTGTGGTGAGGAGCATGTGCTGATTTCGATGTCGCTGCTTCAGAATCGCACACTCTTACAGTCGTACACAAAAGACTGAAGGGTGAATTCACTGAGAACGTACAATAAAAGTACATGCTGTCTGTGTTGCTTTAATGGGGCATTTACTACAAGAATTAACTAGGAAAAATGGGAAATAAATGACACTATACGCATTTTGCACTGTTGCTTTAAGTGCTCGGTTGCGGAGGATGCAGCACATTATCATGATCTAGTGTGTTTTGCTGGAGCCTGGGACTGTAGGCTACATTTAAAATACCATATAGTGATAAATTACATTTTACAAATTAAGGGTAGGTTTAGACATTGATTGTACTAAAAACAGAATAGTCTTTCCTTTGCGTTTTTGAAAAGATTTACTTACATTACGTTCATACATATCTGCGAAAACTACTAAAAACGCTGCATTATGCTGCCAGGCCAGTAGTTGGCGATGTCACTTTGTAAAGAAACACTACGTGCCTGTGCACCATAGACTGGATAAAAACATGGACGTAGTGACCGTGACGTCACTCATAGGTTTCTGAAGAGCGTTTTTGAAGCTCAAAGTGGGCGGAGCGGGCCGTTGCCATCTTGGCAGCGCGTCACCGCTCCCAGATAATCGAAAATGGGTAAAGAGGCGGGAGCTGGTTGCTGAAACCACGCCCACCTAGCTCGACGGCGGTGACAGCACCGGCAATCCACCTGCCACTCAAGTGGCCATGCCCCTAAATAATGCAGAAAGGCTTAATATAATTTAAACGGATGAGTTATAAAAAAATTCACCCCCCTCACAGTTATGGCTATATAGACCAAAACGACTTTTTGTACCAGGCTGTAAACATTTTTTTTCTGCTGTAAAGTTGGGCATTTTAACATGGGGAGTCTATGGGACTGACTCCTTTTTGGAGCCAGCCTCTAGTGGCCAGTCGATGAATTGCAGTTTTAGTCACTTTCGTGTTGGTTTCACGAGAGAGACCGGAAGGTTGCTGCTTGCTGTGCACATATGTACAGACAGACTGAACACATAACATGCATGCGCATGATGTCACCATTTTCACAAATTTTGTAGTTAACATGGAGATAATTACAGTATTGTTTTTTAAAAAGTTAGCATTTTCAGGCCCCCGAAACTCAGTTGCCGTGTAAATGTAAAAGTTGAAAAAAGTTGAAAAAGGTGTTGTTTAAGCACACCCTAAAGCTATCATGGCACTGGAAAATGTGCAAGCAAAATCCATTTGCCATTTATACACTCTTAAAAATAAAGTTTTTTCGCTGGCATCTACTGTGTAGGTCTATGAAGAACCTTTAAAACCCATGAAACTTTCCATTGCACAAAAGGTTCTTTATAGTAGAAAAACTTTCCTTAGATTATTAATTCTTCCTCACACCAGTGTTGGGGAAAGTGACTTTTAAAAGTAATGCATAACAATATTACATTACTGCTTAAAAAAGTAACTAGTTACTTTTTATGGAAAGTAATGCTTTACGTTACTTTTGCATTACTTTTTAAATCTGTGCTGGGCTTGCTTGCTTGTTTTTAATATAAAAATGTTCTATGTAAAAGCCCTTTCACACCAAAAGTGAAATGAGTATGAAATGTAAATTGATGTCTGTACAGTAGAATGCATGAGAAGAAAGAAAACCCTTAACTGCACTTACTCCTGATTTCTCTCAACATGGGGACTGGAGATCTATCAGTCAATAAATGGGAAAACAAAGTAATTGGCGTTACTTAGTTAAAAAAAGTAACAGATATATTCTTGCAAATGAAAAAGTAATGCATTACTAGTTACTTGAAAAAAGTAATATGATTATGTAACTCACATTGCTTGTAATGTGTTAACCCTAACACTGCTTCACACTAAGAAAAACAATAATGATTTTAAGAACTGTTCACAGAAAGCTTCTTTGGGGAACCAAAATTGGTATCACTGCAAAACCCTCCTTTTGGAACCCTTATTTTAAAGAGTGTAGTGCAACGTTAACTGCACAAGGAAAACAGCACTGTTCTTTTTGAATAAGGGGACGATCTAATTTAAAAATGCATGATGTAGTTTGGTTCCAGCACAGTTAGACTTGTGAGATGTTAGTGAATAAGATGCTGCTTTTGTGTTAAAATACCACACTCAAAAGTCTTCTGAGCCCAAACCAGACACTACCATTCAAAAGTTTTCATGTTTTTGAAAGAAAGTACAACTTTACAACTGCTTTTACATTCTCAGTGTTGACACAAAGGTGCGCCATAACAGTCATTAGGGCAAAACTCTACAGTCAGTTTCTTTTATAGGTCTACTGTTATGGCAGAAAGTCTCAGTTACGTATGTAACCCTCGTTCCCTGAAGGAGGGAACGGAGACGTCACGTCGATGACCGACGAATTGGGATCTCGCTTATGCCGAGTTCACACTGCACGGTTTTAGCCCGATTTTTCATTCGCCGACAGGTTTTGCGAAATCGCCGACAAATGCCTGAAATCGGAGGCAAATCGTTGCTCGTTCACGCGAGTGACAATCACGCAATGTGAATTATCAAAGACGCGATCTGAGGGAATCGCTGACATGTCGCCGACGCCCGTAAAATATTTGGCATGCTAAATATCTGGAGCTGTCGGCGATTCACAATCACGCTGTGTGCAATGAGTTCTGACTGAAAAACACATCGGTGATGAACTACAGCCAATGAGAGACCAAGATACAGGGCAGTGGGAAGTTCAGGGAGGAGTTATATGAAACGTAGTACGGACCAGTGTTGCCAAATCCGCGATTGCCGCCGGTTGTTTTTTATGTCAGCAGGTTGAAGCGACCCCAATAACGTGATATTTAGGCCCTGGAATGTGAATTGTACCAGGAGAAACCCGCCAAAAAAATGCGTATTTTACCCCCGAACGCGATTTTTACTGGTGGACCCCTCAAAAGCAATTGGGCTATTTTCAGGCTAGTTTTGAGTAGTAATTGGGCGGGTTTTGTAGCGAAAACCTGGCAACCCTGCACCAGACAGAGCTGTCGGCGATTCTTCCTATTGTAAAGTCATGCAGTGTGTAACCTCCTGTCGTCGTTCCATCGTGCAGTGTGAACACAGCAGCAACTGAATGCTACCCCAGATAGTCGTTCAGTGTGAAACCAACAGTGATGCGACGTCTTTGAAAATCGTGCGGTGTGAACTCGGCATTAGAGAGACCAATTCGTCGGTCACCGATGTGCCGTCAAGAGTGACCAACTGAAAGGGAACATCAGTTTGAAGAGAATAATACAAACATATAATATTTATGATGCATAATCTCCACTTAATTTGAATATAACTGCAACTGGATATCAGGCTTAATGTCATAGGCGTGTTTCCATTACCCTTCAAATTGCGAAAATTGAAACTGCGAATTGAAAATATGCCTAATGGAAACGCGTCAATTTCGCAAAAATACCCATATATCGCAAAAAAGATTTTACGCTTGCATGAGGTGGTTTTTCAGGCAATTCGAAAAAGGAATATTTCGCAAAACTGCAATGGAAATGTTTTTTTCGCATTAACAGGTCACATGGCGTACGTAAAAAGTCATATGATCATTCCTCAATGTACTATAACTTCCAAGAAACACTTCATATGTGGCTGCTCTCAAGTATAAGGGGCTTTCCCTGCCATTAATGCTTAGACTATTTACACTGCACACGTCTGCGACGCGTTACGGCTCCGAAACGGCCACCAGAGCTGATCGCGGCCACTTTAGTCAACGCTTGTGCTATCAGTCGCGCCACGGCACGTCTGAGAAGCTGCTCACCGCGCTGCTTCTGTCAAGCATACACCTCCTACGATTAAATATAATGGCTAGTGTAGCCAAAATCTGTCAAAATCCGTTGCCATGACTTATCGCGAGAGGAAAAAATTACGTTTTAGTCGCATAACATCGGTTAATGAAAATGCAATAAATTCGCAATACTTTTTTTTTATCGACATTTATAAAATATCACCAAAGTTTTGCCAAATCTGTAATGGAAACACATCAGTTGTTTGTAAAACTGCTTTTATTGCATCTGTAAAAAGAAAATTCA
Organism: Sinocyclocheilus anshuiensis; assembly: GCF_001515605.1. Lineage (NCBI taxonomy): Eukaryota > Metazoa > Chordata > Actinopteri > Cypriniformes > Cyprinidae > Sinocyclocheilus > Sinocyclocheilus anshuiensis. Next base: position 504,968 of record NW_015540990.1, on the reverse strand, counting down.
CAGGAATAAAGCTTCCAAAACAGTCTAATTTGTAACTGGGAATAAAGAAATATGCAATAAAACCAGAAAAAGTCAAATTCAGTATATCTAGATTAAACTCTCACTCCATGCTGGAAAACGAATCACAACACATCTTTATTTACAGCAACACACCGCACAATCCAATTCAGCATGGCCACTTCTCAGCCGTTCACTCGCATGAGAAAAAATAAATTAATCTGAAATATCTGGGCCCTGTTGAATTATTTAGATTCGACTTACTGCGACACCAGCGGCGCAGATTGGTAGAATCAATCTACGTCAGTCAGAGAGGAATGAGTTTCACCTGTAGCTATTGTGTGGCCTTTGGCTTCCAGGCTCCTATTGACTTCCTGAGACTTCCTCTGCTAGACAGGACATTATTCTTCTGCTCAAAAGCCATTTATTTCCCATCTCTGGACAGCATCACGGCTCACCTCCTGAGGAAGTGCATTAGTGGAGGTATGACGTTGATATGCAGTCTAGATAGCGAGCATGTAAAATCATAATGAGGATGACGAGGGTCTTAAAACATGTAGACCTGAATGATTAAGTTACACTTAAAGAAAATCCTCTACGTTTATGAAGATAATGACTTTTGTCGATGAGCTTTCGATCAGATCTTGAAAGCTCGCTATAGCATTCTCAGGAGAACTGGAAATAGCATCAGGATGCATGTGAACATGGAACAGATGCTAAATCTATTGATTTCTGTGGTCTGTACAGTAACGCTCAGGCTATCGGAGATGATGGCCATTGTGATGCCGCCTATTTGAACTCTTCCCGTCCTCTTGGGGAAAATATCAATAACTTAAGAGGAAAAATAGGCCTAAAAGGTATTATAGACCAGTAAATCATACAATAAATTGAAATGTGGTGCAAAATAAAGCAATATTTCACGAGAGGCCATGCATTACTGTGATTTTTCTTTTCATCAGAGGTTTTAGATGTTAAATTGACTGTGCACTGTAAAAAATGCTTGTAGTGTTTGTCATGTTTACAGAAAAAAGTAAAATGCTACAATAAAATCCTGTTATTCTATCTTACCCCTCATAAAAAAAACAAACAAACAGGTAAATGGCTTATATAGTATGTCAATTTTACTATAAAATACTCTCAAATGCATGGTTTTTGTAAAGTAAAAGCTATGAAAAACTGAAAATTAACATCATATCACTAAATGAAATATATGGTTATAAACATCAATATGCCTTCCCCTAATATCTAAAACACATCATATTTTTATGGTGAATTTATGCCAACCACTAGCTGACAGTTTAATTAAAAAAGTAAATAAATAAAAATAATAATCATAATAATTTAGTCTTTCCTTTTTATTTCCATTAATTATTTATTATTATTATTATTATTATAAACAATAATAATATTAAAATACTGAAGAAAAAATAGATTTACTTTTCCTTCATATATTAAATGTTAACAAAAACAAAACAATATACATTATTATTAAAGAATAAAAATGGTGAAGGAAAAAATCTGGGTGGGGGGACATAACATAACATAAAAATGCAATAATAATTAAATGTTTTTTCTACTATGCAGCACACAGATTTGTAGACTTGCTAGATTAATATAGAATTCACACACACACACACACACACACACACACACACACACACACACACACACACACACAGCACTGAAAGTTTCTAGCAGTATAAAGACGCTAGTGTATCTCCGTGTGTCCAGCTGAGCTCTGAGTCTGTGTGAATGTGAAATGAGGACGTGCCACATGAAATTTCCCCACGTGTGTATCATGCCGACATCCTTCCCCTCACACTCTGAACTGAGAGTCATAAAACACACACAGAGGTGACAGCCGCTCTCCTCTTCCTCTCCACTCTAATACATGTGAGTGAAGAATGAAAGCAGGAAAATAAGCAGGACACATTGGGAAGATGAGAGCATCTGCGTTTTCATGTGCAGTATTACAGCATGTCTGTGAAGGTGCAAAAAGAAAAAAATAGATGACAAGAAATACTGATTCTGAGTAAGGTCCAATACTCCATCTAATACTACTTTAAATAACATGTTTTAATTGTTGAATACAGTAAATGACCCGTCACTAAGCATCTCTCTTCACTAAGAGTTTGTTTCTTCATCAGATCAGATTTGGAGAAATGTAGCATTCTATCACTTGCTCACCAATGGATCCTCTGCAGTGAATGGGTGCCGTCAGAATGAGAACATCACAATAATCCACAAGTAATCCACACCACTCCAGTCCATTAATTGACATCTTAAGAAGCAAAAAGCTGTATGTTTGCAATAAACACATACATAATAGAGACATTTAAAATTTAAACCATCATTTCTGGCCAAAATATGAGTCTATAATCCATAATAACACGTCCTCCAGTGAAAAAGTCAATCCCCTGTTGAACTCTCACATCAAAATCCATATTTGTTTGGGCTGTTTTCTCTTGTTTGATCTGTGCATATTTCTCTCCTGATTCAGACGAAATGACTTCTTCACTGGAGAAAGCAATATTATGGTTAGAAGACTTGTATTTTAGACCAAAAGTATGGTTTGAAGTTAAAAACGTATTAATGATGGATTTGCTTCTTACAAACACACAGCTTTTCATTTCACAATTTGTTAACTGATGGACTGGAATGGTGTTATTGTGGTGTTTTTTTCAGCTGTTTGAACACAATAACAACAACTTGCATTTTTACAAAACTATGCTGCAAGTGTGTCTCATCGGATAATAAAAAATTTGATGTACACTTGTGGTCTTCATGTGAACTTAAATACTTGGGCCAAATACAGGAAATATGTCATGCAAGTAGACAAGTGGTCAAGTGCAAAGACAGCAAATGTGGGCACTGCAACTGAAAGGACAATAAAAGAAACTCAGCTAAAATATGCAAGGTATTATGAATCGGAAAGATTTTACTTTTGGTCTGAGTGCATTATGGGACGTGCCAGTATAAGGCACAGGAAATGGACCGATGTACTCAACTTCAAATGGCCATTAGCTAATAATTCTCCCATAAACTTTTAAAGAGACTCTTTTTCATAGCAGAGCAATCACAATCAGAGACGTTATCAATTATTGAATTATGAGTTAACTGTAATCTCATAGTCTGGGGGCTTCTCGCCGGTACAAATTTATCTCTACAATTAATCAGTTTCAGGGCACAAATGTTGCCCCTAATGGAAAGATTAAAGCCTGTGTAATATATAACAGATAGATGTGTGACGTCACCCAAAAATACCTGAACAAATGATACCGTAAAGTGGTTCTTCAGAAACGCTCGCACTTCCAGATCATTCATAACAACCTGCGTATTCCTCCAGCCTCTCCCAACACCTGACAAGCCCATTTGAGCTGATGAATGATTATTGTTTTATGAAAGTAAAATTTATTGATCTGAAATGGTCCGAGTCCATCTGATGAATAACAGATACACAGACAACAGCAGACCAGTGGCTTTGGTCTTTTCACCTGGGGACACGCTGGCACCCGCTGGAGTGCGCGATGATGTCATCAATCAAATGCGTTCAAGTCAAGTCAGAAAGATCGTATTTATTTGAATCCATCACTGTAATTACAAGGGGGAAACTCTGGATTTCAGTGAGAAAACATGGCAGATGGAAATAATTTTTTTCCATTAAAAAATTTAATAAATAAAAACTAGCTAAGTTGGATATATAAAACACAGCAGTATTGTACAGACAGAATATATTACGATTTAGTTCACAGCACCTTCAAAAATTGAATAAAAACAAGCAAAAGCACACCTGATGTGATCTCACCTGATTTCATTCATCACTTTGTAGAAGTACAGAATTAAGTTTTTGTAGAAAAGGTATTGCTACCTTTTGAACTGAATACACATGCTTTCATAATTACAATATCTCAACTCATAAATATGAACTTCCCAGAAGGACTTGAATGCCTCTTCCTTCAATAACAACCTCTTTGCAAAGCCAGAATTACACTGCAACATATTTTACAAAATAAGTCAGAAGTCATAAGATCAGACTGAAATGGTCAGGCGCCGTAAAAACACTTTGTCTCTCTTTCACATTCAAAGAAGCTGGCTGATCATAACAGAGGCATAGAAATCTTAAAGGGACAGTAGCACAAAATAGCCTGTTGAATTCAATTTCTCTTGCTTAGGCCTACTTTTGATAAATCAGTTGTTGTATTCGTCACTTGTAAATCGCTTTTGATGTAAGCGTTTGCTAAGTTAATAAATGTAAGGGCTGGAGAACAGTGGAAAATGGTCATAAAATAAATAATGAACTCAAATTATGAATAAATTATGAATACTGTTTTAAATTAAATTGAATATCATCGGTTATTTAGTTACAGTTTGACCTCGTGTTTTTCAAGCTAATTTGACATTAAGTGTATGTAGTTTAATGCATTAATTTAACCGACGCCCAAAACTTTCAAAACAAGAGGTTTTTGCAGCAGTTTCAATAGATGAGTTATGAAAGTTACAGCTTGTTTTCATCTCAAACAAAAGAGTTTCTGGGGAAGCTTGTTCCCGCTATGGAATGAAAAAAGGTCATTGTCACGACTTCTTTCCTCACAGCTCTAAGGTTACATCTCACAATTCTGAGTCAATTCTGACTTTTTTAAAGGAATTTTAAGTTTACATTCTTCAATTCTGTGTTTTTGTGTTTGCCACGGAATTAAAAAAACAAAACAAAAAAGTAACTGCAACTTTCTTCTCATAATCATGAGTTTATATCTCACAACGAGTTTATATTTCAGAATTATTGTGATTAGCTTATTATTATAATTATTTATTGATTCATTTTTTTTATTCTATGGTGAAAGGTAGTTTGTTTTGATCTCAACCAAAAGAAAAAAGTACAATTTATTTTTATGACAATCAGCTTGTAACACTCCAAAGAGAAAGGAAAACTTGAAATCGCATCATATGACCCCTTTAAAGCTAAATTAGACTTAGTATCATGCCCCAAATAACATTTTTTTTGTCCTCCCTTACACTCAGCTATAGTTGCTGTTCTATATCAGACTAGTAAAGACAGAAGTTTCCCAAAGTGGTAAAGACAGCATTGAGACTCTTTCTTTCAAACTCATCTCAGAGAGTTGTGAAACTGGCCAACAATCTGTCAAGTGAATATGGAGACAGATGAGTCAGTTGTCCATCAAATATAAGGCTGAAGCTCTTGGCAATCCAACCACAACATGTGTGCTGTCTACTGAAGACAAGCAAACGCACACTGCATACTTGTTCAAGTGTGACAAACCCTGTCCCTGTCTTTAATACAATTACACAGCCAATACTCTCACTAAGCACAAGGAAAGCTTCAATTCCCCCGTCCGTCATGCTGTTTAGCAGCCTCTGAGCTGTATCAGTGTATTTGATTTGTTGCTGTCCTTTGGGATCTAAAACAGCAGCAGCATTGAAGCTCATGCAGCTAGCACGGCAGCTAAATTTCACTGAACACATCTAACAATTGTCCGCCCGTGACCTGTGACCTTTGTCACGCTTCTCTGAGGACGTTTTTCTCTGAGACGGTGTGGGGAGTGCGTTCATGTGTTTGTGTTGATATATATCGCAAAGAAAGACAAAACACACAGGACCTCCAATCAGAAATGTTCTGTGCTTTCAGAAGCCCTCGACTGCATCACACCATGAAAGATTTATGAGGGCCGATCAGTGTGTGTTTATATGTGTATGTCAGTGTTAGGGAAGCTGTGAAAACACAGCTAAATACATTAAAGCAGGTTATAGCTTTAAAATAATCGAAATAGTCTAATGTTACATTAGAAAAAAAAAGAGCTATTATATATATATATATATATATATATATGTTTGTGTGTGTGTGTGTGTATGTGTGTGTTATATTGTGATTTTTACAAACATTTTTTTTAGGCAATTTAGAAATTCTGGCATGGAAAAAGAGGATATACGGTCATCCTATCAGACGACAGTCTCTTCCTGTGCAAGTGGGTGGTTCTTGTCCAGAACAGGTTGCTAAAGTAGACCAGAGTTTATGGTGCAAGTCAAAAGTGTACACAAGACTAGTTACTCCCCAACACTGCTGAATGTGTTCATGTACAGGAGAGTGAGAATGAGTGACACCAGGAACAAATCCAGTCAGCCTCCTGTGAATTAGCCATGATTACAAACCTAGCGGCCACCTCTGTCTCTCTCTCTCTCTGTCTCTCTGAGAGCTGCAGGGCTGTGGGACACTCATAAAGATAGCATCCACTCTTATTGGAGCCTGTCAGTCTGTGTGTCTGTCAATAGTATGCTTAATACAGCCAAGAGACAAGCGTGAGCACTCAGAGCCACAGTCCCCCTGCTAGTATACAGACTGCCAATCAAACGCCACAAAGACAGAGAGGAAATGAGGGAAGAGAGGCAGGACATCCCCTCAGTCCCGGTCCAGAGGGTCAGTGGTTATGGGGTAAAGTGTGCCGTGGCCGTGTCTCTCTCCACCGCTGTGACAGTTATGTCTGAGCATGCTGTCACACTTGTTGACTGTGTGGTGTAATTGGTGTGTGTGCGTATTCATGTGTTTTGGCTTGTGTAGGAGCCAAGGGAAGTTGTTTTAGGAAAATTTACCAAAAAAAAACTACAGTTTTCAGCCAAATACCGTTGTTATTACTGCTTACTTTACTACTATTCCTGCTTAAAACAACTTAAATCAGCCTAAAGACTGGTCTGTTTTGCTGGTTTTAGGTATATTTTGGAAATTTGTCAACGACAAGTCAGACATTTTAAACCAATTTAGGACAAAAAAAGTATCTTTTGCTCACCAAGGCTGCATTTATTTGGTCAAAAATATACAGTAAAAAGAGTAATATTGTGAAATATTATTAGAATTTAAAATAACTGTTTTCAATTTGAATATATTGTAAAATGTAATTTATTCCTGTGATGCAAAGCTGAATTCTCAGCATCATTGCTCCAGTCTTCAGTGTCACCTGGTCCTTCAGAAATCAATATGCTGATTTGCTGCTCAAGAAACATTTCTGATTATCATCAATGTTCAAAACAGTTGTGCGGATTAATATTTTTGTGGAAACTGTTACATTTTATTTTTCAGGATACTTTGATCAATAAAAAGTTCAAAAGAACAGTAATTATTTGAAATAAACCTACAACAAAAGTTCAATCCAGACTAAGATGTTTTGCTGGCTTTATGCTGTTTAGGCTGGTTTAGTCTGTTCAAAAAATTCCCAAGACCTCTCTAAATCCTGCAAACAGATCAACACCCTACCGTTGTGGTGGTTCCTTCAGAAAATGGAAGCAACTAGTAAAGGGTTCACAGTAGTAACAATAAAGGAACTATGGCGAATATGGTAAAGGTTTGTAAAGGGTTTGTCTTGGAAAAAAATGGTCTTCTTTTGAATTTTTCTTTGAGCTTGTATTGCTGTGAACTATAGAACCAAGTACACACTACCAGACTGAAGCTTGTCGGCCTTTGATGTTGTAAGTGTGCTAAATAATGCCCAGATTGTAGCCAACTCACAGCGTGAGCTCTAGTGCACACTAGTGAAACACACTGCCACTATTCACAGATGCTTCTGATGATAACTAATTTAAACAGAGCCCTATGATGCAGAAAATGTGCACAGACTCCTTTCATAAAAATGGAACTGTTTGCATTTGATTATCAGCATTTTTGATGAAATATGTATTAAAATTAGTATTAATTCGAATAGCGAGAGAACAACGAAGAGCAGCAGTCAATACAATTCCGAAAGTATAAGGATCGTACACTGTGAGACTAAATGTGAGCGAGACGACAAGCTTCAGTGTTGCAAAAGCCAAATAAATGTGCACTATATTGTGCACTATAAGGTTTCAGGTTCACTAGATGTGCATCAGAAAGAACAGGGACACACTCAGTTAGCCACATGGGCATGCAAAGTCGCAGAGAACGGAATGTTACAGAGAGAGAATGTGTCTTGAGGCGTCTGTCTATGTTTGGGAAGCTGTGATACACGTATTACAGAACAGAAGTTCAGAACAGCAGTATTCCCACTGAGACTGATTAACCCAGGCCTGTCAGAGTAAGAGGGGGAATGACGGGGGTCTCGCCGGGCCGTGTGTCTCCTCAGCAAGGTGAAGGGCCACTGGCTATCAGTGCCACCGTTCAGGGGCCCTGTTCACCAACGATAGGAAGCCCACTGTTCTACAGAGTGGCATGCTAAAAGCCATTCTGAATGATGTTGCTTCTCTTGCTATTTCTGTCTCCATCATCAACATTTCTAAGTGTCTACCTAAAAAGTAGTGTGGTGATACCATGGTACAGTTAGTGATGGTATCGTATACATTGGTACTTTGATATATGGGTAGCTGACAAACAACATGAACAAAAATGTTTGTTCAATATTAAGATTTTTACTTTGACATGTAAGGAAAAGTGTATGTTTAGGGTGCATTTTAGGTCCTTTTTAATTATTTTAACAATTAAAAATAATTTTAAAAGCATCTAAACTTAAAGTGCCCATATTATGGGTAATGAAAGGTTCATATTTTGGTTTTGGGAGTCCCCAACAACAGATTCATTTTTCCAAACCCCTCCTTTGCGTGACGCTAATCGGTGGTAATTGGTCCGATAGGTCTCATTTTCATTTAATCTAGCCTGTAATGACTGATAAAGCAGTGTTTGTGAGCGCAGTGCTGCTTTATGTACAGCCGTTACCGGGAAACAGCTATTTTACCACTCCAAAAGCTGCACCTAGTGGCAAAGAATGAATTTGCATTTTCATTCAGACCAACAAGTGGGTGGGCAATATGCTAATATTTCATTTTGACTTCAACATGAAACGGCTTGGGATTCGTTTTAAAAATGACTCGTTTAAATGATTCAGAGTCGACTCTTTCTTTTGAGAAACAATAAATTTATATACGGTGCACTTTCAGATTTAGATTTGGCAGGATGTTTTCATTCACTTAGAGCTGTGTTACACACTGCATGAAAGGTCATTTTCAAAAATCCATAATAGGGACACTTTAAATAGTGTTACAAAAATGAATTAAGTACAAATACTTGTGTTGTTTCTAAAGTAATGTTAAAGTCCATAAAATATGCATTAGTAATAATTATACTAATGAAAAATATAAATATTATTAATTAATTTGTAATTAATGAATGATCAATCATTAAATGCTTAAAAAGTATATAATAAATAAAATAAAATAAAAATACTTCAGATAAATGCTGTTCTTTTCAACTTTCTATTAATCAAATAATCCTGAAAAAAAAAGCATCACAGCTCTTTTCCCTAAAGGCCATGCTTTGGTAAAATCATAATTATTAAATAAAGAGTCAAAATTCGGAGTTACTAAGTCTTAACTAAGAGATAAAGAGTCAAAATTATGATATAATTTTTATTGTGACTTAATCATAATTGAGATTAAAAAGTCAAAATGACAAAAAAGTCGAAATGAGATAAAGAAGTAACTGACATACAATTCAAAATTATGACAGAAAAAGGCATAATTATGAAAAAATGTTAAAATTATGATTACAAATTTTAAATAATGACATGCTAATCCATAATTTTGACAAAAAAGCCTAAATTATGGCATAAAAAGTTGAAAGTATGAGGTTAAAAAGTCATTATGACATAAAGGTTATGATTGTGACAGATAAAAGTCAAAACTGTTGCATACTACTTATGAGATATGAAATAAGAGATACAAAGTCAAAACGATGACCTAAGTAGAAATGGGGTAAAAAATTATGAGATAAAAAGATAAAAGATAATTGCGACAAATAAATAAATTTCAATGTAATAATAATGACTTTTTATGTTATAATTTTGATTTAACAAAGCATTTCTATTGCCTCGTGGTGGAAAAGGTGTTCCATGGATTATAACCCTGATAATAATAAATGTTTCTTGAGCAGCAAATCAGCATTTTAGAATGGTTTCTGAAGAATCACGTGACACTGAAGACTGCAGTAATGATGCTGAAAATTCAGTTTAGTATCACAAGAATAAATTACATCTTAAAATATATCCAAATACAAAATAGTTATTTTTTTATTTTAATTATACTTCACAATTTTACGATCTTTTGCTGTTTTTGAGCAAATAAATGCAGCCTTAGCGAGCATAAGTTTAATGTTCTCTCAAAAACATCAAAACATATCTTGAAATATCTGTGGAATTCTGCAGATTGATTTAAATATGGTAAAACAGTACTGCTTCATGAACAAATGTCATGTATCTGTGTATCTAACAGCCAAGGACACAGTGACCTGTATGGAAACCCAAGCCCTTCCAAGGTCCGACCGCCACACCAAGAAATAAAAGCTTTCGACCCAAAAATAGCCCTGCGTGTCAGCAGAACCGAAGCATCCTCGCTGGAGGCCCGAGACCGTGATCCACTCCAGCCTCGGCTCTCCTGCAGCGATGAGACGAGAAGCAGTTACAGAATACCCTGAGAGCTGTTGTGAAGACATGAGATGAAAAGAAGAAACCCTGCGGTGTCTTTAAGCCTAAAACCCACACACAGAGACATATGGAGTCCCCGAAGTAAAACTCAAACGAGAAGACGACGCAGTTTAAGCGTCTGTGTGCTTTTACACCAATGGATCCTCATTAGAAATGATCCTGTCCATCAGCGGCATTTAAAATCAACTCACCGGACCAGCACAGGCCAAATCCCACCCGCATTTACCTTAATTATTTATATGTTTATATCGCTGATTTCTGGCTTTTTGACTCTCCCCAGTGTGTGCTTGTGAGAGGGGCATATTTGTCTACTTCTGCGCTTGCTGTGCTTCTAAACGCGGTCTGCAGTGTGCCAAAATTGTGTCCTCAGCATTTACTGCATCCAAGGATGTGTCCGAGCGTTTATGTGTGCGTCCAAGCTGCTTTTTTTGCACACAATTACACCTCTAGATAATCACAGCTGCTTCTCTTCATTCGCATGAAAGTCAAAGTCTTGCATGTTTTGCATCAAACCAGACCACTACAGACTCTGTTGTGCATGTATGCAAATGAATAAAGCTCCTCCAGAGGCTGTACAATGACATGAAATGTGCTTTTCGACCCAAAATGTTTATTTCAAACTCACATTCTACCACTGTCATTGAAGCAGTGCCACTGATATGTGTGAGGTTGTATACTTGATGCTTTAAAATCAGATTCCTGCAAGACTTGCTCGATGCCATTAGAGGAATAAGGCAGTAAGAAAGCTGTTTCTGGTTTGGGTTTGAAAGGCCCGGTCTGCTCTTGCAAGGAGTAATGCTGCCCTCTACTGCACAGAGTCTGTCATGTGTGTTTGTTCATGCTGTCATGAAAGCATGAACTCTGGGAAATAAAGAGCAGAGAACCGCAGCACTCAAGCATGTAAATTATGGAAAAGGAAGAATAGTGAGTAATAATTAAAAAAAGAGAGAATAAAGATCTCTCATGTTCACGTTTTTTAATTTATTTTTGTTTTGGTAGAGATTTTTTTTCCTCCAGTGATATCTGCCTCCTTCTAGTGGATATATATTGGAACTGACAATATGCCAGGTGAATTAATTGATCGCTATTATTTAGGCATTCTGGGATACATCAGCTAGTGTTTCTTTAGCTAAACTTAAGCTTAAAAACACACTTTTCACAGTCTCACTAGTTTATTTAACTAATTAAAACAGGCCAATGGATACACATGCATCACAGGCAGGGCCGCATTAAGACCGCACTGGGCCCCGGTGGGCAGCAATCACCTGATAGATACGTGCGCATATCGTTCAAAACTCAAATATAGAATAAATGCATTTGATTGGTAAACCAAATTCAGACTTTACGTTTCAATCTCAAATGGTAATGCATGGAATTTACGGAAAAGCTCAACTAAATAACAGCGCTAATAAATGGGGGGCGTGGTGGCTTTGGCTATTGGCGCTCCAGTCAATCTACTCCACAGCCAATCACGGGCCCCCTCCTTGCTCGGGCCCCGGGGCTTCAGCCCCGCCTAGCCCTATGGTTAAAACGGCCCTGATCACAGGTAAATTCTTAATTTTTGGTCTTTTTTTCCCTAGAACAATTATAACACAGTGTAATTTCCACCACATTTAAATGATGATAATATTTTGATGTTGTAAATGATTTTAACATTTTTAAATAAGCACTAATTTCAAAGCTTGCATTTGTGTATCCTAAATAAATATTTATACACTTTTATATAATTTGGCAAAATTACAGTTTGATTGAAAATGACATAATAAAAATAAACGTTCACAAGTTGTATTTACATCAGTTTTTTTCTGTGTGTCATATCCTAATATCCTAGCTATAATAACTTTTGAAAAAAAAGAAAGAAAAAAAACTAGTAATTAATAAATAGAGGAAAAAAAATAGAATTAAATAAATTATATTATATCCCAAACTTAGAGAGAGAGAGTATTAATAAGCACATTGCATAAGTATTCAAACCCTTAACTCGGTACTTAGCTAAAGCACCTTTACAGCATCAAATCTATATGATGCGACAAGCTTTGCACATCAGCATTTATCTGCCATTCTGCTCCTTGCCTCTTCACCTCTCAAGCTCTGTCAGGTTGGAGGGGACAGACACACATGTTCAGGTTTCTCCAGAAATATTTGATTGGGTTCATGCCAGGCTGTGGCTGGGCCACTCAGGGACATTCACAGAGTTGTCTATACTCTTGCTGTGTGCTTAGTGTCATTGTCCTGTTGGAAGGTGAACCTTCTGCCCAGTCTGAGGTTCTGAATGCTCTGGACTAGGTTTTCATTAAGGCTATCTCTATATTGTGGGGCATTGAGCTTTTCTTCTACTGTGATGAGTCCCTCAGTCCCTGCTGCTGAAAAACAGCTCCACAGCATGAGGCTGCTACCAGCACACTTTACTTTTGGGATGCTACTCTGCAGGTGATGAGCGGAGCTGGTTTCCTTCAAGCATGATGCTTGGAATTGAGGTTCATCAAACCAGAGAATCTTGCTTCTCAGAGTTTGAGGGTCCTTTAGGTGCTTTTTTGCAAATTCCAAGTGTGTTTTCAAGTGTTTCAAGAGAGGATTGAGTCTGGCCAGTGGCCAAGCCGGCATAACCCTGTTGAAAAATCCAGCATATGCTGGTTAGGTATGTTTTGAAGCATGGCTGCTGGTTTGAGCTGGTTTAAGCTGGTCCTTAGCTGGTTTAAGCTGGTCATGTGCTGGTCCTAAGCTGGCCCTGAGCAGGAGCTAGTTGCTTAGGACCAGCGTAGGACCAGCACATGACCAGCTAAGAACCAGCTTAAACCAGCTCATGACCAGTTTAAACCAGTTCATGACCAGCTAAGGACCAGCTTAAACCAGCTCAAACCAGCAGCCATGCTTCAAAACATACCTAACCAGCATATGTTTTTTCAACCGGGAAAACGGGAAAGCCCAGATCGGTGGAGTGTTGCAGCGATGTTTGTCCTTCTCTAGGTTTCTCCTATCTCCACATATAATCATGGAGATCAACTAGTGTGACCATCAGGTTCTTGGTCACCACTATAACCAAAGACCTTCTCCATCAATTGCTCAGTTTGGCCCGGAGGCCAGCTCTAGGAAGAGTCCTGGTTGTTCCAAACATCTTCCATTATGGATAATGGAGGCTACATTCTTCTGTGAACCTTTAATGCAGTAGAATTTTTTTCTGAACTCTTCCCCAGAAGTGTGGTTTGATGCAATCCTGTCTCTGAGCTACACAGGCACTTTTTTTTAACCTCTATGAGCTAAATTTCAACTGTCCCAGATAAGGGTATGAATACTTATGCAATGGAATCATTTAAGTTTTTTTATCTTTAATATATTTGCAAATATGTTAAAAACCTGTTATTTGCTTTGTCATTTTGGTGTATGGAGTGTAGATTGATGTGGAAAAAAAGTAATTTAAAGCAGTTTAACATTAGGTTGCAACATAAAACGTGAAAAAAATAAATGATATTACTTTCGCAAGGCACTGTGTGTGTGTATATATATATATATATATATATATAT
>NW_015540990.1:486555-490975 GCF_001515605.1 Sinocyclocheilus anshuiensis | reverse complement strand
TATATATTACCTTGTATATAGAAAAAGTTAGATGTATACTTTGCAATGTCCACGGGACTACAGGCACTGTGTGCAAGATGAATATTGACAGCTAATCAATGTTCAGTAATCTGCTTGCCAGAGAGCAGGTGGACTGTATCGGATCCCTGACTGTTGCCACTGTTAATGTGTACAACGAGAAAGTAATACCCCATTAGGGGCAAATGTCAGAGAAAGATGAGACGACTAATCAAAACTAAAAAGAAAACAATGCTGATTCTATTGGTCTTGAAAGAGGGCTTTAACTCGCATCCAAAGGAGCACATGCGCAATAGATCTAGTCAAAGATCTAGACAGTTATACATCTACACCCACAGGCTTTGCATATAGGTGCACTCCATGTGCTGTATTAGCCCTATTGACTTCTCTAATGGGAGCCAAAGGTCCCGTCCCACAGGACGTCCCTCTAATGGCAAAGTATTGAGTATTGTGGAAGAGGAAGCTTATTCTTCATAAGGCAGGAGCAGAGCTAAAGCCCTTTAGCACTGTGACAGGATTTAAGCTTAAAGCAGGATTAGACTGACACTTTATGACAAACAAGAAAGATCTTTAATGAGGAGATCCAGTCACCACACAGGGGGTTTACGATGCTCCACTTCACCTCTTTTACGGGTTTTCAAGGCAGTCATTTCGAGACCATGTTTTTGAAAGGAAGCACTCTAGATCTTTTATTTATTTTATTTTGTTTTATTTTATTTTATTTCAAATATTTTATATATATATTTTTAAATATTTTATGTTTAAAGATTTTTATTTGATTTTATATGCAAATAATCTGGCAACTCAATTGTACAGTTAGTGTCATGCCAATAAAGTGAATGCTAATAATAACCATATTTCAGAAAATAACCATTCTGGGTGTTTTATTTTTATTTTATTTTATTTTATATGCAGATATTTTGGCAGTTCAATTGTACAGTTATTGTCATACCAGTGAAGTACATGCAAATTAAAAACATACTTCTGAAATGAACCATTCTGGTTCTATTTTACTTTAGTAATAATTAAATTTTATTTGCAAATGTTTTGGCAATTCAGTTGTGCAGGTACTGTCATGCCAATAAAATATACTAAATTGCAAGAGAAAAATGCTAATAAAACAACAGAGTTGGATATATTTCATAATTTCATATTTTTCTTAATATGCTAAACATTGAATTTTCCCTTTTCTTTAATTATTTTATTTTATTATTTAATTTAAATTTATTTCCTTACTTTTTTCGCAATACTGTTACTTCACATTTAAAGATTTTTCATGACAATAAAACACTAGATACAATTATATTATATTATATTATATTATATTATATTATATTATCCGTAGAGAACACTCTATGTAAAATTTATGTTTGTAGAGTATCCTTACATGTACCTTTCTCTCTTTTTATCTTTATTCTGGCTGTGCTGGAGCTCAGTGCTCAGGTCACAGGCTCAGACAACAGGTGGACGACTACGATAACACAGCCATCCTAAGAGGCAGCGAATGAAAGAAACAGGAGGAGAGAACAACTGGGCAGAGGAGAGTAAAAATAGAGCAGAAGAAAGCGAGACACAGAGTCAGTCCAACCGTCTGTCTGTCTCCAGCTTGTATCTGTGTGTCTGTATCGCTGCGGTGCAGGACGGCGGTGTGGCGCCAGGCAGCAGATAAGCAAAGAGCATTGTGTGAGGGGCCGAGGGGCTGCACACAGACACGCTCCAGCGATAAGACCACTCATACGAGAGGAACCAGACACTGGGATAACATGGAAGATCCTAGACATGTTCTTTGCTTTGGTTCACTGAGCGTTGGTGTTGCTGGTTTCCAACACGATCATGGCTGGAAATGTTGGAAGTGGTAAAATGTACAGAACTGAATCCATTTGGATTTAGATTTTCGCTTTGTGGAGCTTCAAAACATGCTAGTTTGCATACTCAGACCATATGTGCATATGAACAATTTTTGTCATGACAAACCACATAAAATGTCAAATGAAGAGATAGATGGATAGATAGAGAGATCCTGATTTGATGCTGAAGAAATTGAAAAGTGTTGAAAAGTGTTATTTTATTATCATTGACAGTTTTTATTAATATGTTGATATCGGTTTTATTTTTATGTTTTCATTTTAATTTTGGTTAATGTTTTAGTAATTTTGTTGTGTGATTTTGTCATTTTTATGTTTTTTTCTATTTTTATTCAAGTTTTAGTTAGTTTAGTACATCAAGATAAAGTAAATGAAAATGAGAAATATTGCCTTGAAATCCAGCTGAAATAAAATACGCTTTTTTTGTAATATTATATTTTATTTCAGTTAATGCTTAAATATTTTTAATGCTGTTAAACTGGAAAAATTAATTGCCTGCGCTAACGTGCTAATTTTGACAGCACTAATATATATATATATATATATATATATATATATATAAATGCCAAGACAACTGAAGACTGGAGAAATGGCTGATGAAAATTCAGCTTTGCATCACAGAAATCAATTAATTAATTTCAAAGTATATTAAAACATTCTGTATTTTGGATCAAATAAATGCAGCCAAGAAATTACTTTAAAAAACGTACTGATTCCAAACTTTTGAACGGCAGTGTGTATGTAGGCTATGTACACTGACCCTGCACTTCTGGGGAGTTTCACATATTATTAAGAAAGGCTAAAAAGTCCAAGTACTTTTGTGCCTCTTTATTCTCTGACACCAAATAGGACACATAAGTTAAGCTGCCAAACTCAGGCTAACTTAAAAAATAACGGAATTAAAAAGGTGACTTTCAGAAGGATTTTGGGAAGTTTGAAAAGGTGAAAGAAGGTTAATTGAGTTACAAATCTCTTCTTGTTTCCACCTGGCCTTTACGGAGGACAGACTCAAGGTGAGCTCGGGTTCTTCTTGTGTGCTCAGCGTTTTGAGTGACTTTGTTTTGTTCAGTTTTTTCCATTTTTCCCCTGAACTGGCAGGATTCTGATGAAGACCCCCATTCGGCACGCCAGCTGTTTAAAAGTGTTTACTCGCCTCCATATGGCAGACGGTGCAACTTGCCCCACTCCTTAACATCAACAGTCAGTGATTAGCATGTTTGGGCTACCTGAAGAGAAACGAGGGGAGAAGGACAGTGTGTGTGTGGTAATATTAATCATAGAGTGCATCTGTGCGACCAGCGGAGGCATGGCAGGATGCCATACTGCTGCCCTCGTTTTCTGCTCGGGCGGCTGTGTAATGACTCGCCCTTTACCTCCACACCCTGTGCAATGATCACAGATAATCACAGGTCATCAGATGTGACCAAAAAACAGGCTGAAAAACAGGGCCAGAAAAAAGGAGGAGTGGGCAGGTTGTACTTTCACTGTTAGTTGACGTCAGGTTTCTTCTGAAGGATAATTTGTCCTCTCTAAGTTGGAGGACGCTATTGTTTTTAATTGCAGGCGATGTTGTGTGACACATTGGTTTTCTGAGCATCAGTTTTGAAGGACAGTATGACCTCTGAAACTTAAATCAAATATGTTAAATTCAGTTAAAATGTAGAATGCACAAAATTTCAGCACGTATAAGCTGTATGTTAGAATCTTTTGACAAACGCCATGTTTAAAGTGTCTCACCGGCCCTCTACTGTCCTCCTGCAGCATTACAATAAAGTTTACTGTCCACTTCAGTACCTTAGTATTGCATAGCTAGACTCTTGAGTAACAACATAAAGCCTGGCTCATACTGCAACATGAACCATCTGACTGACATCTAAAGCGGCCAACCACAATTGGCTTTGTTTTAACATGTTGGTTTGGCAATAGTTTTCTCTCAAACCGAGTTACATTAATATGTTACAAAAATGGCATAAAAATTCAACATGGTGCAGCTTTCAAGGTGTGCTACATGTGCAGAATAAACATAAAATAAAATACAATAGATAAAATAACAAATTAAAATAAAAAAGTTATTCAAAATGCGGTCATTTATTCAAAAGTAGTGAGTACAGACTACTCTGCTAAAAAATAAGATAAAATGAAATAAAAAGTAAAGATTTGATCACTTTGTGATAGAGCTGTAAAATCAATTAATCGTGATTAATTGCTTGTGATTAATAGTTTGTGTTTACATAATATGTGTGTGTATTTAAAAATAATATAAATCATATAAATACACACATATATAAATTTAAGAAATATGTTTTTATTATTGATTCATATATGCATTAATATTAGTGCCAAATGATTAATCGCATCCAAAATAAAAGTTTTTGTTTACATTATTTATGTGTACTGTGTTTATTTATTTAGTATATATAAATACTCACACACACGCACGCACGCACGCACGCACGCACGCACGCACGCACGCACACACAGTATATATTTAGAAAATATTTACATGTATATACATTTATATATTTATATTATTATAT
>NW_015540990.1:464093-486149 GCF_001515605.1 Sinocyclocheilus anshuiensis | reverse complement strand
CATACATGCATGTGTTTGTATTTATATATACATAATAAATATACACAGTACACACACATATATTATATAAACAAAAACTTTTATTTTGGATGCGATTAATCGAGATTAATTGTTTGACAGCACTAATATATGATATATATATATATACATATACATTACAGCCCTACTTTGTGATTTATTTACAATACTATATAATATAATTTATGATAATTCAAAAGTAATCACTGTTGACTTCCTTCCTATAAAAGAATAAAATAAAACAAACAATAAAAATGCTACAACCTTCTATTGATTCAGAAGTAGTGTGTACAGTCTTCCTTCCTAAAAAACAAAATAAAATAAAAAATAAAACAAAATCACTATTCACTATTTCTGTCTAATCAAAACAGAAGTAGACTTCATTTCTAAAAAAATGATCATACATTTATTTCCAGGCAGACTGATAATAAAGCCAAATTGGCGCCAACCTGGGGTGCGTTTCCCCAAAGTATCGTTAGCTAACTATGGTCGTTAAGTCCATTGAACTCTATTGGTAACGACGGAACTTGCGAGATTGGAGCTGGTGATTTTCAACCAGTTTTAACCAGGGCGGCCTGTGGATGAATCTATATGTTACTGAATACAGACTGAATAGTGTTGGTTCATGATGTCATATGGATATTCACCCAACATTTCTTTCAAGGCAGAGTTGCTGCATCCATGTCAACACAAATTGTAATCCGAGCTCTCTGCCTGATTAACACTCAACTGAAGTAATTTACTGAACAAAAAACAAATAAGCGCCGCTTCATGTCCTTTAACATTGAAATACATATGTGTTACTATGGAAAACATTATATGAAGAAGTGAATTACTGTCTGTGAGAGGTGACAGCAGTGAGAATGCGTTGTGTTCAGTGTTTCAGGCTCTCAGATGTCGTTAATTACCATGGAAAACAAGGGCCATGATTATTTGAATAATTCAAAAAACATTCAACACTACAATGTCGAGAGGAAAATGCAATTGTTCAGATGTTGCTTTTTCAGAAAAATACAAATAGACACAAATTAATCTACTGTTGACAAAGTATAAGCAATATAAAGCATTAATGTGGAGATTGTTTGTTTTTCCAAGAATGTGAAGAAATCTCGAACTTTTGATAGATTTAAATATCTACAAAATTGTTTTAAATATCTCTGTCTTGGATATTCACAAGTGCTATTGTTTTCTTTTTTTTTTTCCAGAGTGACCATTAATGCTTCTCTCTCTATTTAAAGCGTGAAAAGGTTCTAGAAAGGCCATGTACCAGTGATATCCTTCAGTGCTCTGCATGTTAAAAGGGCTTCATTAAGGGTGAATTAATGAATCAGTGTGTGGCGTGTTAAACGGCATTCAGTCCAATAGTTTAGAAGAAACAGTTTCCTGGGAAGAAACTGTCCTGTGTAAAAAACCTTGGTGTTTATGCCTTTTCAAATTTCTTTTCATTTGTAGTCTTGCTTTATTTTATTTTATTTTATTTTTATCCCATAAGATCAGAGTTGTCAGGTCTGTGTGACAAAGACAACCCACATATTTAATCCTTTTTATGCCTTTTCAAATTTCTTTTCATTTGTAGTCGTATTTTAGTTGAGTTTAGTTGAGTTTAGTTGAGTTTAGTTTAGTTTAGTTTAGTTTAGTTTAGTTTAGTTTAGTTTAGTTGAGTTGAGTTGAGTTGAGTTGAGTTGAGTTGAGTTTATCATGCTTAACGACACACTCACACGTACACGGCAGTATTCTTTCATTAAGATGCTTGAAAAATGAAAAGAAATCAAATAAGACAATACACGGCTAATTACTCGCTCAGGCTACCTCATAATTATTGCTGATTGTCCTACAACTGCAATTAAGAGAACAACTTCATGGCAACCAAATACTTGCCTTCTCTTTCTCTCTGTCTTTCTTATTTAATGTCTCTGTGTGCAAATTGGAAATTAATACATCAAGCGTGATTAGGAAGTAAAAAGAAGCTTAGGAGAAGGAGGAGGGGAAAAAAGAAAGAAAAAGAAAACAAAAAGGAGAAGACGAAGTGAAATTCTTTTTCAAAAGAAAAAAAGAAAGTAGTACAGATGTTGCCATTTTTATTTAGCAATGGTCACACATATACATATATATATATATATATATATAGCATATATATATACACACACACACATATGGCATTATATATGTATATGTATACTTGGCATTAAAGTCATCAAATGTGTCAGTAAATACATTTGTAATGTTACAAAATATTTGTGCTTTAAATAAATGCTGTTCTTTTGAACTTTCTATTCATCAAATAATCCTAAAAATCATTGTTTCCAGAAAAAAAAAACTATTTTTATCATTGCTGATAATAAGAAATGTTTCTTGAGCAGCAAATCAGCAGAATGATTTCTGAAGGATCATGTGACACTGAAGACTGGAGTAATGAAGCTGAACTTTTAAAATATATTCAAACAGAAAACAGCTTTTTAAAATTGTAATATTTCACAATATTTCTGTTTTTACTGTATCTGATCAAATAAATGCAGCTTTGGTGAGCATTAGAAACTGTGCATACATGAATTCACATAATAAATCACATAATAACATCTGTCAGACTTCCAGTCATTCTGATGCCAACTAATTGTGCAATGTTAAGTAATTCATGAAAACTATTTTTTTTTTTAATCGTTTCTCCAAGGATGTCTCTGAATGTCCCTGTAGTAACTTCTGGGCACAAATTGGCAGTCAATTTTCTGTTAAAAGCATTTGTATGCCATTTTCATGAACTTAGAGACTGCCGATAAGTAACGGTAGCTCAAAGTTATCCTAATTAAGCAATGCCATGAAGGACTTGAATGTGTTTTAGTTCATCACTGGATCATCATCATTATAATGCCGTCTGTCTTTCTTTGTCTTCATGATTTGCTTTAATTTGCTCTCTCCCTCTCGCTTGGCAATAAAAGCCTGCAGTGTTTCCCTAAGGATTTGGGCCTCTTAATAAGATACAGCCAAGGCCACTGTTTCTCTGATGGTGTCATCTCCATAATTAGATTTCTCATTATTTGTGTGGCAAAAGAACTGAATCTACAGTCGCTATCGGATCAAAGGCACCATCACACTTAGATACTGTAATGCACTGAAGAGGAGTCTGTTGAATCAGTTAGCATCGTTTGATTGTTTCTTTATGTTTTTATGAAGAGATCCGGATCCTTTATTCAGGGATGCACTGAAATCTGTTGATATTAGATAACGTGCTGGTGTATAATAATGTACTTAATGTAATATATCTGGATTTTAATACATTTTGACCAGTGAATCTTCTTTTCTATTCATAAGAGGCCATGCATTAGTATTTTTTTTTGTTTTCCAGGTTGTGCATGACCTTTGAAAGCATGTTGCATGTGTGTGAAACTGGTTGTGGAGTTCCTACTTTTCCAGTTTAGCATGACTGCATTCAGTGGTATATACAGCAGATCTTCTCAGAGGTTTTCTAGCTTGTTTCGGCATAAAATAGCACATTGAATCAAAATAAAGGAAGTATGTGTTTCTTTCTTTCCCTCATCTCCTATTCCAGCATTACCATGGTGATGTATAATAGGGCATCTGTGAATAAAAGGCCGTTAGGTCTCAATTATCTCTGCGTGACCTTGCTGCTGTCATAGGAGCAGACGTGTGCACTTACGCACAAAGAGTACATAAAGCGCACAGAATCCAAATGGAGTTTGCAAAAAAAAAAGGCATTTTTTTAAGAGAGAAATCTTAGTAGAGATAATTAATTGATAAATTAGGTTATTGTTAAACAATTTTCACCTCTCTTACATTCAGAAAAAGGTACAAAAGTAGTCACTGGGATGGAACCCTTTCAAAAGGTACACCTTTGTACCTTATTTATCCCTAAATGATGCATTTTAGTACTTTAAAGGTACATATTTGTACCTAAAGTGTACATTTTAGTACCAAAATTGGTACCAGCTTTTGTACCTTTTTTCTTTCTGAGAGTGTATCTGTAAGCCATACACTGTTTTTGAGGGTTAAGCTGAGTTTGCATGGAAATGAACCTGTAAAGTCGCCCTTGTCAATGTCACGTTCTGTGAAATCTGAGAACGACTGAATATTTTTGCAGTTTTCATTTAAAAACGAGCTAGCTCCTTTATATGGCCCTCATATCTCTTTCTCTGTATTTCTTTTACCTTACCTCGGATCTGTCTACTGTAGTGATACTTTCCAGGGTGAAGCGATATTAAATTAATAACACAATTGCTTTTTCCAAAACCACTTTACATGCTAAAATGAGTCTCTACCTCTGCTTTATAAATGATCAAACAGCATCCAGCTGGGCTGAAGATGGGATGGCATGTGACAGAACGTATGTGGATATATTTTGCTCTCATTTAATTTCCATAGCAATTTTATGCACTATATAAATATCTGATATGTGTATGCATACATCTTGTTACTTAAAATTAAATACATGTTAACTGAAATAATGACAATATTTATCATTTTCCTTTAGCTTAACTTGATGCACTAAAAACTAAAACGGCATACAATTATTTTCAAACTAATAAAAAAAGACACTCAGTAAAATCACTAAAACTTTATAAACACCTATTTATTGCCATTAAAGTGAAATTACCGAACCTACACATAGGAGACTGATAAAACTCATTTTAGAAGACAATTTCAAATGGCACTTAGAGGCTTTTGCATCTGAACTCTTCATATATAGACAGCTTTTGATTTCTGACAATATGACAACTCAAAACTGTGCCGAGTTGTCATTTTCTTCCCATAATACAGTGAGTTTACTGCTTTTAAAAATGTCATGGGATATCAAATTGTATTCTATTCATGGAAATGCTTGTAATAGTATAAGAGTTTCCCATAAAAATTAGCCACATGCTCTTGTCGTCTAGATCTGTTGGACTAAAAGCATACAAGACAAACCAAAACAATATCACAGAGATTTAATAAATGCTCTGACTGCCTATATGAATCAGATTCATGCATGCTCATTGGTTTCAAAAGGGATTTTTTTACTAAACCACAATCAGCAGATGGCAGTCTAACACTGACACACAAACACACAAAAGCTCTTTCTCGCTCCCCGTCTGTCTCTCTTTCCTCCTTTCTGTTTGCTTAGGGAGGTGGGACACTAGAGATTCATTAAATGTAACTACTACCAGGGCTTAGTGCACAGGGCTCAAATGAAGTGGCACTAATATGGGGATTACATCAACAAATCCACCTTAGCTTCTCTCCCATCATCTCCACACAGCCCAACATGTGGCGAGGAGAACGCCGATGGCCGACACCTTCTTCAGTCGCACTCGCCACCTTCAATAAGAAACACTGTTTTCTTTTTGCACGTCTTTTGACATTGAGTCACGGCCTTTACATTCAAAAGGACGGAGATGTATGTGGCATGCTTTCATAAAACTCGAAAAAATCGAAAGAATATCTGGAGTCTGGGTTCTTGAGAAAGAGGACTCTTTGTACATCAACAAAAACATCGCTTATAACAAGAAACTGGTGCTGAGGTTTTTGAGATTTATGTTAGAAATGCTTCTGAATTGAATAGTGACTTGTGTGTTAACTCTCTAAAGCCAGTGCGCTAATAGTTAAAACATGAAAGTGTGTCCATCTGTTGCTTTAAAAGAGAATTTGTGGTATTAGGATCAATAGAGGCATCCTGAAAAAGGAGGGATGTTTTCACATACAAAAGAAATCATTTTGGTTTATTTTCTTCGTCTCAAAAACACAAAAGGATTTTGAAAGAGAATTCCTGAGCGTAGCGCGGCTTGCTGATAAACAAGTGATTTCTTGCGCGTGTTCAACATGAACTACAGCGCATCATCATCATCATCATCATCATTTCAAGTTTGCACACTGAGGTTATTTGCGGTCTACAACTTCAAAATAGAAACGCTCGTGCTTTCTCTCATTTGATCTTTTTTTGTGTTATTTGAGAGTTGTTGTGAGCGAGGGGGTCAGGGTTTGGCTTGGTCAAGCCATTGATGGCGGCCATTCAAAAACTGTGTATTCTGATGATTACTTACACTGACAAAGAATATTTTATTCCTCAGTATTTTTGTGCTGTTTTCCAGAACAAATATCTAAACATTGTTAAATCAAGAAATCAAATCAAGCAAGTTTCATACCTAAATGTACCAAATATCTACCAATGGGGTCAGAAAAAGAAACATTATTATTTTTCATACCCTATTGAGATAATTTTTTTTAAATTTGATACATTATTTCAGAAAACAAGACTTAATATATTGTTAATAATTGTTCAACATTTGCTGAATATGTACTCACCCTCAGGCCATCCAAGATGTAGAGGAGTTTGTTGTTCATCAGAACAGGTTTAGAGAAATTTGCACTGCATCACTTGCTCACCAATCGATCCTCTGCAGTGAATGGGTGCCGTCCGAATGAGAGTCCAAACAGCTGATAAAAACATCACAATAACCCACAAGTAATCCACACCACTCCAGTCCATCAGTTAACGTCTTGTGAGCTGCAACAAATCTATCATTAAGATGTTTTTAACTTCAAATCATTGTGTCTGGCTAAAATATGAGTCCTCTATCCATGATATTGCTTTGAATATTGAATCAGGAGAGAAATATGCACAGATCAAACACTGGTTACAAGTCAAAACAGTCAGTCTAAAACAAGTATGTTGGTGGATTTTAATGTAAGAGGACAACAGGGGATTATCTTTTTTTCACCAGAGGAAGCATTATTATGGATTATGGACTCACATTTTGGCCAGAAGTGACGGTTTAAAGTTAAAACACTTTAATGATGGATTTGCTTCTTACAAACACATTATTTTTCACTTCAGAAGACATTAATTGGTGGACTAGAGTCATGTGGGTTACTTGTGGATTATTGTGATGTTTTTATCAGCTGTTTGGACTCTCATTCTGACGGCACCCATTCACTGCAGAGGATCCATTGGTGAGCAAGCGATGGGATTCTAATCTGTTTCCCATGAAGAAACAAACTCATCTATATCTTGGATGGCCTGAGGGTGAGTAAATTTTCAGCAAATGTCCATTCTTGGGTGAACTATTCTTTTAAGTCATATTGCTTTTCAAGTAAATGCATCGTGATTTAAGAATGTTTAGATGCACTTGCATAATTAATTCAAATAGTAGTGCTCAGGAGTAAAAATGACGGCATGCAGATCGCATACATGCTGCTGCTAAGTAAATGCCATTGAGATGAATAGGAATGCTAACGGTTAGTTCTATCCAAGTATAATAGACCCTCTTGGTTGTGAGTGTCTATTGATTGGTCCTATCACAGGGAATTCCACAAATATAGGCATTTAAATTATTGATAGACGTGAAACACATTCCCCGGAGGCGTGTGAACTTTTCCCAGTATCCAATTAATCTTTTAGCTGAGTTCAGCTTGAATCATTTCATCCAATCCAGATAACAAGATGTTTAGGGGAGAAGAACAACAGAGGAACCCCCTCAGAGAGAGAGATAACACTGCTTCACATTGCAAACCTGCGTCAGGGACGGAATTGAATGTCAGAAATGAGCTATAGATATATAATACTAAGTCTCTATCGTTTAATCATATGTTCAGACAAAATAACACGGTGTCAAATGTGAGCACTTTTCCCTCCATTATGAAGAACAAACACACTTTTGTCATGACAACTCTCGGAGGGATTGGCATGGTAATGTACATGACAATGTTAATGTATTTGGTCTTGGCGGAATAGATCTGCTACGCTGCTGCTGCGGCAGAGCAAGTACCGAGACTTGCTACTGCCAATACATCCACAACATGCTGATGTGAGCATGTAAGAAATATTACTGCTGCAGATATAACATACATGAAATAACCCCCATATAGCGTACATGAATCACCTCATAGCAGATCTATACAGGTGGAGCTGGGGAAGGTGGAGGGTTTCTGAAGCAAGCTGCACTGTTACGGCAAACACTAGTCATTTATTTGAATGTTGAGCAGCGAGCTACCGATTGGCTACCGATACAGGAGAGAACCAATCAGCTGTGCCATGTGATAATGATGTCATTAGGTCAGATTGAGTTAGACCTGTCGGACTGCGCCATCTAGAGTTTCATGCCAGAACTCTGTATATCTGACGCATCTTCGAGGTTGAGCTTTCGGGAATGGAGGTATCTGACAATTCCAGTGTGACAACCGTATTCCTTTCACACTTCATTAACGTTCATTAATTAATGACCGCACATTTTGCGCTATTCGCTCAGCCGACGGGAAACGCGAATGACAAACACCCGTGTGCACGGCCCATAATGCAGGGCCTAATGGAACACATAGATCTCAGCTCCGTCACTTACATCAATTATTTGAGAATATTTTCAGGAAATGAGGACTAATGTCTCAATCCGAAGATCAAACAAAACTATTAAATTTTTCTTTCTTCCACAATGAATAATTATGGTAAAATTTGGCCAGTTTGATGAGACTGCAGGGAGGCAGTCAAAGAATGGCCCTCTAAGTAAAAATTTCTAATTAAAAAGTTTGATGTGCTTGTCTGGAATTTTCCATCCAAATGACATGCTAGCTTCTCACCAGATTTCTGAATGAAACGGTAATCGCTGTCATAATTACTAGCTGTCATATAGAACCCTTTACACAGCACTGGAAACCGACCCTGCGGCACAAGTAGCACCATTATCTGAAACCTTTTTCTGCTTTTATTTCATTGTCACTTCTGGATTTCAGTGTACAGTATGTACCTCATTCCTCAAGAGCAAGCTGTTTTTTAATTATTGAAATGTTTTATGCTTATACATTATGTTGGGAACAGTTTGATGCAATACAGCAGTTCAAAAAAACATCTAGAACACAGAAAAATTCTATTGCTTCATAGATGTTTCTGCTGAAATTCATTCTGATAAATAAAAACTGATACAAATGAGACAATTGTTGACACATAGCAAGAGATATAAAATTAATATGGATAGCAATACAATATGGATGGAATATTATGTAAGTGTCCACTACGTTCCAATTAAAAAAAATAAAAAAATGTTTTTGAAAGTGTCTTATGCTCATCAAGGCTGCATTTATTTAACCAAAAACAGAATTATTAAACAATTATTGATGCAAAATAAAAATTAAATATTAAATGCACAAATATATTTTTAAAGCAAAAAGAAATGTGAAATATTTTTATAAATTAAAAATGTAAAATAACTTTTCTATTGTATTACATTTTAAACTGTAATTTATTCCTGTGATCAAAGCTGAATTTTCATCCTTCAGAATTTTTTTAATATGATGATTTGCTTATTATTATTATTAAAAAAAAAAACCTGACCCCAAAATGTTGAATGTTAGTGTATAACTGAATTCTATAATATTGTAGTCAATAATATGTATTCTATGTGTATGCAATATTTACAGTGATGGGCCAGTGTAGATTCAGGGTTCAAAAACATCTGAAAAATAAAAAGACACTGGCTTGACATGTCTTGGCTTAAGGCTGATGGATTTGACGGCCCTTTCAGACACTTCATGTGGAACGTGGGAGGTTAATAAGCAAATACATTTCAAGTTCATAATGCAAAATTGGCCATCATGACCGCAGCACATTCTTCAAACAGACACCTCCCTCGGAGAGAGAGACGCAGACCGATAGTGACAAATGAGCTGCAGGCCTCCGCACGAGACTCAAGCTCTCCGTTAGCATTCCTGAGGGCTAGCGTGGCCATGCTAACCAGCCAGACGCTAATCTTTTGGCATATACATGACAGAATGAATGAAAGTGAGTCTGCAAGTTAGTGTATTTCAGAAAAAGAGAGATGACCTTTGTGGTGAGGACAGAGAATGGGTGTGTAAAAACCTGCTCATTCGTTAGTGTTTGGAGTGTGATGTTCTCCTCAACAGCTGTGACTTCTGAAGTCCTGTTCTGCCTGTGTATCCCATCCCAGCACACACTGCTGTTCCAAAATCTAGTGAGCTTGTTGTCTACTTCCAAGGCAGCATCTAAACTCAGATGGAACCTCATAACTGACCGATCTGGAATGCTCTACATATGCAGACACAGAGTGTGACATTGGCTAATTTCTAAGATAATAATGTGATGCTCTAATAAGCATAAAAATAAAAATATACAACTACTATTCAAAAGTGTGGGGTAGGTATGACTATTTATTTATTTTGAATGTTTTTGAAAGATCCATCATAAATTATTCTAATGTGACCATTTGGTGCTCAAGAATCATTTATCATCAATGTTGGAAATAGCTGTGCTGTTTAATATTTTTGTGTAAACTGCGATATTATTATTATTATTATTATTATTACAGGCAGTGTTTTTATAGTTAACTAGACCTTAAAAAATTTTACTTTAAATAATATACAACAGAGAGAGAGACGCAGACCGATAGTGACAAATGAGCTGCAGGCCTCCGCACGAGACTCAAGCTCTCCGTTAGCATTCCTGAGGGCTAGCGTGGCCATGCTAACCAGCCAGACGCTAATCTTTTGGCATATACATGACAGAATGAATGAAAGTGAGTCTGCAAGTTAGTGTATTTCAGAAAAAGAGAGATGACCTTTGTGGTGAGGACAGAGAATGGGTGTGTAAAAACCTGCTCATTCGTTAGTGTTTGGAGTGTGATGTTCTCCTCAACAGCTGTGACTTCTGAAGTCCTGTTCTGCCTGTGTATCCCATCCCAGCACACACTGCTGTTCCAAAATCTAGTGAGCTTGTTGTCTACTTCCAAGGCAGCATCTAAACTCAGATGGAACCTCATAACTGACCGATCTGGAATGCTCTACATATGCAGACACAGAGTGTGACATTGGCTAATTTCTAAGATAATAATGTGATGCTCTAATAAGCATAAAAATAAAAATATACAACTACTATTCAAAAGTGTGGGGTAGGTATGACTATTTATTTATTTTGAATGTTTTTGAAAGATCCATCATAAATTATTCTAATGTGACCATTTGGTGCTCAAGAATCATTTATCATCAATGTTGAAAATAGCTGTGCTGTTTAATATTTTTGTGTAAACTGCGATATTATTATTATTATTATTATTACAGGCAGTGTTTTTATAGTTAACTAGACCTTAAAAATTTTTACTTTAAATAAAAAATAAAATATACAACAATGTTATTACAGCTAGTTTCAGCATTTTTCATTTTAACTTGATGCACTAAAATAAGTAAAACTGAAATAAAAAAACAATAATAAAGACTATATAAACATATTTAAACAAAAACAAAAAATGACAAAAACAAAACAAAATTATTAAAACTTTAACTAAAACGTTTAAAACTAAACAAAAATTTATAAACAAAATCCATTTCAAAATAATAATTAAAACTATAATAATATCTCAATGACATTAAAATAACACTGATTCCAGAATTCTTCAATGAATAGAAATTTCTAAAGAATTTTTTTGAAATACAATTTTTCTTGTAACATTATTAATGTCTCTACTGTCACTGTTTGTTCAGTTTAACTAGTCCTGGATAAAATTATTAATTTCCTAAAAAAATAATAATAATATAATAATAAAATACTTAAACTACACTTAATTATATATCAAGATTTAACCATATGTCAACGTTAAAATTATATACATAAAAAAATTATATATAATTAGATATTTTTACTGGAAAACAAAATTATTTATGTGTAAACAAGATTTCTTTGCTTCATCAGTAGATTTCTTCACAGAACATTCTGGGATTCACATTCTGCAAGGAATCTGGTTGCTTCTCAATACTCAAACAAATGATGACATTTGAAGTGACACTTGAATTATCAAGAATATTCCAATACACAAATTAGTTTTCCTTTGATTCACATCCTGCCTTGCACATCCACAGCAGTGACGTGAGGAAAGGAAAAGAGGATGCACAAATAAGAAATGAGAAGCACCCTGCGTGTGAAGCTGCCTTTGAATCTGCCCAGCAGGCACACAACGTCATAAGACGTTGATATTTGGTTACATTTCGGTTGGGGTGACCAAAATTCAATGTAAATTCAACGTCTAATGTCAATGTTAAATTGATGTCCAATAGCGACGTCAGCTGACGTTGATATTTAGTTGTTTTTAGGTTGTGTAACCAAAATCCAATGTTAAGTCAACGTCAAATTGACGTCAAATATAAATAACCAAAATGCAACGTCTGTCTGACGTCATGTCCAACGCCAACCTGATGTTACATAGACGTCTGGTGCCTGCTGGGTGGCAAAAATAGGTAGGAACAAAGCCATCCAATCATCACAGACAGCCAAATCTCTGAGGATTTAAGCTGTATTCAAAAGCTTGACCTTTCAATGTAAAAAACAAAAAATTCAGCAAGGAATGGAGGAAAGGAAGTCATTTTCTCCACCTGTGGTCCAGGCTGTTTTGTCACAATGTTCCTGCTCTAGCACACTCAAAGTGCACCCATGATCTCATTTTTTTTCATGCTTATGGTGTCTTTTGAAGAAAATGCAAAAAAAACCAAAAAACGATTTCGCCACTATTTGGTGCGAGATTAAATGTGTTGAATGAAATGAGCCCAAACAAAACGCAACTAGAGAATTGCATATTTCAAAGTGATTATCACCCGTGTTCAGCTGCGAAAGGGTAATTGCGATCTTGATTGCGCCCCACTGCTGCGTCATCTTTTTCCGTTAACCTCCGACCCTGGCGATATTTCCCCCTCTATCGCCGCTCTCTTCAAAAGATAATGTATTCGGATTTCCGACAAAGTGATAACAAAATTACCTGACATTTTCAGATTTATTGCTGTATTTCCTTATTATCTGCAAAGGAATATAGGCAAATGCTGCTCCATAAATCATTTTGAGAGAGAAGTGCGCGGCCTACTGTTTGTATACGTATGTCTTTTTTTCCGTAAGGCTGTTCTTTTCTCGATTGGGAAATAAATTGCAGCCTCATTTCAGACAGATGGAAATGAAGAGGTGTCGGTTCGGCCACGAGGCGAGCGTCCCTCTACAAGCACACGTCGATGGAGAAATCTTCCCGAGCGCAGCTGCAATGTTTTTAGGTTCAATACTGATTAACGCTCATTGGCTCTGACGGCTGCTGTTTGGACTCCCGGAGTTTGTAATATTTGTTCTTTCTTGTGAAGACGCACTTCAGCGGTTTCCTGCTTTGCTCTGTTTTCTAAGACAGAAGCGAGCCCCTCCCTCCAGCATCCGCTATTCCCTCTCATATGGACTCCACGGCACGCTGGGGTTCAAGCAAAGTGGAGCGAAGGCTTTTTCATGTGAAATTGAACAAGAACGTCTTCAGAGGTTAAACTGACTGCATGTTATATTCAGCTCTTATGTAAAAATGCATAAATGGATGTTGAGTGCCAATTGCGGTGACCTTTGTGATGTCTACAGACTACCTTGGAGAGGACATGCCTGTAAATATTTATGGCTTGTTGATACCGGGGAAGGTCGTGACATGGAGCTGCGCCTCATCTTGTAGACAAATATGTACTCCCCCCCCAGCCTGGAGCCCTAGAACAGGATTTATATAAGACCGCATCCTGATTTAGCTGCAAATGGGGTGAATGCTTTGTGCATGCAGTGGTGGAGCTCAGATTACCTCTATCCTCTAAAGGAGAGTGGACTGGAGTCTGCACTACACTTATGAAAATACAACTGTGGTATCGTGGCACAGTGATGTGTCAAACTGAACTTTGATATACAGTGGCCCCTAAAAGTATTTGGACATTTAAGCCACATTTAAAATGTTTGAATGTCATAGTACTAGTACATAGTTTGTCATCTGCAAACAAATGATGCTAGACCTTTTCCTAGAACTAACTTCACTCCTCCAAGTCATGTTTTTCCAGTTATTTTTAACTTGTGATTTTTAGTGAAAGAAATAAGAAGTCATTTCCCCTCAGGTTGACATGTATACTAAGCACAACCATAACGTGTCATAACTATTTTAACAGTATAAATATTTATATATATATTTGACACTGTAAGACAGGTAACACTTTGCAATAAGGTTCATGAATGCATTAGTGTTTTTTATTAACAAGTCAGTTTTTTATGTTAACTTATAAATATACTATTGCATAATTCATGTTATTTCATAATACATTAATGCTGCTTTTACAGCTTGAACTGATGAAAATATATTCGCTCTCAATAAGAAATTAATTAGTTTATTCAGCAAGGACATATTAAATTAAAATCACACAGCTTTTGAAAAAAAGGAGTGCTGTTAGTTTCTTAACTGATTGGACTTGCAATTTAAGCCTGCCAACAAATAAAACAGGTGACAAAAAAATCCACAGATTTACATTAAAAGAGGAACCCGAGTTACAACTAGAAACCAAAATATCATTGAGACTTTGGGGTGAGCTATAAGTACTAAAGTACTAAATAAAAACTAAATACAGAACTGAACTGAACAACTAGTTGATAATGATGCTTATAAATGCGTATCTACGGTGACCAAGAAGTGTAAAACAAATCACAAGTCTGAAAACAAAATAACAAATTACAAAAAGCAAATGCAAATCTAAAAAGTACTAAATAAAAACTAAATACAGAACTGAACTGAACAACTAGTTGATAATGATGCTTATAAATGCGTATCTACGGTGAACAAGAAGTGTAAAACAAATCACAATTCTGAAAACAAAATAACAAATTACAAACGCAAATGCAAGTCGAAAAAACAAAATAACAATTCAGAAAACACAACAACAATTCAGAAAACCTTATAACAAGTCAGAAAACACAACGACAAATCCGAAAATAAAATATCAAGTCAGAAAACACAACGACAAATCCGAAAATAAAATATCAAGTCAGAAAACACAACGACAAATCCGAAAATAAAATATCAAGTCAGAAAACACAACGACAAATCCGAAAATAAAATATCAAGTCAGAAAACACAACGACAAATCCGAAAATAAAATATCAAGTCAGAAAACACAACGACAAATCCGAAAATAAAATATCAAGTCAGAAAACACAACGACAAATCCGAAAATAAAATATCAAGTCAGAAAACACAACGACAAATCCGAAAATAAAATATCAAGTCAGAAAACACAACGACAAATCTGAAAACAAAATAACAAGTCAGAAAACACAACGACAAATCTGAAAATAAAATATCAAGTCAGAAAACACAACGACAAATCTGAAAAAAAAAAAAAGTCAGAAAACATAACGACAAATCTGAAAATAAAATAACAAGTCAGAAAACACAACGACAAATCCGAAAACAAAATAACAATCAGAAAACACAATGACAAATCCGAAAACAAAATAACAATTCAGAAAACACAACAACAATTCCGAAAACCTTATAACAAGTCCGAAAACACAACGACAAATCCGAAAACAACATACCAAGTCAGAAAACACAATGACAAATCTGAAAATAAAATAACAAGTCAGAAAACACAACGACAAATCTGAAAACAAAATACCAAGTCAGAAAACACAATGACAAATTTGCAAACAAAATACTAAGTCAGAAAACACAACGACAATTCTGAAAACAAAATACCAAGTAAGAAAACACTACAAATCTGAAAACAAAATACCAAATGTTACTGTGCCAATTCAGAGTCCTTGGTTTGGTCTGTATTATAGCAAACGTGTAAAAAATGAATTATGATACATAAAGATCCAAAGCAGAACTTGTTTGAATGTTGAACCCTTTGGAGAGCACGCAAGCAGCACTAGCAAAAAAAAATCACAAACCGTTTAGTTTTCTTGTGGTTCATTTAATTCACTCTCCAATGTGACATACAGTTCCCGTTAGAAACAATCTTTTAGACGAAAATACGGTGGCCGAGAAGTGCAATACAAATCACAATTCTGAAAACAAAATAAATTACAAATGCAAATCTTCCGAAAACAAAATGTCAGAAAACACAACGACAAATCTGAAAACAAAATACCAAGTCAGAAAACACAATGACAAATCTGAAAAACAAAATACCAAGTCAGAAAACACAACGACAAATCTGAAAAACAAAATACCAAGTCGGAAAACACAACGACAATAGCAAAAGAAAAACCCATGATAGTGTTTTCACGACTTATAAAAAGAAGAAAAAAAATAGAGAGATACTGATAAGAGAGAACTATGTCAAATTTACCATCACTCCCATATAGATACTGTATTAGAAACACCCTCGCATTAGCGGTAACATGTTTTTTGTATTCTGATTTAAAGGTAATATAATACAGAGTACAGTGTCATAAATTTACATGCATATTTTTTTTTATTCCATAGTAAGGGCAATTCATACAATACATTTAAACTGAGCTACTTTAATACCATCTCTGAACTTTCTACCATGACTCTGCTGTTCTTCCTGTATACCTTGATTGACAGATGTCTCGTCCAGTCAGCGGTGAGTAATCTATTCATAAACCAATGGCGCTGTCTCAAACTATACCAACCTCTTCCGGTTTGTCTGATTTGTCGTTGTGTTTTCTGACATGTTATTTTGTTTTTGGATTTGTCATTGTGTTTTCTGACTTGTTATAATGTTTTCTGAATTGCTGACATGTTATTTTGTTTTTGGATTTGTCATTGTGTTTTCTGACTTGTTATAATGTTTTCAGAATTGTTGTTGTGTTTTCAGAATTGTGATTTGTTTTGCACTTCTCGGCCACCGTACTACGTATCAGAGTTGTGTCTCTCTTCTGTATGCGCGGCGCAAGAAATCACAGTGAATGAGGTACATTAGTGTTGCCAGATCTTGCTATAAAAAACAGCAAATAAGAACAAACTCATAATAAACTTTAATTCAAATGTGTTATCTTGGAAATAAGCCACATACCAAAATATTGCAACCTGCGACCTGCCAACTCCATAAACTGGATCACTTTATCAGCTGAGCCCAAACAACAAGCACAAAGATGTTAATAAATATTGCTTTTAATAAATGGACATGGCAACTCTCCAAGAGCGCACTCTGCAAAGCAACGTTGCTCGTGTGTAAATGAACACAGTGTGGTGCTTCACTGAAACACACAGTATGTATATTTATTTAAATCACAGTCTTTGAAATTTGGTAATCACACTAAGCCATAATGGGATTTTAGCTTTATTTCAATTAATTGTTCTGCAATAGTGATCTGGAGGGTTCCGAACACCTTAGCAAATATATAGCAAAGGCCTGGTAACCACCTACAATACCGTAGCATTATTTTTATTTCCTCAAAAAATGTAAAATTCAAGTGTGAATGGAGCACTAGATCAAGACTTAACAAAACTTTGTGCAATAGCTCAACATGAGCATTATTACAAAGTGCAGCATTACAAAAGACTGCAATAAATGCACCATTCTTTGAGGAAACATTGAAGAGTGTTATGAAACACAGTCCTTTGTGTCTTACAACATGACATGTTGTATTTTACACATTGTGTGCATGTGCGCGTGTGTGTGCAGATCATGCACGTTGGCTCGTCTCTGGTCACACTGTATCACAAACACTGAACAGTAATTCGTTTTTCCACTCATTTGAGGCTGTGTGTGTGTTTATGCAGCTCAAGGGCATTGGTTTGTACCAGACAGCAGATTATTATTTACTACACTGAGTCAGGGAGGACCTAATCCAATTAGCAAATTCCCCCTTTCCTCCTCCTCGCTTAAAGGAGAGAATCATCTTTTTTTCTTTTTTTTTCCCTTCCCTTTTGCTCAGCCCAGCTGACGCGTCCCAGGAAAGCAAAGCTGCAAAAGCTGCAATAAAAATGCATCTGTCTCCATTAAACAGCGCAGGGACAAGAACAGGCGCTTACAGATACTGTGTCTTGGCCAGTCACTCGTGGAAACAGATTGCAGAGCAGGCGGCATCATTACTTTGTGTGTTAAAAACACATTAGGTGCCAATAAGGTGGCAGCGTACTTGAATGAAAATACCCAGAGATTAGAATATGCAGATGAGAGCCGAAGAGGCAGCGGTGGCGATGTCTGTTTGTGGCTTTGCAATTAAGTGGCTTTCGTGTCATTTTTCTGTGCTTTATTGTCAGTACGATATTGTACATGCTGTAATTATCTGATGTTAGTATCTGGGCAGGCGATGACACATTTAGCTGATTGTGTACTAAGTGAGCTAGTTTCAAACCCTGATTTTGCTTCATTTCAGGGATAAATATGAGCATGCACAGATGCACTGCCACAAGAGAATTTTATTGCTTATCGGTATTTCATAGCGCTGGAGACTTAACACTGACGCTTAAGACATGGGGCTAAACATGTGCCACAACTATAGTTTTTAAAACAGCAATATTTAAACTTAGACATTTTATATTCTTTTATTGAAGTACCCAATGGACTTCAGAGAAACAAACTCACTTAAAACACCTTTCACAGTTTCATTATCATTTCTATCATTTTCCAGGTTTGTATTTTGCTTAAAGGAACAATTCGCCCAAAAATGAAAATTTCCTCACCCTCAGTCCATCCAAGATGAAGATGAGTAGAAATGTAGCATTCCATCACTTGCTCACCAACAGATCCTGCAGTGAATGGGTGCCGTCAAAATGAGAGTCCTAACAATTGATAAAAACATCACAATAATCCACAAGTAATCCACACTACTCCAGTCCATCAGTAACATCTTGTGAAGTGAAAAGCTGCGTGTTTGTAACAAACACATCCATTGTTAAGTCTTTTTCACTTTAAATTGTTGCTTCTTGCCAAAATATGACCTCATTGTCCATAATAACGCTTCCTCCAGTGAAAAAAAAGTCAATCCCTGTTGTCCCCTAAAACCCATTAATTTATTTGCTTGAAACTGTTTTGGTTGGTTTTAGTTTGTAAAGATTGCTTGATCTGTGCATATTTCCCTTCTGATTCAGGCGAGACGACTTTTTCACTGAAGAAAGCAATTTTATGGATAGAGAACTTGTTTTTTAGCTGGAAGCAATGGTTTGAAGTTAAAAACATCTTGATGATGGATTTGTTTCTTACAAACACGCAGCTCTTGGCTTCACAAGTTGTTAACTGATGGACTGGAGTGGTGTGGATTATTGTGATGTTTTTATCAGCTCTCATTCTGACGGCACCCATTCACTGCAGAGGATCCATTGGTGAGCAAGTGATGTAATGCTACATTTCTACATTGTAATTTATTTATTTGCATTATTTGGCTAAATTACAGCTTGCTTAGAAACAATGTGCAATAAAAATGTTCTGTGATATTTACGTTGATTTTTCCTGCATGTCTGATAAACAAGTACACTAACATCTGGGGATGTTAGCCAAAAAATTAGGGGCAAAATTGTGTGGCAAAATGTTGCCAAAACAGTGGGAGAGCCATACATTGGTCACCATTTTATACAGCTGAAGCTTGCCAGATCTATTATTGTATGATTCAGAAGAGTCGGCCACAATGCGGCCTTTGATGCATTTGTAAAGCCTGCACTGGTGCACACTTCACAGCCGACTGCTATCTAACAGTATATGCACTTTTACGTCATTGTAGCATTTGAGACATTTCTACCTCCGATTTATGTTACAGGGCAAATTATCAAAAACATTTGGAAATAAATACATTTTTAAAAGCTCCACAAAGCACTTTTTTGCAACTGTTCTTCAAGGTGAGCAGTTTTGCAGCATCTGCTTGCCGGTTACCATCTCGTTTTGAGGGCAAGCCCTCTGTGTACCTTTGAGTGTCTCCCTGGGCAACAACATCCTCAAGCATGTGAACAAGCAGAAAATAACCGTGAAAATCTACCTGGAACGGTAGCTCATATGGGAGCGAACAAAAAGAGCATCAGCAACCCATGTCTGTGGAGCACCAACCTATTCACTATGATGTCCATAGAAGTTTACACTAATGATTTCTCTTTCCATTCCCCAATATCAAACAGAATCGAAATCATTTTCTTGCTAAAGAAATCCAACACTACGATTGTGCGTGATCAACTATGACTTTCATTACATATAAATCAGGACCGTTTCTTCAAATTAACGAGACCAGGGCAACAATTTAATAAGTGCAATATGAAAACAGTGCATTCATTTCTTTATATATCCTGAGGGATGTGATCCAGACAAGGCGTCAGCGCTTTCGTCCGGATCAGAGTAATACTTAGGTATCCCCTCTTTCCCTCAGGGGATGTATCATCTACCCTTTTTCTTCCCCTTCCTAATTCCCCTGTAAGCTCCATATCTCCACCTGACCAAGGTTAGGTGGAAGCTTCCTGCAGGTTCCGGCTTGCACTCCCCTCAGCATGGTGGCGTGGGTATACCGTTCCCCATAGCGGCCCCTAGAGGACGCAGTTCGAAGTTCCCATGAAGGGGAACGTCTCAGGTTACTTATGTAACCATGGTTCTACTGAATTCATTTGCTGTGCAATTGAAGCTCAACAGCTCTGTAGCCAGTGTTATGCTTACAAATCATTTTAAGTGGCTGCTTTGATTATAATGTAATATAAATTATACATATCTGATTATTAGTGCTCAATGTGTTTATTAAAGGAATGGTTCACCCCAAAATAAAAAAAAGTAATCATTTACTCAACCTCATGTCATTTCAAACCTGTATTAGCATGCAGTGAATAGTCTGAGACGACATTTACTAATTTTAAAACGAGCAAAAGTACTATAAAATGATGATTTTACGTAAAACTAAAAAGTTGTCTAGGTCACTAATTTAATTCACTCAAACTGTTACACTAATAAAATAATGTTTAATGTTTTTTTGTACAGAAGCATTTTCACTGGTGGTCTCAAGACTTTTGGACCCCAGTCTGTTCTACATAATTTACTCAAAATGTTCAGCCCTTTTCTGTATCAATGACAAAAATTTATACTTAACATTGATTCAGTGTAACTATGACCATCTTTATGAAATATAGAGAAAATTTGCCATTTATTTCTTTGTATTTTGTTTCATATTCAATTTAAATGTAAGTTTAACTTTGAAAAGCTTCCAAGCGTCAATCAAGCCGTGTGTGTCACCGAACTTCAATAAAATCCGGGTGGGGACATAACCCTCAGACTTTCATCTGTAATAATATTTGACCGTGCATTATTATATTTTTCTGTCTCTCCCATTAT
This sequence comes from Sinocyclocheilus anshuiensis, assembly GCF_001515605.1. Taxonomy (NCBI): domain Eukaryota; kingdom Metazoa; phylum Chordata; class Actinopteri; order Cypriniformes; family Cyprinidae; genus Sinocyclocheilus; species Sinocyclocheilus anshuiensis. The sequence continues at coordinate 465,110 of NW_015540990.1, read as the reverse complement.
CTGGATGTTTGTTGTGACAGCGTGTGAGTCATGTTTGACTTCATTTGGATTTCCGTCTGTCTCTTTATATTAGCTTAATGTTCTGTCTGCAGTGTCTTTAGGCATTACCTCAGTCCATCTGACATCAGCGCGAGTCTTTGAATCTACAAGTGTTCGGTTGTTTACTTCTTCTGGTCACTGCTTTCTTTTCCTTCCTTCTTTCCCCATCTTCTTCTTTCTTTCACTCTGGCTTTATTTCAATGATGGAATTTTCATGGCACCGTTATCATCCTTAACAGGGTTATCTGCAATCAACTCAGGGAGTAATGAAATCAGTTTTGTGCAATTGGTAACTAGTGTGTGGCTGGGGATCTCATTTGGAGCTCTTGCCGTATTGCCTGCCCCTAAAAGGACCACATGTAGAGAAATGAGTATGTCTCCTTATGACTTGGAGATTGAATTAGGTTGATTTTAATGGAGACATTATGTAGGGACATGACATGATGTATTAGTTGTCTCGGAGAGCATTCTTATGACACAACCAAGCCCGCTCAGTTGTACTCTTTGGGCCTGTGCTTCCAGTTTGTTCTTCCACATCCACTTCCTGTTGCTTTCTACAACCCTGAAGTAATGCATGGTATTCATGTTCACAATATAATTTTGATCAAGATATAAAATTAATTAAGCAATGTTATGAATACCACAACGATTTTAATGAAGATATAAAATTAAGCAACACTGTGAATACTGCAAAGATTTTAATGCAGTTTATGCCACTACATTTGTAGTGTCATTAGACTAGTTTCTCGATCCCTACTGTCTTGTGCTTCGCAATTTTAAAAGAAGTAAGACGTTTTAATAGTTTGTGGTGGTGAATAGAGGTAATTGGGAGTTTGAATGTTTGCATGTTTGATTCTATTCTCTGAATCAGCGTGTTTCATTTAATTGATTCAAAACTTTGAATCATTTAATTTGTTTGCATCACTCAAAATGCTTTGGTATAAATGTACTGTGAGATGTACAAATATGCGATGATTA
>NW_015540990.1:461175-464026 GCF_001515605.1 Sinocyclocheilus anshuiensis | reverse complement strand
CAGTTTTACAGTTATTACACATTTAGGTAATGTGAAATATTGAAATTACTTAAAGAATACTGAAAATATTGAGCTTAATAATAATAATAACAATTATTATTATTATTCATAATTATTATTAATGATATGATTCAGATGTATCATCCAATTGACTTTAAGCAATCATATTTAAGCCCTGAGTGTCTTGGTAATATAAAATTCAAGTAACTGAAATGCATTAAAGATCATATTATATTTCTATAAACTATATAATAAAATAGTTATATTTTTATAGAATATATTTATCATAAAAATAAAAATAAAAATCAAACATTTCTAGCCTAACAGTAGTTCTTCAATGCAAGAAAGATGAAAGATACGGAACAATACGAGGGTGAGATGATGACAGAATTGTCATTTTTGCGTGCACTGCTCCTTTAAGAGGAGTCTGTGTTAATAGAATAAGATCTTTAGTAAAGCACTATAGTTAAGGATGAGAGTAATAGAGAGATGTAAAACTAAATATATGACATGAATTCGTCTGTGACCCAAACCCCTAAAGCACAAAATAGAGACGTCTTGAAGTTTCAGGATCCAGCAGTGACTGCTTATAGCATGCTGCGGCGGTCGGTCGCCGCACAGTAAGACCACCGCACTAAAAAGCTCTTACTTGCCATGTAGCGTAGCAATGCTTTTCCTTGCACATTCACCGCTGACAGTCTTTCAAAAGACACTTCTCCTGAAAGATCTTGAGGAGTAGCTATGGAAACAAGAGAACAAAATATGGAAGGAAGGAGTTTGAGAAGGTAAAGCATTCATTAGGTAGGCAGCATCACAGCTGATGGAGATCTGTTTAGCATAAATATGCCGTTGAATCTGGAGGTGGTGCAGTCAGTGCGCGACACAGATGTCATCCGTCAACGCTGGGGGTGTGGGTGTGTTTGGCAAGTGGGTGGATGGAGATGAGGGTAGTGTATGCTCTGCAGAGGTTAATTAACAGTTCCTGGTGGAGTTAGTCAATTATAAGTCTTGCACATGTTAACGTTGCACACACAGGAATCAATAAGGCAAACGCTATCTGTTTAACTGGCTCGCTGTTGCAGGTATACTGTCCGTAATGTAATGTAAAGCTGTGTTTTTTTCCCATCAGCCTGTAAATGCAGGAACTGCTGTACTTTCGTACTTGTTTCTGAGCATGCAAGGAACAGCCTACATGACTCAAAGGGAATAATGAGTTCAACAGCTCACTCTCTGGGTCCCATTAAAATATTCAATCTCCCATCCCTCCTTCCTGCCTTAATTAATGCCCAGTGTTTTAAGGTGTGTAGTTCTTGGCCAACCGCAGAGCGACAGCGCAGCCGGAAGTGTCACATGCTCCTTCACATTTCTGAGCCAGCTGGATTTCAGAAATCTTTGATAACTAATTTGCCTGATTATTTTAGGCGTTTGTCTGAAACTTTGTGTCAGAAATCACCTATTCATATGTCCAAATGAGTCACACAGATCATCATCCACATGCCCGCATGTTGCTCATACTGTAAATTTTCCTAGATGTTAGATGCGCGCTGTGACTCCGTGTTGCTTCAAGCGCATCATTTTGCGCACGGGATGCACATAGGCGCTTTGTGCCGCTCTGTATTGGAGCTTTTCGTATTATAATACTTTTGCGCAATGAAAGAATATTTATAGCGTTTCTATAAAGAAAGGCTATTAATAATCTAATGTATAGCACAGTAATGGAGGCAGCAACATATGATAGATAGAACTAACCCTAACCCTAATTTTATAGTTCATATTTATATATAAATACATTTACTTATTTTCATTAATGTATTTTACAGTACAAAGAGCAATGTGTAACATTTTACCAGATTTAGTCCTACACTTAATCATTTTTATTTGTTCCCCACTAAATAATGTTATTTCACTAAATGTTTGTGTTTTGAAGATTAACCAAAGCCTTATGTGTTTGGAATGACATGAGGGTGAGTAAATGATGACAATTTTCATTTTTGGGTGAACTATCCCTTTAAGGTTAGAGGTTCTTACAACCCTTTCACCTAAAGTATGAGCAATATTGCAGCTTAGCTTAGCATGCATCACTAATTAGCTTCATCTAAAACAAAGTCACTGGAAAGGCAAGTCATTTAGTGGTTGTATGTGTATCCTTTTACACAGATAGTGTTCTAGCTCTGGAAATCTTACACTAATCTCCCCGTGGCAGGGCTCTGGGATCTGTCTTTTAATTGCTGGGTCTGGACTGAAGTGCTGTTATTGGCTCAGTCAGTGAACAGGGCTCTCAGGTGGGCTGGTTTAAGTATAGCGTTCAGCATGTCTGGACCTGCAGACAGATGGGCGCTACACATAAGGATATGCCTCTTGATGGAGAACTTAACTTAATGAAATTCAGTACACATCACTTTAATGGCCTGCTGCTATCATAAACCAATGCCGCTGTGTTAAGATGGAGCATGGAACAGATTTGAAGGCAGATTTGGGATGAAGAAGTAATTCTGTGGGCGATTCAAACTGATTTAAAGTCATGAGAACATTTTTAAGTGGATCATTTACAATTATTCGGATAAAAGACATTTTTTACAGCTACATATCATAAACCTTGAGTTTATATGATTGTTGTTCTTTATTTAGCAGCCTTTATCTGCAGTGCTTTATATTCACATTTATATTAACCTAAAAAGTGTGAATGTGAAGCTTTTTGTTCTGCAAAGAAAAAGAAACGATTGTGACTTTTTCTCTCATAATTCTGACTTACTTTCTTGCTGTGAGTTAACATCTCACAATTCTGACTTTTTTCTTAGAATTGCAACTTTGTATCTCGGCAATTTAAGTTCATAAACTCGCATAAATTCGC
>NW_015540990.1:444038-461124 GCF_001515605.1 Sinocyclocheilus anshuiensis | reverse complement strand
CCCCCCCCCAATTTGATCAAAAATAGTTGGTTTAATTTAGAAGAAAATGATACACATATTAATATTTTACTAGTTCTGTAGCTGTATTTCACTCTAAAAATGTTGTCAAATGTACTTAATTTGGTATTGCCTAAATCAACTGGTTTTTGTGCAGGTCAAATATATAATTGAATATATAGCTTAAACGCATTAGGTTGTACCATCTAAAGTATATTTTTAAGGGTCAGATCTGCTAGAAAACACCCCTGCAACGGCCAGAATTTGCTCCAACCTGACTTATTATTATTATTTTTTTTTAAATATCCTTGTCATGAGAACCTAATTAACCTTTCAGTTAAGATATACTTTCATTATATAGTTGTCTGAAAGTAATGCAAGGCTTAAGTTTTGAAGGTGTTTCAAGCCAACATAAAACATTGCTAGAGAAAACAATCTGTGAAATCTGACTTTTGAGAACCTTAGGGTGCTTTCACACCTGGCCCGTTGTTTCAGAACCTGGCACGTTTCCCCCCTTAGCTCGGTTCGTTTGGGCATACGTGAACAAGGCAATCGCGCCCGGATCCGCGCCAAAACAATCGGTCCGAGATCGCCTGAACGAGGTGGTCTTGGCTCGATTGAAAACGAACTCTGGAGCGGTTCGGTTGTAGTGAGAAAGCAATCTGATCCAACGGACCAACGAACCAGGCTATATCCAATGTATGATGGGTAATTACGTAAGTTCCGTGAAAAGCATTAGACGGTCCCGGTGTTCTGACGATTTGTAAACGACCTCCCATTAAAACAGGTGGTAGCGTAATTCGATAGCGAAAAGTGCTACCTATCAGATTTTGCTTCCAGCATGATATTAACAAGGTGTGAGGCTTTATTAACATGTACACCTACCCCAACCCTAAACCTACCCTTACAGGATAAATACAGTGTTGGTAGCATAATCTGATAGGTAGCATTATTTGTCAGAACACCGGCATCCCAATGTGTATACTATCCACCCTATCTGCCCTAAACAGTATTGAAAATTACTAATATCACATAGAATTTAGGATGGATAGTTTGCACATTGGGACGCAGGCGATGTCTGTGGTTGAGCAAGTCTTCGTCATTCAAAATAAAAGCATGCCTTTTCATTTTATAATGCTGACTTATTGCTCTTCTTCGTATAGTAACTGTTAGGTGCATTTTAAAAATGTTTTCCCAACGAATCCTGGACTCCTGTTCAAAATTATAAATTAATATAATGACAGCTACAAAAAATAACAACAACAATAAGCCCTCGAAGCTGTTGTCGTTCCATCTTGACAGATGACAGCTATGAGCGGAATTCTGGAAAATAAACCGTGGAACTTTGACCAATGAGAGGACAGTTTACTCGCACGTGACTTGTATTAACAATTTTGGTTTTTTTTAGATTTTTAAATTTTAGAAACTTTGCCGTGTGAAAGCGAACCGCACCAAGAATAAAAAGCAACATTGTAATAATTGTAATCCCTGTTTCGGAACAAAGCAATCGATCTACAGGTGTGAAAGCACACTTAGTTACTATCAGCCTTCTCTAATACAGAAAATGTAAACAATAAAATCATAAATGTAAACAATGAAATCAAATCTAATTGAGAGCCACCAATTTGCAGTTGACGATTTGCTTGTTAGCCATTCTACCCTGGTAGAAGAGAGAAGCAAGTACAATAAACCTGCTCTCCTAATTTCCATTACAACAGAATTACGCCAGCCTTTTCTCAGGGTTTGCTGTATCATTAACATTTTAGCATTTGCCTGTTGGTTTTAAATAAAATACAATTACATCTAGAAAAAAAATATGGCAGGAGAAAAGGGCAGAGCTTGTGAAGGTTGCCAGACACACAGGGAACAGCTGAAAAAAAAAAAAAAATTCACCTGTCATTTTAACTTGGCAAACAGTTTTATATGCTTATACCACCATTTAATCAGTCTCTCCGAGAGTCTCTCGACCTTTATTAGAAATTAATGTTGACGCTATCTGCAGCTTGCAATTATTTCCTGTCTGTGTTCAGTGGGTTAACCTTTCAAATTCACTTTAAAGTCCAAATCATTGCAGGTGAAAACTCTTTCTCAGTGATGAATCACCAGAGGTCTTCTGCAATTCCTGTTCTTGGCCTGCTTTATACTTGTAATCATTTTTAATATCAGACTGAGAGAGAACCGTCCAGATTGGCAATATGGCAAATTTATTCATCTAAACGCTACCATATCAAAACAAAGCTGGTCAGTCGCCTGACCGTCGCTAAGGATGTACGCCGGCCAAAAACCGTCGAACGCCACCAAATGCTCAACAGATGGTAAAGAGTATAAATACATCTGGAAGCATATGACTGTGTAAGGAAATATTAGGACGGAAATGGAAACCGAACGGCGAAATAAGAATATTAAAAAAAGGCATCGGGGAACAATCAGGAAGGAAGGTCACCCTGAGTTCTACAGGGGAGAAAAGTTTCATGCCGGGAAAGATAATGGAAGACTGCTGGGCTAATTTTAGTGTAATTTATGGTTTGACCTTTGGGCAAGAGAAATCTAGCATTATAATATGGAACAACACGCTTATCTGGTCCACAGTAAATTAGTTTGAAATCATTGAACATGAATATTGCATTTTTTTTTTTATTTCTTGCACATGTGAATTTATTATGCATTCCCAAACAAGACGAATGGATATTTCTTAAATTTCGAATTCTTAGCCTTAAGGTGCTGATGAAACCATAAGAGACACTGATAGAAATAGAAAAAAAAAGGCTGCTGTAGAAGTTCACAGGCACACCTGAATGAAAGACTAGATTAATAAGCTTAACTGCTTTACACATCACATCCCCTTACGAAAAAGAAGTTTATTCAAGTGTGCTATTATGTAGGTTGATCATTTTCATTTCCATCAAACGATGTGGCATCCTTTCGTTCCTAACACATTTCAGTATAGATATCCAGCATGATATTTTTCCCCACTGAGAACTGATGTGTTTTCAAAGTGTTCCTTTCATTTTTTTGAGCAGTGTATATAAAAAAGTTCAAATAAATAAATAAATATTTATTGTATATTTTTTTGGTAAATTATGAAACTTTATGTAAAAAAAATGTTCCCTGAATTTTCATGTCACTACCGAAACAGTGTATGTTTTAGACCATTGGCCGAGACTGATTTTAACTACACGCCTAAATTAATGACTGGGAAACTCTCTCTCTCATAGCTACAGCTCTCATCATGTTGAGGTTAATGTGTTCAAAAGTCTGAAAAATCTGTGTGTAACTTTAAGGAAGGTCACTACCTAACACTTTTTTTCTGCAATTAAACACACCTTTTTGGGAGTTATTCCATAACAAAAAACAAAAAGTATTTAAAGTTGTCACTACCGAAACAGTCACGACTGAAACATGTCATCGTTGTTTTGGTAGTGACAAAAAGGAACACATAATCCTTTATTTCGGGGAAATAAACTACATTTTAGTACAGTTATACAATTTTTTTTAGTAATATAGTGTTTTAGTAGTGTTTTAGTATGCAAGTTAAAATTCTGTAATGTGATGTGGCCGCTACCAAAGCATCCCTTACGAAAAAGAAGTTTATTCAAGTGTTCTATTAGTATACTTCTTTTAAACTAAAAATAGGAAAGTATACTTTTAGTCTACTTTTTCTGTACTTCTCAGAAATGGGCTTTATGTTCTTCTCAGAAATATACTTAAAATTACATTTAAGTATACTTGACTTATAATATATTTGAGCTACTGTATACTTGTGCTCCTAGAATCCGTGTTTTCATTGTTATACGGTAGGGTGCGCTAGTACACATCTTCTGTACAGAATTTCCAAAAAACACAAGTGAAGAAGAAACCGAAACAACAGATGCTTCCACATGTAATCTAACACGATCATCAGACATAAAACGGTATCAAAACTATGTAACATTATAGAATAAAATGTCGACCTATGAAGAGGTACTAATGACTGTCAAGCTTTGGGGTGTTGATCGAATCTATCTACGTTTTGATTATCATTCTGAATCCAATTCATAGTCTTTTTTTTTCAGATTTTTGTTCAAAATGTTGTTTATTTCTTTATTTTTTTTTATGAAACTTACCACATTCAAGTGTTTAAAAAAGAATGCATGAAGCTAGAATACAATGTTTTTGTTTACAAGCAGAGACCCTGTTCTTTCTTTTGATGTTTTGTATGTTCAGATATTCATATAACAAAATATATACAAATTAATACCTAAATAGGGACATAGTAGTATACTTAAAGTATGATGTAAAGTTCACTTAAAGAAAACGTATACTTTTATATACTAGAAAGTGGGCCAATTTAGTCCCAAGGAGTACTGAAATAGTACACTTACAAGTATACTACTAGTACACTGATATTTGTATACTTACTACATAAAGTATACTTAAAAATATACTTGAACTTTACTTAAGTATACTTAATAAAATAAACTTGAAGTATACTACTTTTTGGTAAGGGTCTACATGTTTTTTTTTTTTTTTAAGTTAGGGCAATTCGACATTTAGAAAATAACACACAAAAAAATCATGCAATTAATCATGCCACCCTTATTTTGTACAGAGCAATTCAACCTGGAAGTAGCACCTTCACGTTTTGCAAAACCACATTTAGCGAAAACAGGCAGCACAGAAGAAATAAGAAGCCATTCATAAAGGACTTGTCTCACATTCTGAGCAAAAAAGAATAAAACTATGCATTTCCAAATATATTTCTAAAAGCCAAACTACTTTACTTGATGTCTTAAAAATGCTCATGGCTAGAGGTGCTAAAAAACAACAGCCAAAACATCAATCTAGTGCAGGGGTTTTCAACGTTTTTCAGAGCAAGGACCCCTTAAGACATGGAGCAGGGACCCCCTAATACAAAATTTGTCAAGCAGAGCTACATACTGTATATTAAGCATATAGCATATTATGCATATTATGATTTAGAATAAATTATATGTATATTATGTTAAGACAGTACATCAGAACTACACATTATTGTTGTTGCCCATGCATGTTACTTTTTATTATTAAAATTTTGATTTATGCATCATAACAACATGTTGAAATAAAAAAAAAAAATCATTAGTTGTTTGCAGTTTTTTGTAAATTATTTGAATAGATCTGCAGAGTCATACAATTTTACTATTCACATAGACATTTACTTGAACTTTAGCTTCAAGTTTATCAAAACTTAACATGTTAATTTTACTGTGAGATGTAAAATTCACAGAGTATCTGAAATTAGTGAGGGTTTTAAAAAATATTGTAAAAATATATTGATACAAATATTTTTCTAGTAATCTATTAGTCAGTCTGCATTTACATTGTGTGTATCTATTTTGACATGCCATATTTCTGTCCCGTGCTAGTATCACTATGTCAATTGCAGCTTCAGAGCGAATCACGCATTTATATGTAGATGTCACTTCCCAAAACTCTGCAGCATGTAATTGGCCGTCGCTCCTCATCGCAGCATGAAAAACAATACTTTTATTTAATGGACTATATAGCCTCTAAAGTGTGAAAGACGATTGCAATCTCACAATGTCCAATTAAAATCAATAATGTTGTCTACTGCATAATCAATCTTACTTACATCATGTCGTTGTTTGATAATGAGAGAGGATTCGTGAAAGCGAGCATAACTCAGTACTGAACAAAAACTCCGGTGTTGGAATGGATTCTAACTTAAACACCATTGCGTTCAAGAGACATGTAAACATTATTCTTTAAACAGAACATTGTTTCATAGCTTATACTACTGAAAATGTAATTTTTTTTTTAAAGAAACTTCAAGTAAACATGAGAATATTTCTTTAAATGTGTGCACATTTGGACAGAAATGAATGGATCTTGTTTATGAAACTCCTAAAAAACAACACAGGGGGTTGCATGATTGGACAGACATGTGTTTTGTGTTCACATAATCAAAGATATTGATTGTTGCATGTTTTGATGTGTACCTTTGAAACAAATTAAGACATTCTTTTGGCAAAAAGACTTCTAGAGGTCATATATGGAAGCTTGAGTCTTAGACCTTTCTAATGTTGTATAGTTTGTCAGTATTAAATAAGAATTTGATGCCTATATTGTGCAGGAAAGCCAAAACAAATAAACTGTGCAATAGCACCCGGATGCACACATTAACAGGTTTTTAAAAACTGACAGACTCAATTTTTCTACATAATGGAAAGTATTGTATGAGTAATTTGAACCGCTCACGAAACTGATAAACACCTCGACCCAGCTAACCTTTATTGAGTACAACATTGTGCTGTTATTAAAGTCAATTCTGTCTCACCAACACATCTGTCGATTCCTTATTGGGAAGTAAGATGTTTGTCGTCAGGCTTTCTCATGCAGTTCCTTACACTAATTGATGGACTCATTGATCTTGGCTACTGAAAATCACAGTCAAACAGCATTTGTTCAAGTACTCAAGAATTAGTGTGGTTTATTCAGTCTTAGCAGTTTTTCCCTTAACAATCTCTCTCTTCAAGCCCACATATGCTGAATGAGGCCCAAACCTCGAGCCTGGAAGGGTCGGTTGTGTCAGCAGAAGCAGTAACAGCAGATCTATGCATGTAATGCAGCATTAATGTCCCAGTATAGTGCCCTGACCAGCTCTTATCGCTTGTGGCTTTATCTCTATGCGCCAGGCTCTCCTCTTTGCACCGGCTCCATCGTTTTGCCCCGCTGGCCAGAAATTTAAGGCCAACTGCTGGGCTTTTTGACCTCTGAGCTCTCTATGTGGCCATAACTGTCAAAGCAAAAATCTGTAAATAAAGGAGGCTTTCGACTCAGAGAATGCAACTATATGATGCACTGAGTGATGGGGCAATTCGATGGGTAAAAGAGGACAAAAAACCTGCCATAAAGCCTTCATGTTTTATCTGTACTGGCGAGTGACTAATGTAAAGTGCATTTTTTGTGTGACAGTAGATGTGCTGTTTTCAAGCAGCGAGTTATTTCTTCAAAAAAGTAATGGAAAAAATGAAAAAAAAAAAAAAAATTGAAAATCCACACAGAGCTGAACTGAGTGGGCTTGAATTTCTCTAGTTTGATTTATTTTTAAAACTAAATTCACTCTGACAAATGATTTCAATGAACTGGAAAACAAAAATGATAGACTTTATTTATTGGGATTTGATTGGGCTGTAAAAAGTGGACGTAACTACCAGAAAGAAGCAAGGCAAGGGAAGACTGGGTGACATTAACCAAAATTGAAAGATATTTCAAAGGCAGAGCAAGTTATTACACTGCGATAAAAGATTTTTTTTTTTGTAATTACAAGCTGTGATGAATCATGCACAACAGGGACATGTAAATAAGATAATTCAAATAAATAGCATTGGTATATTTTTAAATTTATTTGTTAGTAACTTAGGTAGTTTCCTAAACGAGTAGTCTCACTGACTGTAGATGAACTATCAATTCTGAGTAGTTTGCAGCTTGGAATGTTATTGTAAATTTTCTTCTGGCATTGAATCTGCCAGACTGTGTAATCAAGTAGTCAGGTTTGGTTTGCACCGAACAGGTTGTGAATAGTTGTTGTTATCGGCACAGTATGGATGCAGCAGAGTATATTCACAATTTAGAATGGCCTCGAGTGAATGCTTTTATAAAGAGGATATTACATAATAAATGTTATTTTATTAAGCAAATTCGGTGAGTCCACCTTACACTAAAAGATATAGCCCTGACATGTAAACTGGGGTTAATAGTTGATCTCTATGAGAGCTACTGTATGCAGGAATGCAAACACTGTAATGGTCCTTGTATCATGTACTTGTAGCAAAATGTATTGACCAAGCAGCATCTAGGTATGTATCTGGTTTGTAATGTGGAACATGGCATGCTGCGCATACATACCCACTCCAGCAGTTATAGTGGTCAATAAATCAAAGCAGAAGGAAAGTCACACGCACAGAGGGCAGTACATGAAGAATGTCACAGAGGATACAGTTGCTTGAAGCAATATTCAGCTGATACACCAGCATCACGTCTATTGCTTTTTCTCCCTATCTCTGACCAAAAGCATTAGCACTGTGGGTCAAATTTGCCAAGCTGCATAATGGACAGCAGTATAAAAGGAAAAATATAAATAAATATATTATGCATTATATTATGCCCTTGTTCCCCATTTCTTTTTACTAGGAGGCCTCAGATAACACATGCAGGACAAGCCTCTATTCGAAACAACATCTTTATTATTTCTCTCTGAATGAGTAGACTCGTTTAGCACATAATGTTTATGTCTCATTTTCGTATGAATTGTAATTGAGCCTTCACTAAGCTCCACCTCCCTTTTGCTAATGCAGACGAAGAATGTAGGCTACTTTAAGGTCAAATTTGCTCTAAAAAATTGGCAAATTAAATGGATTTTATTCTTATGTGAGCTAGTGTGAAATTGCAAACATATATTTTTTTATCTGCCGTTCTTCTTAAAAGATTGATAACATATGCATGAGAGATGAGGCAACGCTCCACACTACGATTGGCTCATTACCCTGTCAATGCAGTAATGCCCGCCTATCAGTTGACGTGAATGGGTCAAACAGATGGACATCGAAGGACTAATTAATTACAGTAAGCAACTCACTCTCTCGGATTTATTCACAGACCCTTGGCCAGTTGCATGAAGCTAGATGAACAAACTCTGAGTTTCAGAGTAGGTTTAGAGATGACAAAACCAAACAAATCCGATCCTGGTTTGATGATTTGTCTTTAATGGTCCAGAAAGAAGATGACTAGAGGCAAACTATAGTAACAAATTGTAGCAAAAAACAAAAAACTGTCACTGTAGTTATTTCTGAAGAAATAAAAAAAAAAGTTTATTTAACATGCATAAACCTGGCACTTTGATATGGTTTCAATACATGAATATAAATTATAATACACAAATTATAGTATGTATGTAGCCTATATTGTCATATAGGGCCTATTGGACGAGCAAGCGCGCTGGCCCAGTGGAGCAGTAGACAGCTCAATAAACAAGAAGTTAATTGAGTTACATTTCAGACACAATATTGCCAGTTGTGTTATCTCTTGACGCATTGTCTCTTGTCGCTCTGCCAACGAATCCAAACAAACCCGAAGGACCATTGCAAGCTCCGAGCAAAACACATTAGTGGAGTTTTGTCCCGCATGAATCAGCGTTTTGAACAAATCCCTTGAATGACTCACTCATAAAGACATGTTGAATTCGGAACCGCATACTACTATTATGCTATTTTTACTATTCCTTCCTTTGAAAGATATTGTAAAAGTAATAGGGATATTATGCTAGTAGCCTATGCGGTTCATGTTTCATCAACATTCACCTATTTAGCTCATGAATGAAGAAGCGTTGTTGAACGAATAATTTGACTCACTCACAAAGGCCGCCAGTAGTTCAGTTGCAGAATGAATCAGTGTTTTTGAAGGAATCGGTTGAATGAACACTTGAATGACTCATTAACTCAGTGACTTGCCACCACCTATTGGCGTAATGATGTAAACAACATAATTAGAGGCTCACTATTTTTTTCTGTTATATATTTGTAATCTCCAAAAGAGGACCTTGTGCCCTGTTAACAATATTGTACCTTTATTGTAGATTTTCTAATTCTGTGTAAACGCAAGACCTCTGTAGACATAGCCTACAGTACATTAGAAAAGAGCTTGTCTGGTAATATTCTGGATGCATGCTAATAGGGGATTGACTGTAACATTTTTACTGATTTATATGTCAAATTTGCAGATGGATGGGAGGGTAGCCACTGCTACCAACAGAGTTTATGTGCACAGAGTTCAGTCCTTTTTGCACTGCGACCGGCTAAAGTCTCTAAGCGCTCAAATCAAAGGCTCATCACTTGTTAAAGAGATCAAGCAATGTTTGTCCATTAAAGTTTAATGCACACTTAAGTGCAGGAAACGAAGAGCCCCTCTTTTTTCATCAGAAGATTTGTTTAATCTTGCGTTCGTCTAATAAAATCTCTTTGATCCAGCTTTCTCCTCTAATCAGGACGTGCTCCCTCTTGCTCGACGTATGAAGTCGGACCGACCCTTTCCCCTCCCGGTTCACAGTGTCTGATTTGATTTCTGTTGACATTGCGATACTAAAACCAAGTATCTCGCATGCACTAATTGGCCCAGGTGGAATAATGCGGCGTCTGATTTCTGTGCTGGTTTTCACGTGGCTGCAACTTTTCGGGGCCGAGTTTCACATTTACAAACTTTAATTTTTCTTTTTTCCCCATCCACACGTTTCTCTCTTTCTCCCTTCAGTTCTGCTGTCATTCATCTTCAAGGTCGTTGGATTCTTCCGATTCTATTGAATGACTCAAATAATTGTTTGGTTGAAAAGGGGGACATGGCACAATAGTGCTGGTTTTAGAGGTTACACGTCTGTGTGTGGGAAGACCAGCTTTTCAGTGTTTTTAGCACAAACATTGGTACAGTGACACTATTAATGGCTTTACAATCATGACCATTGAAAAGATGTAACACTATATGAAACCAGCTTAAAAAATAAAGAAAGAAATAGGCTAATCCTGCATGTGCCAAAGTAGGGTAAACAAGAAAAGCTCCAATAGTATGTTCTCAGTACAGTTACTCACATACTTCACACTTCTGAATGGAAAGTTCCTTTGTGACAACATGCCCCGCTCTCACAAAAGATCAACATGTTTGAACACAATGAACTGTATCAAATAAAACTGTAATACAACTTTATATATATATTTATTTATTTATTTTTATTTTTTTAATTGTGCAATAATGATGGAAATGTTCAATGGCTTTGCCTATACATAAAGAAAAAAATAAAAAAAAAATAAAAAATTCCCTGAGAGTAGTAAGTGTGACAACTAGCCCCAGTCTTTCATACATGGATTTTTCTGCTATTAATTTTTGCCTTTATTTTCAGTTAATCTTTGTTCTTGTACTGCAACAGCAAACGACTTGCGCTGATGTTCAAAGACTGAATGAATTAAGTTGTTGTTGTTGTTGTTTTGGTTCATCAGTGATGGAAAGTGATTATGTTACAAGCTGAGATGAGCGGAGAATACAGGGTAGCAGGAAGAAATAATTTAATTAACATTGATAATAATGATCATTATCATTTTAATGACATTCATGCAAGCGTCTCATTTCACAAAATACATTGGCCTCATTTATGGTTATCAACTGGAAATGACATACAAAGGATGCTTAAGTTATCTGAAGAGACTGTTTTTTAAAGAGATTTTACCATTTCAAGCACAGTTGCAACTAAATTGTTACTTAAGGCCATTTAATCATAGAATAGCCACTAACAATGATTTATCTGAAATACCGCCTACTGTTATTCCTTTAACATTCATCAGGATTGTAGTCTTGTTTTGCACAAAGGTGAAACATTGAAGAAGTATAGTTTTACATTACTAAAATGATTATAACATTTCACAACACAATTATTCAGCACTTATTTTTATTGTATATGTACAATGAGAATATGACATCAAATTGAGGTCAGTACAATAATGCTGAAGTATATTCAAGATATTCATGTTACATAAAGACCAGATAATTGTTTAAGAAATCTTGATGATGTAATTGTAAAGATATTATAACTATAAGGAAGAGCTAGTTGCCATAATTGCTGATATATTTACATTTATTTGATTGATTTTTTTATTTTATGTTTTATTATTAATTTTAAAATATTACTTTTAATGTTTTTATATGTATATGCTGTATTCATAATTTGTTTAAATTTGGTTGACAATTTTTGTGTCTTAATTGAGCTTTTTTCTTTAGATTCTTATACACATAGATAGGCCAATGTGTGTTAAATGACTGAATCTTCTGGATAACAATGGTGTAAGTGTTAAATAGCTCTAATGTCTATGCAGAAAATGACTTGCATAAAGAATCCTACCTTGACAAATATTCACTGGAATAAATGACAAATAGCCCCAGTCTTTCATACTGTACTTAATTAACTATAAAGTGCTATCATCTCAATACTCAATATGTATTTTTTAATATAATCTATAGACACTTTGGGATTTATTATTCACTTCCCTGGTTCATTAATGAGGCTGGTGCATCCTCAGACACATTAAATGTTTTTTAGTCAGACTGTAATTAAGGGATATGCATTAATAAAGCACTTTGTAAAAGCATCCACCCAGAGATCTGGTAGGATGTGGTGAGCAAGCACAAAACTGATCAAAATATCAACGATAGCGCCTTGAAACAAACGGATGCAACCTTTCTTGCATTAATGATGAAGTAGTGTCTCTAGAGGCAAGATCAAGACGAATGAACATATTACAGCATATTCCATATTCCAGAATGAATGTGTAATGTAAACCTTTGGACACTACGACTCAGGGGCCACAATTCAAGTTTTTCCTTTCCATGTTCCAAGTCAAGACAGGATATGCCAGAAACATCAATATTAGTTTTAATTATTCTCTTATAAAATTAATTAATGAGGATATTAGAGGATTTCCCAGAGGCACTGATTAAGAAACGTTGGAGTGGATAGGAAAGCCTTTGTTCTACTTACTTTAGAGATCCTTAATAAGATGTTAGATCGGTACAGAGGAGAATACTATTGGAAAAGCATGACTTCCAAATAAATAGTGAATTATACCAAATAACAGAACAAAAACGCATTACATTGAAATTGCATACTGTGTGGTTTTACTTTAAGGCTCTCAAAAATATGAAGTTGTCAATAGTAACATTAAACTATGATACTGTATCAGACATTTTCATGCATTATATATATATATTTTTTTTAAATGTCTAATGTTGAAATGTTCCATGTGATATGATAACGTCTTAAAGGAATAGTTCACCCCCCCAAAAAAAAAAATTCTGAAAATGTTCTCACCCTCAGGCCATGAAAGATTTAGATGAGTTTTTCTTCATCTGAACAGATTTGGAACAATTTAGCATTGCATCTCTTGCTCACCAATTTTTGCTGTCTGCAGTGAATGGGTGCCGTCAGAATGAGAGTCCAAATAGCTGATAAAAAGATCACAAACATTCATAAGTAATACACACCACTCCAGTCCATTAATTAATGTTTTGCAAAATGAAAAGCTGCAAGCTTGTAAAAAACAAATCCATCATTAAGATGCTTTTGATTCCAAACCATTATGACTAATTTAAGTTCTGTATCATGCTTTCTCTATTGAAAAATCATCTTGTCTGAATCAGGAGAGAAATATGTACAGACCAAGCACTGTTTACAAGCCAAAGCAGTTCAAAACAAATATGTGGCTGGATTTTGATGTGAACGGACAACAGGTGATTGACGTTTTGACATTTTTAGTAGACTTTCATTTTTTGGTGATATATTCCTTTAAACTGTCTGAACGCAGTAGTGGTTTGTGAATGAATCTGTGTTTTAGAACAAATCTTTTAAGTGTAATCTTTCTGTTTTGTTGTCATTTGCAGGATTTGGTGTCATTTAGTAGATTTCTATGCATGCAAATTTGATAAAGGATATTAAAATTGTCATTTAATAATCATTGAATGATTCAGTGACTAATATGGGCACAAAATAATACCATAAGTCACTAACAATATAACCGTCAGAAAGAGTCAGTGAACAAATCAGAATCAAAAAATTGCCACCTCTTATTCTACATACGTTAGCTTTAATTTACCTAGAGGTTCGAATAAAATTTTTTTTTTAGGAATTATACAAGGCTTATTTACTATTAAAATCTATAAATGCAGAAGAGTTGCATCTAAAAAATGTTTATTTTTAGTTTTAACACACTTTTGGTTTAAGCCTCACTGCCTTCTACCCCAATACAGATACAGATAATTCTGTCAATGCAAAAGATATAACTATAACTATACGATATAACTGTTTTGCTGCACACAGCTGTATTAAAAAGAGCTCAGACCTAGGTTTTTTTGTTAAATTCTAATCAGATATGGTTTGGGTCTCACTCTCAGTATTAGTCTATGGGATTTTTTTCCCACCCATTTTATGGTCCACCTACTTGCTTAGAACAGCACACCTCTTCTCAACAAATCACATAATTGAGGTATCATTCGTATATCTGGAGCACAAGCGGTGCAGGACGAGTTACACACATGAGTTTAATACTTAGAGTTAGGGATTTGTTCAAATCACTAACCATAAGTATGAGCAGGAGTTATAGTGTTGCTTGACTTAGCAAACACCACTGATAATTATCTGCACACATCCGATTCTTGAACTTAAATTAATCTTTATTTTCCAGCCCGTGCCCAATTTATAAATGCATTCACATTGGTGAGTATTTCACTGTGCATCTGAGAGATTGTTTACGCATGTGTGCGGTTTTGGTCTTCTTCGGTCCAGATGGCTAAAACTGTTTGTGTTGCCTTGAGAAGATAATCTTGCTTTATTAAAGTGAAGTGATGCATGTAATGAAATATAGTGTTGACAAAGAGGTTTGGGGAGATTATGAAGTTTCTTGTGCTGACTGTGGATTGGGGTCTAATTATGCCTCAAAACAGAATGCAATGCTGGAGGGAATCTAAAAAGTAAACATACTAAACTGATTTAATTCAGTATATTACATAAGAAACATTTAGTAATCATAAAGGTGAGTCATATTTTTTTTAAAATAGCATTTCACATTTGAAAATAGATTTACATAAGACATCAGACATGTATCCAAATTTTCAATGTGAATTAATTTGTAACATTATGGACATTAGTAAATTGAATGTACAAGGCTTCCGGTGTCATCCGGTTCCAGTTGTTTTAGCTGTGCAAGAACAGTTTATGCTGCCTAACACTGCAAACATTTTATATATTTTTAATTTATTATCATAAATTAAAATTAATGAATGTAAAAAAACATAAGTACTGGTCTTAAAGTGCAAGTGACATCTCCGTCTACTGATCCGAGACTCTCTAGGGCCTGGGGCCATCAAGTCATATAGTGTTGTGCACATTTCATCCCTACCCTTATAAAGTGGTATAATCTTCAGAGTTTTGTCTAAACAGTGTTTAAGACATTTGTCTAACTCTGCTAGGGGGCGGCAATAGACAATCTGGCTTGTGCCAGACGAACCTCAACAGATTGCGCCTCACATATTACTTCCTCACTCCCTCTGAAAATCATGTAATTTCCAGAATGGCGTGCAACAAAATCAGAGGGGTTGATAACAAAAACTAGTTTATTTAGTCCAGATGTTCCCCTGGAGAAATGGACCGAACTGCTCATGCAAGTAAAACTCTGTAACAAGGATGTTAACGTTGTTGCCTTGGTG
The DNA here is from genome assembly GCF_001515605.1 of Sinocyclocheilus anshuiensis. Classification (NCBI taxonomy): domain Eukaryota; kingdom Metazoa; phylum Chordata; class Actinopteri; order Cypriniformes; family Cyprinidae; genus Sinocyclocheilus; species Sinocyclocheilus anshuiensis. Next base: position 445,854 of record NW_015540990.1, on the reverse strand, counting down.
ACAAACCTCTTCCTTACAGCAATGCTGCTGAGCTGATCTAAACGCACGGGCCTCGGTATTATTGTTTGGCACGATTTAATATACAATTTGAGATCCTGAGCAAGCGTGGGTGTGATAAAGGTTAATTCAAACACACGTGCTCATGTAATCGTGCACAAAGACTCACCACACACACACCAACCCGTACACACGCACATATAGACGCACGTTTAAGGCTAGACTATAATCTGTGATTACCAGAACTTTTTGAGAAGCGCAAAGCAGGAAAATCTGATGAGTTGCAGCAGATTTTCCAAATCCCTCAGGTGCTGCCTCTCACTTATCTCCCCTGTGCCAGCCATTCAGCTGCCAAGAGCAGGTGGCACACTTTTGGGAGAAAATTGACTGTTTTAAAGATGTAGAACTCCTGACGCCCGGAGGACAGGGGATTTGGGATGTGTGAGAGTGTGCGCGTGTGAATTCATGTGTGCATGTTTTAGTGCACACATGTGTGTGTGAGAGTGTGTGTGCCAGCACGAGGTCCGTGATGATTATCTCTCACATTCTCCTGCCCAGCGGGAGTCTCTCCTAACGCCCTCTTTCTAAAGATAGTCTCAAATGAGAAGCACTCCCCGTCTCCCCGGCCAGATTCAATTTGGAGTCGGCCAGTTCTGCCAGGTTAAAGGGAGATCTGAGACTGATGCGCGCGGACTGAAAAAAGGGGTGAGCCAGAGAGACCACCACCGGCAAAAAGATCAATTAAATAGTAAATGAAAATGATCGCTGCCCCGTCCTCTCGTATTTCTAGCCTGCAGATTTAATTTGGCGGTGCTCAGGATTAAAAGGCAAAGCTAGTCCCTCTTCCTCTGCAACAAGTGCATGGGCATAGGGTTGCATCATGGGATACGGCTCAGAGCAGCTGCTCTGCAGCGCATATGGGCCGGCTGATTTATGCTAATATAACCTGCATCTTTTTTTCTTACCTTTCTATCACTCTCTGTCCCGTCTTTCCGCTCGTATCCTAATGGAAAGCCCCACGATGCAGGTTGCGAGAAACGGGGTCTCTCTTTGCGTAAGATAAATTAATTTAGCGCCAAAGCCAATTTGTCAAGGGCTCATCGTGCTGTCAGCTCTGTTTGTTCGTAAACGACTGTCTTAATCAAACACTGATCCTCAATTCCTCCTGGAGATTAAATAACGTACGGCAGACCGCTCTCTAAACATCTACCATGCTTCACTTTTAGCTATGTCCTGGGAACGAAAGAAACACTCTTGCTTTCTCTAATCACCACGCAAGGACATTAACTGTTCGCAAGCTGTTTATTGATAATGTACTACTACCTTCAGCGATATTACAGCATAATATTCCTAAAAATGTTACAGTCTGCGGTGCTGGAGATTATGAGTCCCAAAAGTACCACTGCTGTAATTCTTGGTGTGTCTAGATTATAAATAATGGAATATAGACCACAGAATGTAATCACACTTCCAATAAATCAAAACTGATTGGATTCATTTAGAGTCAACATGAACTTAAAATTGACCTGATTTAATTTCTTATTACTCACACCTGGTCGTGTGTATCATTCATTTGCATTATTCAAGATATAAAAAAAGAAGTTTGTCTTTAATCCAAATAACTTGTTCTTCTGTACCTCTGAAATGACCAATCCTTCTTGCTTTTCAATTTCTTTCTTCTTCTGATTAATGGATATGAATCAAACTCTGAACTGATTCATCCAAATGATTGGATGACCAATAATTTTCTCCTGTTAAATTCGGATAAGACAGAGATATTACTTATTGGACCAAAAGACAGTACACCGAATCTCGTGGA
>NW_015540990.1:435931-443395 GCF_001515605.1 Sinocyclocheilus anshuiensis | reverse complement strand
ACTATTGTCATTTTGCATTATTGACACTATTTTCCTAATTAATGCTGTTCAGTTGCTTTGACACAATCTGTATTGTTAAAAGCGCTATATAAATAAAGGTGACTTGACTTGACTTGAACTAACTAGCATTATATTATCCGCTACTTATATATGAATGTATTTGTAATAATGCTTCTTGCACCAAAACTGTCATACATTTCATTGCCATTTTCTACCCTCACTCTGATTTGGACCCAGACTGTTTTTGCTACTTTACCTGTAATAACCTTATATAAATGTAAAGGCCTCTGTTGTGGCTAAACTACAGTAGTTATTGATTGATATTTAAATATGAAATTGCACATACCATACAGTATGTGAATGTGCTCATGGCTGTGACGTTCTAACCATGATGATTTCTGAATCAGCATTTTGCCAGATCAGTTTCAGTAAAGTTTTGATTTGTAAATGTTAGAACATGTTGACATAAACTCAAAAGAGTTTATTTAAAAAGAGTTTTCCAGGATATGTCTCAAAGTTCTGCTTAAAATGTAAATGCATACAGTAATCCTTTGGCACAGAGGAGTTGATCTAGCTTCTGAAGCCACAGGAAGCCTTCTGAGGTAAAGGTGGCAAAGCTCACATTCAGATAGGCCCTCTTTGTGTTTGATCTGTGTGTGTATGTTGAAAAGAGTGTGTAGTGTGTGTATTTGTGTGCTGTGGCTGCACCATCAGCTCTTACCATGTCCAGCCATGGCAGGTCAGATCTCATCCTTCCTGACAGCGTGGTATTTATGCAGTATACCGCAGTAATGACATCTTATCAAAGGTGAGTCAGAGCTGCTGAGTTCAGGTTCACACTGACGGGTCACTCTGTGTTCTGCTTCTGTCTGCTTAGCACTTTTCCTCCAGGCTGATGGACACCAGCGCTTCAATCACGAGGTCTCGTGGATCAGCACATTTAGCTCCTTTACCAGTTTTTGGACTCTTTTGGTCATCAGTCTGAAGATTTCAAAGATGATAATTACTCTCAATCATGAGACAAATGAAGGAATAGGAAGACTGATTGGCCAACAACAGAACTCATTTCCAGAGGTTTGGGGTCAAGGTTGGTCTATTTTACTTTAGAAAGTTAGTCCTGTAACTTCAGCATTATCGGGGTAAAAGCCATCTTTGTTCATTAATGGCCAAACAAACTTGTTTATTTTGTTGTGAACATATAAGTCTCTATTATAACTGTTTTACCTGATTTTTAAAAAATTTTGTTTTAGAAAATATTTTTTTAGTTTTTTTAATCTGACTGTCTATATGAGTCATTGAATCATTTATTCAACTGATTTGTTCAAAATGCTTAATTAAGCAGGAACAAACCAAGTGACTCATTAAATAATTAATTCAAACAATTCATTCAAATATGATGATTCATGAAGGAATGAAACGAGTGAAAAGTGTTTTTCTATGAGTCACTGAATCATTTAAATGATTTGCCCAAAAAGACTTAATCGTTCAGGAACAAAGTGAGTGAATGATTTATTCAAATGATTTGCTTAAATACGCTAATTCGTTCAGGAATGAAACAAGTGAAAAAACGTTTTTAAGAAGTAAGTCACAGAATCATTCATTCAAACTATTTGTTCAAATATGCTAATTTAGGAAGGAAACAAATGAATGACAGTTTAGTGAGTCATTAAATCATACACTCAAACGATTCATCAAGAACAAAACAAGTGACTGTTTTTAATAAGTTGGTCAATGAATCATTCATTCAACCAATTTGTTAAATCACGCTCATAAATATAGAAACGAAACAAGCGACTATCTTCGTGAGTGAGTCATTGAATCATTTATTCAACCAATTTGTTCAAGAATGCTTAATTATTCATGAACAAAACTCATTGAATCATTTTCAAATCTTGTAGTATGTGCACATTTAAGATTTGAGGGAAGATAATCTGCTAAGATTCTCCTTATGCGTGTGCTGCAACCAGGTTTCATAATCGGTTAGGATTTTAAAAACTCCTGTAGTGTGAGCCCGGCTTAAGCGGCTAAAAAGTTTTTGGTCAACCAAGCCTCTTCTGGTCGACTAACGGTTAGTGGACTATTAGGGGACAGCCCTAAATATCACATAATCTTGTTACTTTCTCTTCAAAACTCAGAACAGTTGTTTATTTCCTCAAGATATGGTGAGTTATCAGTTTCCTGTTAGCTCCGCGAGGGTTTTTTCACTGCGTGAGAGCATGAGAACAGTGTGTGAGTCTCACGTGTAAGAGTTGGCAGTCCCAGAACAGTCGCTAGAAAGATGCATGGAAAAAACTCGTTAAATGTGGTCGATTTAAATTCAACGATTTAACTAATGCCGAATCCAAGTTTATGAAACAGGTGAAAGTAGAAGTTAAACAGAAACACCTGTTTGTACTGATTTCTCTAGTTTTCTCCAGTTCTTCAAACACCTGTCTTTGAAATAAGATGGATTGTTCAAAGCATTAATATAATTAGCCTACAAGTCAACAAAAGTTACACCTGCTGTAATTGATTTTATTTTGTCTAAATCTCCTACATAAACAATGGTGATACCATTAAATATTTATACATATATCTGTATACCTGTATTGAAGCTTTTGTCTTCAAGGCCAGGCTATTTGAGGTCTCTCTCACTCTCATGTCCCTTTGCTCAATCGTTTTAGTCCATTTTCAGCGTATCAATCATCTTCTGACCGTTTAAATCACAACATGTTATCAGCATTTGTCTGATTGGGTCATCAGTGTCTACAGGGACATTCTGGGGATGTGAAAATGAAATTTCCTTTTACGGTTCTCTGTCGTCATTGAAGTGTCCTTATAACCCTCTTTGTTGATCAATTTTCTCCAGAGAAACCTGTTTGAAGCCAATTATCTCAAGTCATACAGAAGAAAATTGAGGGTTTATGACCGGATCTTAAGGCGAGAAGGAGAAGCGAACATGTGGCCTGTAATTTGTTGAAGTATTCTTGGAGGCATCAGGTGGATCATTTGTCATCTTGATATCCATTAGAGTCACAAGGCATGTCCCAGCCAGTAATTCTCAAGGTAATTCAAGCGCAGACTTGTTTGACACTGTCCAACGTGGTTTGAGGTTGACAGTTTAGGACGTTTTAGACGTTGTTTACACACCAGATGTGTATCGTAAAGTGGAGCGACTGAGGCAGGAGACTGCAGCATAACCTTGCTATCTTGGTTTCATTTGGAAATCAGACCTTAGATTAGTTTCAGAGGTCATATCAAAACTATAACTAGATCAGCATCAGTTATCTAAATATCTAAATACAGCAAAAATGAGGTGCTTTGTATCTAAACAAGAAATACTAATTCTGGCTCTTATTAAAAGACTAGGTTTAACAGCAGCTTGGTAGCTACAGTAGTTTGAAGTTTGACAAATGTCCAAAACGCCTCTGAAACCTTTAAACCAGACCAGACTGACTTCCAGTCACATGTAAAATTAATTTAAAAGTGATTTTACTTGTTCAGTCAATGGCTTTGACCTAATGGACTACCATTCAAATGTCTACACTGTAAAAAATGATCACAATTTTAACGGTAAAAGAAATGCTATGATAAAAACTGTTAACTGATTAATGATAAGTTCCCTTACTATATACATTGAAAGACTGTAATAAATGTAATGGGACAAGTTTAACATTATACCAGTTAATGAAAGTTTTTACTATAAAGTTTAATCTGTAATGTAAAACCTAAAATGTTGCAACGATATGGCTTTTTTGTACCAGTAAAAAAAAAAAATTGTTTTGTTTTTTACAGTGTGGGGTCAGTAAAATGTTACAAATAAATACATTTTCTTATTAATTGTTCCAGAGGCTCAGTGGTAGAGCATTGCGTTAGCAGCGCAAAAGGTTGTGGGTTTGATTCCCAGGGAACACACATACTGGTAAAAAATGTATAGCCTGAATGCACTGTAAATAGTTTTGGATAAAAGCGTCTGCTAAATGCATAAATTAAATGATTAATTAATAATAATAATCCATTTTTTCAGCAAGGTTGCATTAAATTATAATGTAATGATGTTACAAAAGATTGATATTTCAAATGAATGCTGTTTGAACTTTCTATTCATGCAAGAATTCTTTATCGTGATGCTTTTTTTATATTGAAAAGCACAACTGTTTTCAACACTGATAATAATAATATTATTAGACATTTCTTGAGCAGCAAATCAGCATATAAGAATGATTTCTGAAGGATCATGTGACACTGAATTCAGCTTTGCATCACAGGAATACATTACATTTTAAAATATATTCAAATAGAAATTGTAAACGTATTTATTTCTTTATTATTGTTTTACTGTATTTTTGATCGAATAAACAGTTTTCAGTTGTATTTTTAGCTCTTAAAAGATGATCTAAGCCAGTCGTCAAAAAAATAAAATAAAAATCAGATATAGTCAAAAAAATTGGAATTGGGCATCAAGACCTGCAGTGTAAATGCTGCCTACTGAGCTGATGAGTTGAATCAGGTGTGTTTGATTAAGGAGACATGCAAAATGTGCAGAGTTGGGGGTACTTTAGCAACGTGGTTGGGAACCACTGTTCTACAGTAACAGGAAGTTTATTTATTTTGTCAGCTTTTAGGAGTATACTAAAATATAGATGACATCAAAGCTAATAGATGTGGAGAAATATTCAGATTTCATGTGTTTCAATAGCTATAATTCATTTTTGCCTGATTAAGTGGTTAGGAATATATGTTTACATTCCATTTCATGGTATTTATGTAACATGTCAGTGCTTTTATTGCATGTGATGCAATGCTCAAACAGGACTAGGGTCAGGCTGTAATACCTTTTTCACTCCGCTATCACATTGCTTAAACGACTTTAAACCAGACCTCTGAATTTCTTTTTTTTCCCCCGTTGATTTTACATTACCTGATTGCAGCACTTTCACTTTCCATTGTGCATGCTCTATATAAATAGACTGCTCCTGCCTTACTCTTGAACAAATAGTCAGCAACATAATGCACGATGTACCGGGAGCGTTCAGCTCTGAGTACTTCAGCGAGAACACACTGGTTCGACCTGTTTCCAGTCTCTACTCCTTCACAAGACACACAAGCTGTTCTCGCTGGTCCTATATTGAAAAAGATGTCTGGAATTCTGGGTGACTACAAAACGTTTAATCACGCTTCTCCCAACGTCCCAATTAATCGGCTGCCGATCTGTCACCATCCATCATAATCATTTTAATAGCGCCTCCTGTTGACCTGATCATCTGGATACCTGCTGCACCCCTTTTGCATTTTTCAGCCCATTAATTTAACAAATTTTAATTGTGTACATTTTTGACAGTTTTAATTTCCCATATGAAACGCAGCCTCTCTGCGTTAAGGGTGGGGTGGGTGCATTTTCTCTGCGTTTGTCCCCCAAGAGCTGTCAAATATACATCTGGCCTTGATATAGCGTGCAGGGTTTAAATAAACAAAGCAATGTTTGACAAACCCATTACAAGCCATTTTAGAGAAAAATCGTTCATTTTTTATTTTCACAAACTCCATAACTCATACATCTGGAGCTTTTATGGTGTCCATTTGTAAGCGTGTTTGTGTGCGGTGGGGTGGGAAGTTAAATTTTGGGAGGAACCCCTCGCAGAAACACAGGAAATGAAATATCGGCGGTGGCAAAGAAAAGTGACACGTAATTATTGTGGACACATTTGGCTTCCAAGGCAAACAATTCCCGTTAAATAGGTTTTGAACTGCGGTAGTGAGATTAATCACCTCTCTATGAGCACGGCCATATGTGCGGGATCAATCACAGCCCACACTGGGCAGCTTTGATGCAAATATATGCACTTATTTAGCCTTTGCTTTCATGTTTTCATTCTTTCGGTCAGAGTGGCCGCTTTCCAATCTGCATCTCTGCTGAATCCCATTAGCGTTTTAACAAAGGGTGCTGATACAGGTCGTCTTAATAGGCCTGGCTTCAACCCTTCCAGGCAAGGATTTTGCTGCCTGCCTGTTGAGTTTCTCCTTTGACTTACAATCCACTACTTTCCTGGTGACCCAAAAGTGTATTCATTGGCTGCAACATGCCAAGATATGCAAGTTTTAGTTAGTTTGTTGGTTTCCCGTGTGAGCCTTGAGCAAACATTAGCCATGCAAACTGCAAAGGGCAAAGTACAGAAGAAACTCTGCAAATCTAGTGTGTTTTAGGATAAAAAAGTGCAACGGCAACTTAAATTTTTTTAGTGGCCTTGGTTTCATAAATGTTTTTTTTTAAATCGTCAGTAAAGAGTTCAAAGCCTGGAACGAATCAACTCTAAAATGAATCACAGCATTTGACTAAAAGCAAACAAGTATTTGGGGGGAAAAATTCTTATAAAATAAAATTAATTAATTACAATAAATTCTCTAAATATAAACATACTATATATTTCAGTAGCATATTTATTTTTTCTAATTATTTACTAATTATTTAAAACATTTTTACTAAAATATATGTTCTAAAAATATGTTTATAAGACCACAGCTTCTCTAGCTTAATACACCTGGCATTCTATATTACAGATATTGTTCGCTCTTTGACTAATTACTTTTGTTCCTCCTTTTAGATTTTGAGTTTTATTGCAAAATGTGATTATAGAATGATTGACTTTATTGCGTCATTCTCAGAACTTTACATCATTACTGAGCTCTTTTGCCAGAATTCTGTTTCCAAGGTAACATCATCGCCTCTGATTGGTGGAACTCTATTCACGATTATCAGTAGTGTAGTTGTTCCTGGGGAATTCCACAGTTAATTTTTAATTTGATTATTTTTTGAAGTTGGAATCACACTGACTAAGCATATAACATGAGCTCTGAGGTTGCACATCTCAGAAGGCTTATACTAAAAATCAGTTTCTCTGTAGAGAAATGAGTGGTATTTTTACAGGCAAGCCATTAGAAGCCAAGTCTAAAACATATGTATATTACTATAAATAAATAACACGTACACCAGTAGAAAGAGGAACACTGGGACATAGACACAAACTCACATTTCTATCTCTGCTATAACTTGCAGTGCCTGTTTATTCCCATCAGACCGAGTTTCTAAACAAATTTCTCAAAAATATCTCTCCATCACAAACCCATCCACTTGAGCATTTCTTTTTAAAGTGGAAATACTCAAAACACAGATGGGGTAAAAGAAAAAAAGGAAAGAAAAAACAGGAAGCACAAGAAGAAAATCTTTCTGCCTCAAGAAAAAAATAAATGCAATAACTCTCTTAAAAACAGTGGGGAAGAGATCAAGAACAGGCCGCTGTATATTTTGGCAGCAAACCAAACACATATGTTCTAGTGGACACTGTACTGTAGCTGCCTATTCAATATGTCAACTATAAAAAGTGGACAAATACACTGAAACACAATGATTTCAAGTAGGGATGCACCAATACCACTTTTTCCAGTACTCGCCCGATACGATAATTTTATTTTTGGTACTTGCCGATA
>NW_015540990.1:417397-435625 GCF_001515605.1 Sinocyclocheilus anshuiensis | reverse complement strand
GCGTTAATACTGAATGTTTAACATTATATTCATTGCATACATATACTTCGTAGTAGACATCCTTAACTCCTTTCTGCTGTCTGTTGTTGGTGTTTCTTTGTTTGAATATGGTGCTCATCACATGCTGTGTGGTATTGGCGTTTGGTATCGGGGCATTTTAACGAGTACGAGTACGAGTACAGGAGACCAGTATCGGGCCCGATACCGATACCAGTATCGGTATCGGTGCATCCCTAATTTCAAGTCAAACAAAGTCCTAAAAATGTATATATTGTATTGCTTTATTGTGTTAATATTTTACTTCTAAATGTCATGTGACATATATCATATGACATATGTGACCCTGGACCACAAAACCAGTCATAAGGGTCAAATTTTTGAAAGTGAGATTTATACATCATATGAAAGCTGAATAAATAAGCTTTCCAGTGATGTATGGTTTGTTAGGATAGAACCGTATTTGGTCGAGATACAACTATTTGAAAATCTGGAATCTGAGGGTGCAAAAAATCTAAATATTGAGAAAATCGCCTCTAAATTTGTCCAAATGAAGTTCTTAGCAATACATATTACTAATCAAAAATTAAGTTTTGATATATTTACAGTAGGAAATTTACTAAATATCTTCATGGAACATGATCTTTACTTAATATCCTAATGATTTTTGGCATAAAAGAAAAATCTATAATTTTGACCCATACAATGTATTTTTGGCTATTGCTACAAATATACCCCAGCGACTTAAGACTGGTTTTGTGGTCCAGGGTCACATATCATGTTGTCAGTCAGCATATCAAAATGATTTCTGAAGGATCACGTGACACTGAAGACTGGAGTAATGATGCTGAAAATTCAGCTTTGCATCACAGGTATGAATTACATTTGAAAATATATTCATATAGAAAACAGTTATTCTACATTGTAATACTATTCACAATATTACTGTTTTTTCATCAAATAAATTCAGCATTGGTGAGTAAGAGACATGTTTCAAAAATAATAAAAATGTAATAACATTTAATCATTCCAAATACACACATAGCTGTCAAAAAAAAGAAACGAAAGAAAAAGAGAGCTGAACAGCTAACCATAATATTTTAAATAAATATAATTCCAAAGTATGTGAGAGGTTTTTCTTCACTTTCCACAACACTTTTGCAAGTCACCCTAGCATTGGGTTTTGCATGAGTTTACCTTCACAGTTACAGAAAATGTAAAAATCATTCTATATGTCTATTTGACTCTTCTCACTCAGTTTGCAGATTGGATAATTTGACCATGTTTTTTGACTCCCTGTTCCTTTGGTTATCTGAGATATTTTTGTAATGCGGTAAGCATTCCTAAAGCCGTCTTCTTCCAGACCCGTGTGCTAATGTTTTAAACAATCTTCCATACACGCCATGAAATCTGCCAGAAGAAAAGAGAAGAGCTGTCAAGAGTGAAAAGCTTACACCCGTTTTTATGCACGTCTCCTATTCAACCACCTCAGAGGAAATGAAGGAATCATAGGCAGCAGTTAAGATTAGTATCTGAAATAGAGATGTCAGGACTGTAATTTAATGAAATCTATCTTTGGGAATATTCGCTATACAGTCTTAGATCATTCAGGTTAATTTCTGTTAGCTGCAGCGCTACAGCAATTCCGGCCGGTAATTCTCACTCTTCCCACTACCGTGACCCTTTTCCATGAGAATGGAAGATAACAGGCTGCACGTTTAGCATGTGTGCAGCTTAGTGAATGACACACAGGCCTTCCTCCGACTCTAATATCTTCAGGATCCTCTCAACGATCTTCAGAGGACATTGTACGTCATAAACAGCATTTCTTATTATGTGTGTATGTGCCAAAGTGACTTATTTGCTAATTCATAGCGTTCTTTTAGACTGTCAGTCCAGTGCATCACCGAGTTATTTATCTTATACTAGATCTGAGATACACACCACGAACGCACAGGGACTCCAGCGAAGATATTGAATTCTCTTTGACGTAGACTTAGCCTACCACTGTGCTTCTGTAATGTTCTTATAATTGCACAGCGGATGCTCAAGAACAATCGCTGTACTTCTCTAAAATGTTTATCATAACTAAAGCTGGTGGAAACGTAGCGGCGGATTTTGTCAGCGCTGCTGGGTCGCATGTGATCTATCCCACACCAAGTGTCAGAAGAGCAATAAAGAGAATTTCCAATTAGATGAGCGCAGAGGAGAGAACAGACCTTAACAAGGCAACATGGCACTTCATGTGCTATCGCATAATTGCTCCCATATCAAAGGTGTTGTGTTAAAGCATTAGTTTACCCGAAGCTGGGATTCTGCCGTCATTTAAACACCTTTCTTTTTTGAAATACAAAGTCAGATTATTTGCTTTTTCAATATAACAAACATGGGCCACACGGTCAAGTGGAAAAAGTGTACCATGTGACTCGTGTGCTATATTTGAAGTCTTCTGAAGCTATATGATAGCTTGTGAAATGTAGTTCACAACCTATATAGGCCAATGCACACTGCACCGACAGACACGTTTTGTCGGATCAGTGTGTTACCCCTGTTCGTTTTGGTCGATGCTTATTTTGATGGATTGAACATGTTGAATTGGCGTTTGTTGGGTCTTGAAGCATCTGAGAAGTGAGGTACCTGTACTGGAATCTGGTGATCACTGCCTTTGGTCTGCATCTGCCACATAGACTGTAAAAAAACAATGGATGACGCGTTTCTACTTCGTTTCATTTTTGAAAAGTGAAGATTAAAAGAAGGGCTTCACGATTAATCGAAATTTAAATCGCAATTGCAATTAGGCTAAATCTCCATCCCAAGGCCAGAGGGCACTCTCGCGCTGAAACGCCAAATATGCCCGCAGATTTTGATTCAATGTGATTAATAAACACAGAACTACGAGTCTACGACAATATATGGTTTCTCTGATACTAAATGTTATTAAATGTGGTATTTTGTGGGACAGGAGGCTCATAAATGCTTCTCATGTTTGGACGCATGCTGATTTTTCAAATGCACGTTATAAACGACTCAACCTCACCGGGTAAAGGCTCGATGGTATACCATGGTATACCGGGTAAAGGCTCGATGGTATATTGAATATAAAAAGTTATGACCAGTCTTGAAGAAAAAAAATTAGATAACTAACTTTTTAAGACTAGTCTAAACAGTTTATGCAACCAGCCCCTGCTTTCATAATCGCAGAATTATTTAATCAGTTTCATAATTGCGCGATTAAATTGGTCTGCGATTATGAAAGCGCTTTTGCGTAGCTTGTCAGTGAGCTATGGCTTCATTGTTAGTTTCCGGCCACAGCGGTATCCCTTCTAGACACAACCCTGGAACGACGTGCATTACCTTTCTTCTCTGGGGCATATTTGGAGTTTCAGCGCGAGAGCGCCCTCTGGCCTTCGGCTGGAAATTTACTACTGATCACAGAACCGTGCTTCACTGAAAGATACACATGACAATCGCGTTGGATTAATCGTGCAGCCCTAGTTAAAACGTCCCAAGTGATCGTGAGGTGGAGCCACAGTACCAAAGTCCTGCCCAAACACCCAATCACAAGCTCACAATCATGACGCCACACCCCATTTTTATAGCATCAAATAACTAAATCAAAGCTAATTTATTAGAAAAAAATGAACACCTGAACATACATCAGCGTGACAAGGACTACCAAAAATGATGGAAACCATCTTTGAGAAAAATTTATTTGAAGTGTAATTAGATTTTTTAGTCCAATTTGTTTACATGAAAAGGGTGGGGTTTATGACCTATGCAGCCAGCCATCAGGGGGCGATCGAAAGGTTTTGGCATCACTTTTCAGGATGAAATGGGTGATTCTGTCATATAAGGCTTCAAATATAGCACACGAGTCACATGGTCCACTTTTGTGGTGCTTTCTATGAGACAGTATATGACAGGATATACTGTAAATATACACACAAACTACTGTCAGTAAGGTTTTTTTTAATGAAATAAATGAATGATGCACTAAATTGAGAAAAAAATGTACAGTAATGACATTTAAAATGTTTAAAAATATTTCTATTTCATATAAATGCTGCTGTTTTGAACTTTATATTCATCAAAGAATTCAGAAAAATGTATCATGGTTTTTACATAATTAAGCAACTGGTGTTAACATTCATAATAATCCTAAATGTTTCTTGAGCAGCAAATCAGCATATTAGAATGATTTCTGAAGGATCACGTGGCACTGAAGACTGGAGTAATGATGCTGAAAATTCAGCTTTGCATCACAGAAATAAATGACATCTCACAATATATTCAAGTAGAAAATAGTTATTTTTAACTGTTTTACTGCATTTTGAAAATAATTTAATTTAATAAATATAGCCTTGGTGTGCATAAGAGACTTTATAAAAAGTATTAAAAACCAAGAATGTTCTGTTTGCGTCCTAATTTGAATGGACAGAAAGCAGGATTTCAGTAAAAACAGACGTGCATAATATTTTGTCTCTTTCACACACAAAGCATATTGCCTAACGTGGAATATAGCTATACTGTATGGAATACTATATATGTTGGATTTTTTGAGCTTGACGGTGCAAGCCACCATTACAACATTTATTGTACAAAAAGAAAGTCATGTCATTTGGAGTGTCATGATGATTTTTGAGTGAACTATTCCTTCACGTAAGGGCAGAGATGGCTGAGCAGAGAGCTGTAGAAAGGATCTGTTAATAAAGAGCAGTGATAGTTTTATTGCCGTACCCTTTCAGGGTGGATGCAGCTGAACGGACACAGTTCATGAAAAGAGCTGTCTGAGCTATTCTTCAATCACTCTTCCTTCACAGCGTTTGTCTCTCCAAAATGCTAAATCTAAATGGAGTCAGACTTGGCCTAATCCCAAACCTAATTATTTTGTTTCGACCCTGCTCGAGTATTATTATCTTTTGAGCCGTGGAAGCGTGAAGGGTGGAGATGAACACCAGTGTTGATGAGGCAGCCCTGCTTTTGGTCTGCCCTAAATTTATAAATAGCTTGTCTCTGTCTTTTGCTTTTGGCCAGAAACATACTTTATGCAAGTATGCAGATGCAGATGTGAATGCCTGGCCAAAAATTTTCAAGTGTGCAGTACTGTTGTACATACTTAATGTGCTTTCATGGATCACTGTAACAATCCCCACTACTCATGAGGGTGATAAAGGGACCTTCAAATGTCATTAAACCAAATGTGTTATCATTCATCTAGCTATATCAACAGCACATTACTAATTTAGTCTAAAAGGTTCTCTTCAAACTGTTAATCCACCACGACACTTAGTTGACCTGAAAGAAAAATCTGACTGTAGAAGAAGACAGTTTGTGCTCATGTCCAATTTAGAGGCCTTTTGTGTACATTTTGGAGCACAACAACCAACTATATGCAGCCAGATATGTGACACTACCAAGTTTGGGGTTGGTAAGATAGATAGATAGATAGATAGATAGATAGATAGATAGATAGATAGATAGATTGATTTGGTAAAATATTATTGCAGTTAAAATAACTCTTTTCTATTTGAATATACTTTACAATGTAATTTATTCTTGTGATGCAAAGCTGAATTTTCAGCATCATTTATCCTGTGAAAAAAACTTTTCAGCAGCCATTAATCCAGTCTTTAGTGTCACATGATCTGTCAGAAATCATTCTAATATGCTGATTTGCTGCTCAAGAAACATTTCTGATTATTATTAAGCTTAATAATAAATCAGCTTTATACATTTTTTCAGGATTTTTCAGGATCATTTGATGAATATAAAGTTAAAAGGAACAACATTTATTTGAAATAGTAACAAATGTTTTACTGTCATTTTAGATCAGTTTAGTGTTTTAATGTGTCCTTACTGAATAATAATAATAATAATAATAATAATAATAATTATTATTATTATTATTATTATGCCAAAACACTCACAAAAATATTTTCCATCATATTTATTTATTTATTTTTAATAAAACTATATCAACATTTAAACTAGCATTAATTTGAAAGCGTGTCAGACTGGGATCAAACTAACATGACAGGAAGCTGATAATGCCCTCACGCAAACCAACAGGCCGAGCAGTGAATAATGCCAGACTCTGGGTTGTGTTTGCACCATCTGCAGTGCTGGCTGGGCCAGAGTCATCATTTACAAAGGCATTAACATTAGTATCGCGGCAGCCAGCTCTGCTTCACTGTTGTTTTCTCTTGTTCCCTGAAGCCAGCAGGTACACAGAGGGAATTTATTGTTGCTGGACCCCATTAATATTAAACATTAACTAATGAGAACTAATCACTGCAGCACAATGGATAGTGACAGCCTCAACAAAGAGACCTGTCTCTGGAACTCTATCTGTCTGCATGTCCGTTTGTCTATTCATTCATCCATCCAAACATAAATACATACATTCATCTTTTTCATCCAGTTTTTTCATCCATCCATCCATCCATCCGTCAACACTCTTAAAAATAAAGGTTTTTTATTGGCATTGATGGTTCCATGGCATAAAGAACCTTTAATACCCATATAACGTTTCCAAGTTCCTTTAAAGTGGAAAAAGGTTATTGAGAGTAGTAAATTATTATTCTCACTAGGAAACTAGTGGTTCTTTTAAAAACTGTTCACTAAAAGGTCCTTTGGGGAACAAAGAATGGTTCTTCTGTGAGATCACTGCAAAACCCCCTGTTTGGAAACTTTATTTTTAAGAATGTATCAATCCACCCATCCAACTATCCATCCAGTCATCCATTTATTCTCATCTACAATTTATTAATCCATCCATCCATCCATCCATCCATCCATCTTTTCATCTACCACTTTTTTCATCCATCCATCCAACTATCCACCATTTTTTCATCCATCCATCCATCCTTCCACCATTTTTAATCCATCCATCCATTTTTTCATCTACCATTTTTCATCCATCCATCCACTTTTTTATCTACCATTTTTCATCCATCCATCCATCCATCCATCCGTCCACTTTTTTATCAACCATTTTTCATCCATCCATCCATCCATCCATCCATCCTTCCACCATTTTTAATCCATTCATCCATCCATCCAGCCATCCACTTTTTTATCTACCATTTTTCATTCAACCATCCATCTTTTTCATCTACCATTTTCCATCCATCCATCCATCCACTTTTTTATCAACCATTTTTCATCCATCCATCCATCATCCATATTTTTTTAATCCATCCATCCATATTTTTTTTCATCCATCCATCCATCCATCCATCCATCCATCCATCCATCCGCTTTTTTATCAACCATTTTTCATCCATCCATCCATCCATCCATCATCCATCTCTTTCATCTACCTATTTTTCATCCACTTTTTCATTTTTTCACTGAAGACTGGAGAAAAACGTTCTGATTCCCAAACTTTTGTATAGTAGTGTGCAGTATACAGTATAGTATTCAGTAAATAGGTCATTAGTATTTTATTATAGTACATTAGCATTTTATTGAAAACATAGGCTGTGATCATTTTTTTGTCAACTTTTTCAGACATGACACTGACCGCTGCCACCTCTGAAAGGACAACTGTTGGGATTCACGCTTCTGGATCCGTCCCAGAAGGCTGATTTTGCCCACACCCAGCACCTGTCTCCAGTTCACCGTCCCTTATTTCCTAGAGCATCTCCTCTCGCAGCAGTCCGTCTCTCCTCCGCTGCCTGTGTTCTGCATCTGTCTTCATTTCCTGCCACACCTGAACAAAACCAACTGACCTTCGGGGTCCTTTGCTTTTAAATAAATGAGGCCATCTGTGCGTGTGTGTTCTGGCACGTGTGCTCGCGATCTGATGTGAGCTATTGCACCTAGAAGGATCTTAATGTGTGAGGGACCAGAGGTGCGAGCTCTGTTCAAACGCTTCAATTAATTAATGGTGTAATTAAGATTTTGTCATTGACGTGGTTTGCCGTGACAGGGATGGATCGGCTGCTCTATCTCCGCGCCAGGCGGGCGAGCAGGCATGCGGTTGGGCAGGCGCCGTAATGAATGGCAGCAATTTAAGGTTTGTTTCGGCGGTGACAGGGCCACCTGCAAAGGCTTAGCTGGTACGTTTCAGCATGCCAACATCATTCAGAGTGGCACGGCTGCCGTATGGATACATTCCTGCGTTTTGATTTGAACAATTCCTTTACCTTTTTGGCATCTCCCTTCACTCTCTTTGTCAGCTGCGTATTACACTGTGCAGCTTTATTAATGTCTTTATTAATCAACATTTTATACTATATTCAGAATATTTTGCTCATGAAAAAGGGAAAAAAACTCATTAGCCCACCAGTATTTTATGCCTAATTTATTATTGAATAAAGGGACAAAACAAGCTATAGAACTATAATAAATAAATAAATAAAACTTTATTATAAATAAACATTATTAACATCATTCATTCATTTTGTATTGGTCTATTTAATATGTTCATGTTTTGAAACTGCTACCTTAATTTCCATTTATTTTTCCAACCTAACATTCAATTTTAAACTTTTTAATTCATTATAATTGATCTTTTCATAGTTTTGATGCTACACTAACCTGAGAAATTCTTCTTATATACTATTATAGTATTCATTAATTTCAATTAGCTTGTATATATATATTTGTATATATATATAAAATATATTGTATATATATATATAAAATATATTTATAGTTTTCATTTTAGGAATCATTTTGTATTTAATATTCATTTATGCTTTGGCGAAACGTCTGCTACTTTTTTCTCTCCATGTATTATGGCACCCCAACATTTAATATGAAACATTTTCATTATCATTTTAATTCTTTTTTTTTAAATATAATTATAATAAAATGAAAATATATTATATAATTATCACTAATCATAAAATTACTAGAAAAGTCAAAATAACAATCAAAAGAATAATGAAAAGAAATACTACCATAAAACATTTTATTAAAATGTATTTTACATTTAAAATAAAAATGTTAAAATTATATTAAATTTTATAATGAAATATATTACCATTAAAACTTTTTTCAATTTATGAACAGCGTTTAGTTTAATTAGAAATCTTTTGTAAAATTTTAAATGTCTTTACTGTCATTTTTGTATCCTTGAAGAGCCAAAGAAAATGAAAGTGTTATTCTTTTCAGCAACAATAACAAACAAACGAACGAATGAATGTGTAAATAAAATTAAATCGTTAATTAAAATTAAGTTACTATTTTCAAATCTAATGTCAGGTAAAGTAGGGGATGTTTTCATCCACATCTGAAGAATCAGTGACCTGCTTCAATCCCACACTTGATTTGACAAAGGCTGCAACATGCTGACGTTCTTCCACGAGGTGATGCAACCTGTCAGCAACGGTGCAATAGCTCTGCGGAAACACTGATGCCCCACCAAAAGTCACCTCATCGATCCAGCCAATAAGGACAGGTGTCGAGTTTCACCCCAATGAGGGAAGGAGAACAACCTCCAAACCTTAGTGGGACAAGTGTTTGGTCCTCGTCCTCTTTCCCCCTTCTTTGATGATTCCGTTGGGGAACGACGCCCTGCAAGGTGACACGGGAGGATCTCCGGTTTCACAGAGGAGAAGTTACACACATTTAGTGGCTTTTGGGATGGTGTGTGGAATTCCCATCGGAGTGAAAACAGGAACAGGAACACCTCCTTCATCTCTCACAAAGGGCAAACGAGACCCGGTCCTGACATTTACACAGCACGCTTCACTGACACTGATCACTACACACTATATACTGCCTACTGCTGCCTTTAAAAATAGTATGTGTGGGTTCAGCTCGCATGATCCAGTTAATACTGTCACATGACATCACTGTGTTGCATGATTAATTCAGTTCTAGTTTTAATAACAACATAAACTGGTTAATTTTGCTTTTGGCAGTCTGATGACAAAATCAGTTCATATTTATTCAGATTCATTCATCACATGTGTAGTCAAGATCAAAATGTAAAGTGTTCAACTACAGTTGGTCTTGATTTTATGTGTCATCAAATCTACAAAATTCTACAATGATAGATTGCAGTCATTGTAGTACTTCAGATTAAACTTAATCTATGTTAGTTTTTTTTAAGTTTAACAAAAAAATATTTAATAATTTTAGTTTTAGTTGTTTTTTGTTTTAAGTTTAGTTTTAGTAAACAATAACAACACTACTCTAAAAATTAGAATTTATTTACTTACTTATTTTTAACCAAGGAATTGTTTTGTATTAATCAGTTTGTGAAATTTCTGCTACTTCTAATTTAATGTATTATGTCACTTCAGCATTTAAATTTAAACATTTTAATTCATTATAATTTCATAATTTTGATGCTACAATGACCTGGGAAGCTATTCTTATATACAAATATAGTATGTATTAAATTAGCTTTTAGATTTTTAAAATTTTTATTTTATTTTTCATTTTAGGCATTGTTTTGTATGAAACTATTTAACATTAATTTATCCTTTGACAAAACTTCTGCTATTTTATTTTCCATTTATTATGCCACCCCAGCATTTACTTTGATACTTTTTAATTAGATGAATTCATTTAATTTTAATTTTAAATGTAAAATGCAAACAAACCTTTTAAACCAAACAAACAAATTTAATTAATTTAATTTAATTTAATTTAATTTAACTTAATTTAACTTAACTTCATTTTTAATTTAATTTAATTTAATTTAGTTTAATTTAATTTAATTTATGTTTAGATTTAGCAAACAATAACAACTAACTACTCTAAAGTGGTCACTATCTAACTTGCAAACACAACTTTCCTGACAGGGTAAAAAACTTTTGTACTATAACTCCTGGAAATATAAAGCCAATCAGATTTGAAGTGTAGAGTGTGAAGTACATGTCTGAAATATTAATGCACAGCATGGATCTCAAATTTCACGTTGGACCTGTTTGCTTTTACAGTATTTTTTATTATTATTTGAACTTAGCAATAAGCCGTGGTTTACACTGAAACATTCCCTGAAGTAAAGATCTATCCATTTTCTCAAGGTCAGATTTTCATCTTAATGACACAATACCACTCTGCAAGCAAGACCAGTGAATTCCAGTCAGTGACTGAAAATCATTCGGCTCATCAAAAACCACGCTGCACTTGTTAATTATTAAAACCTAAAGGTGAGCATGTAATATTAAAACACCTCGAGGCGATCGAGCGGCCCAGGCCATATATACTGCCATTGCTCAAACACTGCATCACCGATAATGGCTAATCTAGACGAGTGAATGTGCGATATTGGCCTTTTGTTTGTGCAGAACTGTAATCACCTTCATTTCACTTTTATCAGCCAGAGTTTCAGCAGTTTTTCTGTGCAGGTGGACAAGACTTTTGCCAAACTCTTTGCATTGTTAATAAATCAGGTTGTTAGTGATTCTCTGTTTTGGAAAGCTTGTTAGAACAAAATACAATTTTAATTTTCAGGGTTTCTTATTGGTATTCCTTGAAAACAGAGCACTCAGTGCCTCCATATTCTCCTGCACAGTGAAATTGCCTGGTAAAGTGGATCAGTTGTCCTCATTTAAAAATGAGTATTTGTTCACTACCTCGTGTTGACAGAATTAAAACGTCCAAAAACATTTGGGCTTGATGATTTTTGTGTTTTTTTTCTTTATGTATACAGTAAGGGACGTTAACCTGGGTCTTCATGAGCCAAGCACGTGCACAGAACTGACAGAATTCAAGTTTTATTGAAGTCACGTTAGATTGAAAGTAGCAACAGATCTTCTGTTCTGTATTAGATTATACAAGGTCATTTTTTTCTATGTGGGTTGATTTTGTCAAATATATGGACTTCCTCTGCAATTTTCCTACTTTTTAAACAACATCAAATTATAATTTTGTCATTATACTTCTCAACAAATAGGCTGTTTATTCTAGTTTTTCATATGAAGTCCACTAGAGGAATGAAAGGAACTCTCCAGAGAAAGTTTGGAGGACATTGCATTTTCAGAAACTTTGTGAATGGCAAACAAAACAGCCGGTTCCTGTCACATATGTGGGTCATTTCTACCTTTCTGAGACAGGCTTGATGTGCGTCAACTCCTCGACGCGAGTCTCGGTCACTTCAGAGCTCTGAAAGCACATCCGCTCTCCTTCCAACACTACAGGTAGCTGATTTATATTCTAGCATTTGCGTTCTATTTTAATTGACACTTGTGCGCTCGGGCCCATGCTAGACATAATTAAATGATAACGCCCCTAAAATTCTCCCATTTCCCTCAGAGGTGAAAAGAAAGATTTGGGCTGAAAGCGTGAGATGTTTGGAGTCTATTATAGCAGACAGGACAGCAGAGAAAATTACAAGCATTCAGCGCGTCTTCATGGCGCCGCTCGGATCGGTCAGTCATGGGTGGAATCTCAATGGCGGGAAGCGGACGTCATAATGAGCTCCTATTTCTCGTCTCCGCGAGCTGCTGCCTACGGGTGTTTGGATGCGCCGCTGAATGGGCTCGCGTGTGAAGGTTTTGTGTAGGGTTTGTCGACAGCCTCTCGCCGCGTGCGTTAGCAGAACGCTGAGAGTCAGCAGAAAACCTTTTGACATGCCGCCGTGGATTATTCAAGCGCCCACTGAGTTGTGGTTTTATCTTCTTCTGCCAAGCACTCGATTCACTCCCCGATCCTTTAACGTTGCCCCCTCCTGTCTCGCCAGACATAAGGCTCTTCACACAGCTTCGGTGTTGGCAGCAGTTTTCCTGTGCCGGTCAGGTGGAAGCTGTGAGCTGTACGGCGCGAACTGTCATTCTCCATTGCGGCTGTATAGAGAACTGCAAATGTAGGGGTTTATTTGCCTTTTGTTTTTTTCTGACAGCTTACAAGAGCAACAAAGGCCGGCTTCAAAACCCTGCGCTTTGAGGGCATGCACTAAAAATGTTCCAAAAAAAAAAATGTAAAAAATTCTCGATCGGAGAAAAAAAGAGGATTTAATGGAAGCTTGTTTCTGCCATGGGATAGATAGATAGACAGACAGACAGACAGACAGACAGATAGAGGTAGGTAGGTAGGTAAGTAGACAGACAGACAGACAGACAGACAGACAATAGATAGATAGATAGATAGATAGATAGATAGATATAGACTTTTCCTCGTAATTCTGAGACATTGCTATATGTAAACTCAGAATTGTGAGATATGATCTTAAAATTGTGAGAAGAAAAGTCAGAATAGCAAGATATAAACATAATTGCAAAAAAGTCAGAATTCCCAGATTATATCTTATAATTCTAAATTTAAATCTAACAGTTCTGATTTTTTCCCCTCAGAATTCTGAGTTTACATCTCACAAATGCAAGAAAAAAGTCTGCATTGTGAGATAAAAAGTAGAAATTACCTTCTTTTATTTTTTATTCTGTGGCGGGGAAAAATAGAATTGTGAGATGTAAACTTAGAATTCTAAGAAAAAAAGGGGTCAGAAGGCAAAACTGCGAGACAAACTCAGAATTGCAAGGAAAAAGTATATATATCTAAATTCTAAGTTTATATCTCACAATTCTGACAATTTTTTTCTTATAATTTTCTTATAGTTTACATCCAAGAAAGTCTGAATTGTGAAATAAAAAAGTCACAATTACCTTTAAAAAGAAAAAAAAAAAATTCTATTAATTTATATTAATTCCTTGGTGGAACAGGCTTCCGTAGCATATCAAATAATCTGTTTGGTTAAGAAAAAAACAGGAATACCTTGGACTTTATGAAATGATGCTGTATGTTTGATAATTAATTGTGAAGTGTCAGAAAATGAGAAGCAACAGGATGGACTCAATGACTTTGAATGACAGACTCTGGAGCTGCTAAAGAGCTTTAAGGTCACTCGAAACACATCAGAGGAAACGTTTGTCCCTGATATTTAGTAAATGAGCACCTGCGCTAATCAATTAAAATTATTACATATGAAGATGGCATTCTGTGTAGGCAGCAGACAGATGTCCATTACTGAATATGATAAAATAGAAATAAAAAGAATAACAAAAACTATAAATGTTCTAAGCCATAAATTAGATGATATATAACTACTTGTGATTGCACACAAACTTTCCTTGATCTTTTGAAATGAACAAGAAACTGAGTCCAAAAAGAGCAGAAAAAAGGTCTATGGAAAATGTCTATATGACGTCTGATATTAAAAACCTGAAACATTCACATGCCAGTGACACCTATTAGACGTTCAGAAAGTTGGCCATCTAGTCATGGTCAGGTAATATGGAGGATAGATATTGTGCTAGTGGAAAAAACAAAACAATAATAAGCCTACGGTATCATATTTGATATGCAAAATTCTAAGCCCTCTATATGACCAACATGATCAAAACTTCGTTGAAAAACATGTTGTACACAATCTACTACATGCATTTTGTCATCGGATTGATAGTTCATACTTTTTTGCAAGTATAATTGTATTATAATTTAGTACAACTGTAAAACGGTTCACCTTCAGGTTGTGGTTTACATGTCTTTTTGCTATGAAATCTTTACTGATTTTTATAAAGTAAGACTAAATGCCCAAGATGAACACTTACTGGACTGAAACAACTTAGGTTTACTTAATTATCCATGCATAATTTTTCGGAAAAATCATGTCCACATGTGTCTCTCAAATATGATCATCAGGATATTGTGGAACATTTTTTTTTTAAACAAAGCAAATTAAAATGTTACTAAGACATCATTGGGAGATTTTTCGGACTCTTATTTCATATGTCAGGCTTTCCAGAGTTAAATGAGGGAAATTCATCAAAACTTGTGCTGACTCTGTGTGTAGCACCTCTGTGGCTGTTATAGATATTTAGGCATTGTTTTAACAAAGTCTAAAACAAAAGTCATCTGGTTTGACTGTAGTTTAACTAGTGTGTAATACCCACTTTTTGCATCCACTCAGTTCCTAATGGATAAAAGCAAGAACCGCCCAACATTTCATTCAGAATTTTCAGATTGCAAAGTAGTTTGTGAATGGCAATTCATATTGACTTTAAAAGTTCCTACATTGCTTGGTAACCATAAATATAATTAATGAAAAACCTAACTTTTAAGCTGCAATAAGCTGAAGTCCTGCCGATTTAAAGGTGACATATTATGCCCCTTTTTACAATATGCAATATAAGTCTCTGGTGTCCCCAGAATGTGTCTGTGAAGTTTCAGCTCAAAATACTCCACAGATCATTTATTATATAATTTTGAAAATGCCTATTTTGAATGGAAGCAGAAACAAGCTGTTTTTTTTCGGGCCTGTCTCTTTAAATGCAAATGAGCTGCTGCTCCCCGCCTCCTTTTCCACAATAGAGCTGCGCCATTACAGCTCGTATCTGCTAAAAAAAATCTGTTTTGGGCTGGGACTCTAAACAGTGTTCTGTGCTCATCTGTGCAGCCAAAGACAGAACAGTTAGCATGTTTTGCTCAAACTTTCATCATAGTATTAGAGCTGGTACACCGTTGTTGCTTGCGAAATCAAAATGACGGTGCCTTGAGTGGAAGTTTACAGATTAAGGGGCGGTAATATTATAATGAGATCACTTTGCCACGTCACCAAGGGAGCGAAATCAGACGCGCTCGTTTTCTCAGATGCTTGCAGAAAAAGGCTTACCAAAACAAAGTGATTGGGTTAATCTTTTTCACGTTTCCTTGGTTGGTAGATGCACCGGGGATCTGATTATAGCACTAAAAAGCTGGAAAAGTCAGATTATCATGATATGTCACCTTTAACTTCTGTCTCTCTGTTGTGCTTTCATTATTGAAGGTTTTTGATGGGCACAGACTGTCCTGTGACCTCCATCTCTCCAGCTTTCAGTCTGTGTCATTCTCATAGTTTTAATATCTGCTTCCCCAATAGCAGCAGCAGTGGAGAAATTATTTCCTTTTCAAATCAATCATACATACGAGTCTCTTATCAGACTCGTACGACCTGCTTCCATAAAAACGTTTCTCTGCTGCGCTCGTACTCAGAATCCAATTTCTATGCATTTTCTTGTTTACAGAAAATCATTTGTGTTGGATTTGATGTGCCCTCTGAGCTAGTTATGATGTTCGTGTATGTACGCTTAAAGAAACAGTACATCTGAAAATGAAAGTAAACTTGTTTCTAATCATTGTGTTATTTTTTTTCTTCTCTGGAACACAAAAGGAGAAATTTTTAAGAACATTCATGCTGATTATTTCCATAAAATGAGATGATTATTTCCATTAACAAACCCAAATTTAATTGTGGTTAAAGTAAAATAGTGTGCACATAAACTGTTTAATGATTCACCCATCAATTATATCTGGTCATTCATCAAAAATCTTTCCATTATGAATGCTTAAAACAGTTGTGCTCCTTTATATTTTGTGGAAACTGTGATTTCAGGATTCTTGATGAATAGAAAAAACAGCATTTATTTGAAATCTTCTGTAACATTATAAAGACTTAGTTGACATATTATTAAACCCAAAGAAACTCATATGACATTGCCATTTTATAAAGAAGTGAACTTTTCAAGTAAAGTCTCATCTTTTCATCTTATGTTTTTCCATTAAGGGTCGATTTTACAAGGTCAACAGTGTTGACATGATTTTGTGCAGTAAAGAATTGAACATGTTTGTAGAAATATTAGCACTAAATTATCTTTTTAAGAAGTGCTGCATAACCTTGAGCACAAGGCTTGTGATAAACTGTAAAACTGTAAATTCTGATACCTTTCTGTAGTAGTTTGCATTGTGCATTTTATTAATTTTTAAATGCAATACATTGTTCACTGCACAATTCAGAAATCCCCTTATTGAACTAGAAAAGGCACCAGTTTCATAGACTCATCCATGTGTTTCTCTCTCACACACATAAACGTATGAAGATCGATTGCACTTGCAAAACAGGTGAATGAGGAAAATGCAAGGAAAAAAATTGTTGATGCCAAAAAATTGATGGAGTGAACAAAAAGGAGATTGCTTGGCATTAGAGGACGAAGGAAAGAGAGAAAGTTGAAAGAAAGTGACTTTGACATGCCTCATTTCCTGAGCCTGTTTGTGCAGCAGAGATGTCGGCACTAATAGGTCCCGCAGAAATGCAGCGGCCCATCATGCGAATTCTAAGGGTCGCGGCTGAAGAGGGCTCCAGAAGAAGTGCAAAAAAAAGCCAAAGTACCTGACAAACAGTCCATTTTTCTGTTCATGTAGGAGTTGACATAAAAAAGTGCAAGAGGAAAAGCCAACAGATGCTGCTGCCTTTAGCTGGGTTCATTAGAGGTTCTGTAGAGAATCAAAAGTCGTCAGCCATGGACATTTTTCAGGCTGCAGCTGATGTCTGGAGTGCAAACAGAAGCTGTTGTTCAGTTACTGCTTGGCATACGAAGATGGAGTGAGTTTTGGACACAAACACAAAGCTGAAAGTGACCTTTACCATCTGACCAGATGCTTCATAGTCTGTGTGTGTGTTTGAGATGATAACTGGTAGTCAACGACCACAGATAGCCTCTTCTCTCCTCTAACTCCTTGATCTCTGAATCCTTGCTTTATATCTATGCCTTTAACATGCCTGTTCTTTTTCTTTTGACTCCTCCCACTGCCTACCTGACTCCTCCTCTGTTTATAACTTGTACTTTTCTGACTCCGCCCACCCTTCTGACTCCACCCACTCTCACGCTTACCCCTCGATGACTGACTCAATCTTTCTTCCTTTAATCACTGACTGTGTCTGAAATCACATATAGCTACTTCTGTTAAACAAGCAATTACTTCACAATAATTAAAAAAAAGTATGTTCTATATGAGTGAAGTATGAATGTAATCTGTCAAATCAAGTCAAGTCATCTTTATTTACATAGCGCTTTATACAATATAGATTGCTTCAAAGCAGCTTCACAGGGATAAACGAGAAAAAATTATTCAAAGATGCAAACAGAGATCAATTTTGCTGTAAAGCAACTCTTAATAATAATAATAATAAAACAACAATAATAATGTTACGGGTTGGTGAGGGACACACTCACACACGAGGACGAAGGAAATAAACAAAAGGTATTTTAATAAACAAATCCAGGAGACAGGCAAGTACACCAACATTACATAAACGAGAACGGACTCTGACTAAGGGAACACTGAGAGTATTTGCAGGGGAGCAAATGAAAGAACTAATGAGTTAATTAATGCAACACAGGTGAACGAAATGACAGTTAGGAGCCAATGTAAAACTAGGTCACAGGGGAACAGATAAACTGAAAACAATGAAAACAGAACAAAACATAACCCTAACATTGCTCCCCCCTCCCGGAA